>NC_084984.1:18984640-19308729 GCF_963691925.1 Scomber scombrus
GGCGGGGGTGTATAACCTCCCCTGAAAGTGCCCTCTATGGTGCCCTTACAGTAAACCAAACATGATAAAATGCCCTCTAAGGTGCCCACACAAAGGAGAAAACAAACCAAGGATGAAGTCCCCTATAGTTTGCCTCTATATGTGACAACCTGGAAAATACTGTTCATATTCTCACTCATGATCAGTCTCTACACCAATTCACATTCATAAATTCCCCATCAGTCATTAATACATGTTTGACTTATCCTTAATAAACAGTGTATTCTATATATTTATGGGAAAAAAGACATTCACCACCACTATTTTATGGTCCAGGATCATTTGATAGAATTTGGACATTTGCATGTAGAAAAATGTGTATCAGCTGCACAACAATGTTTAAAAATAATGCATTTTATTTTCATTGTTGTATACTGTGAGTCACATTAGGAAAAGTCTGGCTAAAAGAAATGTGTATAGGGTGTTTTTACAACTCTCAAATGAAAAAATGGGTCAAATTTGAGCCTGAACAGTATGTAAGAGTTAAGTACCCCTGCAAGATGGTACTATAAAATGCCACTGTAATGCAGTGAGTCTGAGTTTCTGTATAGTTCTCATGAGATACATGTAGAAAAAGAGCCATTTATGGTTGCCCTAAGTCTAACATAAGGAAGAGCAGAATTGGGTGCCCTTTCAGTGAGAGAAAAGACATGATGAAAAGCCCTATAGGCTGTGGTGAACAAAGCATACAACTCCATTAATTGATCAAAGTATAGATACTCCTGGACAAATACGTCTTGGAGTAGCCTACTTGCTTATAGTAATATTCAAGTATTTACATTTTCTTTTTAATGTCAGTGCATTGTTGTATTGGTGCCACAATGCATTTACAGAACCTAATGACTCTGAAACAGTCTACTGAATGCACTGACTTTCTTGTAGAACCTGTAGAATAAAAATATGATGCTATGAATAATATACTACAAAGCCTGCAGAAATGCCCATAGAAACACAATTGAACCAGCAAAAAGACATCCATTATCATTTTCATTTTTTTTATTTAACACCCCCCACCCCACCCCCCAAAAACAGCATCCACACAATTTTAAAGTCCGAAAGAAGTGCAATATTACTGTCAATGCAAATCATTTTTTGTATGTAACTTCTACTATACTGTTTATCTCACAGGTCACTAGTGGTGACAGATGAGAAAATTGCCAAGTCTGGTCAAACTACAAACACTTCAGTGGAAGCTGGTTTTCAAAGTTGTGTTAATTTATTATTTCCCTTCTTGGGCTGAGGATAAATCAAGCTGAAATAACACGCCTTTCACAGACAGCAGAGGTAGGCAGGGCCGTGTTTAGCTTGAGTGACAGCATACAGGCATATATGTTTCATATTAGAAATCGTCTTCATCAGAAGAGTTGTCAGCAGGCTGCAGCAGAGGCTCATTATGGTCGATAAGATGTTCCTTGATGTAAGATGAGGCCTATATCAGAAACTATTATAGTTTTCTATTACCTTTTTCATCATTATCATCATCATTAAGCAAATAAGTAAGTTCAGTGTTTGAAAAAGCAGAAAGAAGAAACTGACATGAAACGGGGAACATTAAGTAATGTTTGTGGACAGTTTAGTTTGTTTTTTTTCTTACCAAATTTGATGATGACTTCATACCTGGTTCAGGATGTTTTGAATTTTGGATAGAGAATGGTTTCAGCAACTAGCTCTGGGTTAGACATCATTTTCCCAAGCTGCTTCTTCAAACCTAACCGTCTTGCTGGGCATCAACAAGCAGCTTGCAGAATCTTAGCGTTTTCTCATACTCAAGCGTAGTATGTTTATCACCTTAGGAACTGGACTCATGGTGTTGGTATATTCACCCAAAAAGGCAATGTCAGCTGGACTGTACCTAGCAACATTTTCTTTTCTCCAAATCTTCAACACAGAACCACTATGCATTCAGACATATTTAATTTAACAGACCAGATACTTCAGCTTACACAGGATGTGATGTAATTATCCATTGTCTTTTGCACAAATCATGCGTAAAGCTTCAGAACTAGAACTAGAAAGGTATCTGATCGGTGTAATAAATCTAACCATTACATCACAGGACTTCAAAATAAAGTAAGTACTTTCATTGATTGGAAATCTCTACAGGTTCAGCATTGAAGTAAGTGTTAGGGCGTACTTACACTAGGCAATCGTACCGTGCCCAAGCACGTTTGCCCCCTAAAATCCGGATTATTTGGCTAGTGTGAGTGCGAGTGTACCGTGCTTGAGTACGGTACACTTCCCTGGCACGGTACGGTTGGAAGAGGTGTGCTTGAGCACGGTACACTTGGTCACACATGCGCACTGGGGATAATATTTTTCCCGAAAATAAGACATTTTAAATGCCGGGAAAAGAAGCCAATTTTCCAGGGAATCCCGGGAAATCGACGATTTTTAAAAGGCAACACTAGCTGAGCCCTGTTCATTTCAAGCAACACTAAATGCAACGCGGATACATTATGTATGTATGGGTTCCCAATCCGACCATTTTTGGTGTATTATTGTATCATTATTAAGGCAAAAGAACTCAATTTATGTCCATCGACATTATAATGAATAGGCTATAGGCTTAATATTAGTTTGCATCCAGCGTGCACCGCTGCTACCACAATTATGAAATGGTAAGTTTATTGTCTGTGACTGTGAACCTCATAAAAGTAATATTTTACAAATCTGCATTATATAAACTAACGAAATTGGTTAAAGTAAGTCATTTGGCGACTTCTAAGTCATTAAACTAAGTCTTACTTTTACTGGCGTAAAGAGTTGAATCAGGACGTCTGCTTTTACTAGTCTCTAGTACTGCATACTACACAGGCATGACTCAGCACGGTACGGAACAACTGGCCCTAGTGTGAGTGCGCCCTTACTGTAGGTAATGAAACAGTAAGAGAACAGACACCCAAACAAACAATCCCTACTTACATGAGAACATTGAGTGTAGCACAGACAGCTCTCACAACCCCCCTCTCCTTGATCTTTTAGAATTCTCATGATACACTCAGCCAAATAAAGAGGAACAACAGTTCTGTCTTGTTGCATTAGGCTGTGCCAGCTGAAGTTTGCAGTACTCTTCAACCACCTCTGCAGCAGAAGTGGACCTTGCAGTCCTACTTCAGAGAACCTGAGACCTGGGGATGGCTGGTCTCAACAGTTTCTTGTAGGCCTCTGTCCTATTTACCTTACTGACATCCACAGGTGAAACCAAATTTGGCAAATGGTAAGTGGATTGATGATGCTTCAGCAGTTGATACTGAAGGCCATCACCTTCAGCCATAATGGCAGCTAACAGTTGCCATTCTGGCAGTTGTTGTGGTTCTGACTATTTTCCCACAGATTTCCCACAGGTATCAAAAGTATGAGCACCCTACTTGCAAGCAAGACCAACAGAATGCCTCTCAAAACTGCTAGGATCCAGCCAATGTGCTCCAATACAATGCCTTCTCCTTGTAGTCCATCAATCAGTTGTTGTGGCTGTGTATGCAGTCTTCCTCATTGCTTCTTTCACCTGCTCTCTCATCACTGATGTTGCTTTATCAGTCTTGCGCTCTCAGTGTCTCAAATGTATACATTATATATAGATTATATATATGTTTCCAAATGAGCTGCCCCATTGTACCTGTAGTTTAAAAAACATGCTTAGGTCTAGCAGGGGGTCAACTTAGGTCCACCGGGCTGCAGGCTTGCAATACATTGGCGGAAAGCCTGTAACCAATGTTAAATGAAAAGTAACATTCATCTATTCATTTATTCTACATTCAAATCATGGTTGATTGTGTTCTTTTATCATTTTATCTTTTATTTATTGGTAGTTATTTCTTTGTTTGTTCTTCTACATGCCACTGAAAGGAGAAGCACTGAAATTTCGTTGTACAGTTGCTGTTCAATGACAATAAACATATTCTATTCTATTCCATTAGTTGATTTTCTCAGGTGTGATGAAGTTTGTGCATAATAAACAGAACAGTCATTTAAAATGAAATGATCATTCCTTGATTAAAAAATCTCACACATGGATTTCAGATATGGCCACGGGTGCTCTGGTGGTGAGGGATCATCATCACTACAACTGCCAAGTTAAAATTGAACTGTTCAAAAATGCAGCAAGCACTTTGGATTTGACTGACAGCATAGGGGTAGTTTACTGTGTTTGATTTTTCTCCTGTGACAAACACAGCATATGGCCAAATGCATTTTAGAAAAGAAAAGAAAATTCAACCACTGACTTCAAAGCTATGCTTCAAAGTGATGAGTGACGGGAACTTTCATGAAGATATAGTGGGGTAAAAAGTACAATAGTTGTCTTTCAAATGTAGTGGGGTAGAAGTTGTATGTTTCCAAAGAACACTAATACTCAAGTAAAGTACAGATACTCAAAAAAATGTCCTGCACTTCTTTCCACTTCAAATCATGTCATGGTGAAGTGTCCTTCCAGTGAAGAACCCAAGGATACTGGGTTCTTCATAATGGCTAGTTACTCCATCACACAGGGGGATGGAGTAACTAGCCATTATGATAGAAAATAATATCTTTTTTATGTAGGCTGACCATTAGTAAAACAAAGCTACGTTGAAAACATTGTGTGCTGATTGTAGCTGACAATATTCCATTCAGTTGATACTTATACAGTACTACCCACCAGTAGCCTCTCAGTCACACCCCCCAATTTTATTATTTTTTCACATTCTGTTGGTAATGTTATACAGTTTGTTAATGTTTTTCACGAAAATTCTCACCTAATTCTTGCATTTTGCACCTTTAAAAGGGAAATCCGGATATTGTTTTCTCAAAATGTGTTTACAACCCTTTAGCTTGGATTAATTTCCACTTGTAGACATGGGGATTAGCATTGGGTTACCTTATAGAATGCCAAGGAGAGAGAGAAAATTGAATACAATACAAAGGGATCTGTGAAATGCAGCTGGAGGCGGCAGCGGAGGAGATGAAAGCGATAAAGGTACGTTTGTATTAGTCATTAGCAATTAGAGGGATGCTCCGTAGTACTTAAACTTGTGCCTAGGCATGTTAAAAAGAAAATCAAAAAGATCCTGTCATGAAACTGCTATGACATCTGGAGGACAACACATTTTGAATAGTCCTGCTAACAGACAAAACTCCTCAAAGTATATGCTACATTGCCAATGACAACTGCATCAATTGAGCAATCATTCTCCAAACTGAAGCTGATTAAGACCCTGCTTAAAAACAGATGTGGAGAAGGAAGGCTCTCAGATCTTCTGCTGTTGTCCATTGAGAAGGACATCCCGACTGACCATAACGGGGCCATGAACATTTATAAACTCATGGCCAAATTAATTCTCATGATTTCACCAATCTTCCTTCTTGCCTCCCTGACAAGACTGCTCAAAACAGCTAATTATCAAAATGTTAATAGTTTATTCCGGAATTACACTGAATGTATCAGATGGCATTTATATTTATTTGCCCCTGCCTCTGAGACAGCCTGAGTCCACCACTGAGTGACTTACACTACCATACAGGTGCAGTTCCTTCATGTAGGACTTACAACGGCACCCAATTATTCATCTACCTTGCCCCTTCTGAGTATGGTCACTTTTCTATCAGATCCAGATATCACTCATGTTAACCTTGCCTTCGTAGCCAAGGCCTGTCTCCTTTTCTGTGCATAGACCCTGGAAAGTCTTGCCCTGAGTGACAGAGTGGCTACCCTCACCTTGTGCTGCCAGCCAGCCTCATTCATAACATCATCACCTTCACTTGGCCATGTCACGCCTCTTATGGGAGATGGATGTCTCTTACCCAAGGACAGCTGGGTAATGGCCCCCATCCTGATTTCAGACAGGGCGCAATCACCTGCCATTCTTAATCTGTATGCTGCAGGCCAGAAGAGATAGACAAAGCATAGAGAAAGAGGAAATCGTGGAGTTCCACCAGAGGGAATGAAGTGCACTAAAGAAATCCACAGTTAAGATTGGAAATTAATTAGAATCACTATTAACCCTGTGTGAGGTATGAATAACCAATCTCAGCTCACACCATTTACACAGTTGGACTTTATTGGAATGGATTTTTAAATTATGTAGAGCTTTAGAATTCCCCTATTTAACTTGAACTTAGAACTATAACTCACAAGTAATTCATATCAGTTTTAACTGCTATTATTAGTTGCTGAGTTCTATAAAATCCTATAAAACAGCGGATGGACATAAGAACAGCAAAGAGTTATGTAGTCCTAGTAGCTATGTGTTGGGAATGTTAGCTATGTGTATTTAAATAATCAATTGGCAACTAGTTATTAAAAGTAAATTATTTATGAATTATAAAAAAGAAAATAGTTAATATATGTTTCCATCAACTATTGTTATGTGGATATTCGGTTGGTTCTCCAGAAGAAAAAGATGATGAAATTAAAATAACGCTAGAAAAATTTCTGTTTTAGTCTGTTCAGTAGAGTGGAACCTGTTTACCTGTAGTTCAGAACTTTTAATGAAAGTCCATTACATTCAAGTCCCTGTCAATGAATTAACACAATGGTCATTAAGCCCATCACCACCAGATAAATCTCTCTGAATTTCACACTATACCAGAGTTTTTAATCCAGTGTCAGGTTTGACATTCCTGAGCTGGCTGGATGAATGCGTACTGTTTAAGTCACATGGGAAGTCTATTTATATTGCTCTTTTTCACAATTGGCTTTGACTGGTACACCAATTTCTCCACCTCTTCCAACTATAACAACTTTTTTTTGTTTTTGCAGTTGTTGGCGTTTCCTCTCAGCTTTTTGTGTGTACCAGTTTAAAATGCTCTTAAAACAAATGGATGGAAACACACTTAGTGTTTGATTCCACAAAAGGACGAAAATTGCATAAGACATAAACATTACAACAGTTAACAGCAACAGTTAACAGTTAAGTCATTTATTCATTCATTCAGTTTTTTACATTATTGTAAACTTGTTTTAATGTTTTTTTCCTCCATTTAATTTGCTTCATAATAACAATGATAGTGCTTAATACTATAATAATAAAGTGCTATAATAATAATAATAGTGGTAGTAATAAGGCTTCAGAATGCAGGAAAGCAGAGCGTAAGCGGAGAAAAACTAAACTTCAAATTCACCTTGACCTCTACAAACAAAGTCTTTGTAATTTTAACTATGAGTTACTCAAAGCTAGACAGCGACACATTTCTGAAATTATTAATAAGAACATCAACAACACTCGCACTCTGTTTGCTATGGTTGATAAGCTTACAAACCCCCCTAAACAGGTAGCTCCAGAACTCCTTTCCACAGATAAATGCAATGAATTTGCTTGCTTTTTCAGTGAAAAAATACAGTCCATAAGGTTAAATATCAACACAAATCAACAAAACAATAAAAAGACGCAATCCCTAAGACCTCCCAGGAATAACTCAACTGCCATGTCAGAATTTAAAACAGTTGACCAAAAAACCATAGAGGAAACAGTTCAGCATCTAAAACCATCAACATGCTGTCTTGACAAAATGCCATCAGACTTTTTTAAAACTATTGTGAACTCTGTCCAAACAGATTTGCAACAAATAATAAATAGCTCACTTCAATCAGGCACGTTTCCTAAACCCCTAAAAGTAGCTGCCATTAAGCCACTCTTAAAAAAGAGAACGCTGGATGCTTCCATGTTAACCAACTACAGACCTATCTCAAATCTTCCTTTTATAGCCAAGATCATTGAGAAAGTGGTTTTTAATCAACTCAGCAATTTCTTGAACTCCAGTGGCCTTTTTGACAAATTTCAATCAGGCTTCCGACCTCATCACAGTACAGAAACAGCTCTTTTTAGAGTGTTAAATGACATAAGGTTAAACACTGACTCAGGCAAGGTGTCAGTTCTGGTCCTGTTGGATCTCAGTGCTGCGTTTGACACTGTGGATCACAGTATACTGTTGAACAGGTTGGAAACTTGGGCAGGACTCAGCGGAACAGTCCTAGAATGGTTCAGGTCCTACTTGGAGGAGCGGAGTTATTTTGTGACCATTGGAAGTTATGAATCCGATCGAGTTGCTATGACATGTGGAGTTCCTCAGGGGTCAGTTCTTGGACCCCTTCTGTTCAGTCTATATATGCTGCCTTTGGGTCAAATTCTGCAGAACTCTAATGTAGACTATCACACTTATGCAGATGACGTGAGATATACCTAGCACTGTCCCAGGATGACTACAGTCCAATACAGTCATTGTGTCACTGTTTAGAGCAAGTAACAAATTGGATGAACCAAAATTTCCTTCAATTAAATCAGGACAAAACTGAGGTCATTGTTTTTGGCAATAAAGAGAAGAGGATTGCTGTCAGTAAACATCTCGAGTCACTCTCTCTAAAAACTAGCGACCAAGTCCGAAACCTTGGCGTGCTGATAGACTCAGATCTGACCTTCAGCAGTCATATCAAATCAATCACCAAAACAGCCTTCTATCAGCTTAAGAACATATCCAGAGTGAAGGGTTTTATGTCCCAAACAGACCAGGAGAAGTTGATTCATGCTTTCATCTCCAGTAGACTCGACTACTGTAACGGTCTTCTGACTGGACTCCCACAAAAAAGCATTAAACAACTGCAGCTCATTCAGAACGCTGCAGCTCGAGTTTTAACCAGAACAAAGAGATCAGAGCACATTACTCCAGTTCTAAAGTCTTTACACTGGCTCTCAGTCAGCTATAGAATAGATTTTAAAGTTATGCTACTGGTCTACAAATCACTGAATGGTTTAGGTCCAGAATACATGAATGACATGTTAGTAGAATATAAACCCAGTAGAGCTCTGAGATCTACTGACTCAGGTCAGATAGTGGAGCCCAGAGTTCAGACTAAACATGGTGAAGCAGCTTTTAGCTGTTATGCTGCACACAACTGGAACAAACTACCGGCAGAACTGAAATCAGCCCCAACTGTCAATATTTTTAAATCCAGGTTAAAAACACTTCTTTTCTCCTGTGCTTATGATTGAGCTCTTTCAAAGCACTTTAAATTTCATTTGCACTCTATGTCCTTTTAATGATTTTAAAGCAAATCATTATTTTATGCTGCAATCTTATTTTTAATGCTCTATTATAGTATTTTATTTCTCTCTCTTTCTATGTTTCTGTACTTTGTCTTTATTATTAGTGTGTGTGTGTGTGTGTGTGTGTGTGGGGGGGGGGGGGGGGGGGGGGGGTATGTATGTGTTGGATGATAGGGTTTTATTTTTATTTCTCAAATTCCATGTTTTTTCAATTTTTTCTGTTAAATGTTTCTTTTATGTAAAGCACATTGAGTTGCCACTGTGTATGAAATGCGCTATATAAATAAAACTGCCTTGCCTTGCCTTGCCTTCAAATACAGCAATTTATTAAAAAACCCAAATAACATTTTATGACTTTGACCTTACCTCTGTTGAGTTCTCTAAGTATTAAATAATCTTGATTGGTCTGAAAAGCCAGTGTGTACACATTGACACTAACTGTGTAAAGCTGCAGTTTCCCATTGGTCTGTCTCCGCTACACTGAAACCACACAGACCCACTTCTTCCTTTTCAGGCTCAGGCATGGTGTAAGTCTAGACCTCTCTGATTAAAATTTAACATCTGCCAAAGTTCTGTGAATCTTTCATTTTCCTCTGGGGCACACTATGATGAGTCTAGTGAACACTAATGAACATATAATGAGCTACAAATAGCTCTCCAAATGGTCTGGTTCCTACACAGCTTCCTGTGTCCTTAGATTCATCTCAAATAGAAAAAACATCAAAGAATGAAACATTATTAGTTTACATGGTTACAGAGTGATATGTAAAAAAAAATTAAAAGATTGATAGTCCAGATACTGGCAGAATTATCAGGAAGAATACTGAAGATTTGTGATACATTACTAACTACCTAAACATACTGCTATGACTAATCTGGAAATAACAACCGTGACAATTGACATATTTTTTTAGTCTCTCTTTTGGAGAACAAAACTGTGACACACAATGGGACACTATGTTCAGTTTACAGAGTGGGTGGATGGTGCTTGAACAACTGCTTGCTTTGTAAAAGCCAAACTTTTGCTGATTTAATCCCTTATGTCTTTATTAATAACAGTGATGACAGCATATCCATGACTAGGGGCGCTTCCTCTTTGGAAGATTACTCCTAAAATCTCTTAATCCGTCACCAGTTAGCTGTTTTCCAAACACCCCAACAGTCATCCCTGCATATGAGGCAGACGGCTGTCTGAGGGTTTGGACTCTCTCCAGCTCTGGGCAGAGGGGCAAAATGACAGAGGGATGACAAAATACAAATGTAGGACAGAGGGAAAGAGGCACCATGCAATAATTTATCCAGTCTCTCCTCCAACGTGCTACCTAGATCCTTTACTGACTGAAGTATTGAGTAAATGGTCAGTGTGGAGAAACATTTTCCAAATCAAAGCCGCAACTCCAACCCTGTGCATGTTTATCTATCATCAACCTAGATTTAATAATTAAAAAAAACAAACTAATTTCTCTGAGTTTCTGTCTAAATTGGACTACATTGTGAAAAAATTACTGTGTGTGGTGATTTTGATATCCAATAGTATTCACTATTCACTAGTGCATAGAACATTGGATACTGTTGATGTGGGGTGTGAATCAGTAGTAACGGCATGAAACAAACTAACATTCTTACACAGATGTTAAGTGCTGTAAGTGAATCTTTTCTCATTGTTAGTATAAAAAAATGTGGATCCTAAAATGAAGTGGATCTATCATATTTGGCTATTAGATTGCTTATTTTCTGTGGCTTCAGATTGGATCATTTGAGGGGGTATGTGTTTGCTCAAAAGATATGTGAACAAATATATATAAGAGATACTGGTTTTGACCTGCCCATGGGAAGTAGCCATAGAGTCAGTCCATTCTTGATTAAAAGCTCTGTTTTTGCCGTCTACTTTTCATTTATTAGAGCACACCATGTGAGAAAACTTTTCTCGAGCTGAGCTGATACTAAAAGGTGATGTGAAAACAGAGCAGACAACTGATTGGTTAGCCATTTATCTCATTCATGGGCTTTCTGTTTCAGAGAAAGCTTTCCACTGCTCTCCCTCTCTCTCTTCCTCTCTCTCTCAGCTGCTATGCTTGGTAGACAGCATTCACACATGAGGAAAAAATAACAGTTTTGTTTACTGCTGCATTTGTTGGATAAAATGAATGAATGAAAAAGAGAAATGCAGAGGAGGAAAATGAAAAAGAAATCTGTTGAGTATTTGACAGGTGTTTATTTGTGCTTTAGAATGTAACTGCCATGAAAGATTGAGAAAATTACTATTGTACTTTTGTCATTCAGGCTTTCTCTCTCTTAGAGAAAGCTTTCTACTGGTGTCTCTCCTCACCAGCACTGACTTTCTTGTGCTCTCAGCTTATTCTTCTTCTTATGTCTTCTCTTTTTTTCCATTGTCTTTTTAAAAATGTGACAGGAAGCTGACAACAGCTGACAAGTTACCTTTTAACATTATCAAATGATGAGAGGTGTCCTTCCCTTTTCTCTCTCATGACAGGGTTGTACAGCTCTGACCATGACACACAGTCGCAGAGCCCAAAAGCCCCACCTTCCTGCTGCAGAGCAGAGCAGAGTGGTTCACTGATCACTTGTTTATTCAAAGTTTATTAATATTTACCATCAAAATTTAGTGTCAAAATTGCCTCAAATTCAACACTGCATCCAAATCCTTGGGTCCTCACCAATACACCTGCCAAATATGAAGTTGATTGGATAAATGGCTGTTCAGATATGCAAAGGACATTAAAGGGAATGCTTCCTTTATAGTTAAATGAGATATTTAGAATGGTATCTAAAGAATGGATCCATTTAATCTGAAAACCACGGTGTTGGAACCGCTACTAAAAAACATAAATATTATATATGGTCCAAAACAATACAGTATTTAAAAAAAAATTCCAAATCATTCCAATCATTTAACAAACACTGCTCTTCGCTGCTGGATTAAGAAACTCCTCACAAGCTTAGAAAGATCCTGTCCACAGATTTATCCCTCTGGATAAATGAATCTATCCAGTGTTTTAGGCACAAATGTCGCATGACAGCACTTGCTGAACGCCACAAAGCTTGGAGTACACAGGTTACATCTCACAGAACTTAAGGCTACCCACAGAAGAGACCTTCTTATTTCTTTAATCTAATATTTTCCAGCAAGAGAAACCCTTAAGTCCTGTTTAATACAATAAACAATATTGTCTCTCTAGGCACTCCAAATTTGCCAATCTTCTCTAACAAAGACTGCAATAACTTTCTTAAACCTTTTACAGATAAGGTTGTAAATGGTAGGGCAGACATCTCACCCTTGTCCAATAAGAAAAATGAAACCCTCTTGAAGCCCACGACCTGACCTACCAACTGTACTTTAAAGATTTTAAATTCATTGGTCCCTGTTTAATGAATGTTATAAACTGACCTAGTTTATCAGGGTGTGTCTCATGCTGTTTGAAGTAGGCTATTGTTCAACCTTTGTTGAAGAATTAAAAAAAATGGACCCCTCCCTGCCAGAGAAATGTAGGCCTATTTCTAAACTCCTGTTCTTCTCCAAAATTGTAGAAAAGGTTGTTGAGAAGAAACTTGTTCAAACAAGTTTACACAAATCCAAAAAACACAAAAACAGGGTTCTCCTTAAGGTTTCAAATGATATCCTTTAGGATGCACATGCTGGAGAGTGCTTGATTTTATTTTCCTTATACATGCTTCCACTAGGACAGATTATCAGTAGTTTTATCAACATGTCATGTGTATGCTGATGACATCCAGTTCTACTTTTCTTTCAAACCTGATGAGCTTAACAGACAGTATACAACTGATTAAAGGCAATTAGGAACTGGGTGGCAATAAATAAATAATTTCCTGCAGTCAAATGTAGATAAAGCTGAAGTCTTGATTATTGCTTTGGATAGCTTTCACTCAGTGATCAAACAGAACCTTGGTGCATTATCCTCATCCTCTCAGTCTAGTCTGTGTAATCTTAGTGTGATTTTGGACCAATCCATACGTTTTTATACTCATATTAGGGCACTGACTCGATCATATTTATTTTACTTAAGAAAACATAGCCAAACTCAGGTCTTTTGAGAGCTGAAGGGTGAGACTACTGTCATTCTCTTTTTACCCGCTTTAATTAACTTTCCTTAGACCATTTTCAAACTGTCCAAAATGCTGCTGCTAAGCTTTTAACATGGTCCAACAGATTGTCACACCTATTTTAACCTGTCTACATTGGCATCCTGTTAATTTAAGAATTCATTTTAAAATCTGCTCACTTATAGACCCTACATGGCCAGGCTCCATATTATAATGTGGACCTTCTGCACCCCTACACCACTAGCCAAGCTCTGAGGTCCTCTAACCAGGGTCTTCTAAATGTCCCACAGACACATTTTAAGACTCTGGAAAATCATGCATTCCAGTCAGCAGCACCTAAGCTTTGGAATAGTCTTCCAGTCAGTCTGAGGTCTCTGGACTCTGTGGAATCTTTTAAAAGGATGTTTAAAAATCCATCTGTTTAGACAGGTATTTCGGTAGTATGTGATATTTTATATTTTAACTTGTGTTTTATGCCTTTTTTTCTCCTGTGTGTTGTATTTGTTGCTAATTCATTTGAACTGTTTTGTTGTCTCTGATGTATTTATTGTTTGTGTGTGCCTGTGAAGTACTTTGTGACTGGTGTATTTGAAAAGATGCTATATAAATAATCTTTCCTTATTTATTACTTGCTTATTGTGTCATGGACTCATGGGTTTAAGACTTTTTGTGTTCTCTTGGATTCTAATGGGTATGTTTTCTGGGTTTTGAATTTCAGTTTGCTCTGTGTTCATGCACACCTCTTCTTCCTCCCTCCTCCCCTACACCTGCCCTGCATCAGCTTCATTAGCCCTGCCTTGCCCTCAGTGTTTTTTTCCCCAACCATCACACCTGTCCTGTATCAGTCTCATCAGCCCTGATTTGACCCATGTGTCCTCCCAGCCAATCTACTCCGAGTCTACGCTTGTCTTTTCATCTGTTCCCCATCGACTTATTAGTTCAGTTAGTAAGTAAGTCTTGGTTTTCAGCTCAATCCTTGTTGGATCTTTTGTCAAGTTCTCGTCAAATTTTGTCTAGTTTCGTCAAGTCTGTTATGTTCTGTTCAGCCTATTTTTGTATGTATATCCCGGGACTAGAGACCTTTTTCTTGATCTTTTGCCTTTAGTCTTTTGCATTTGGGTCCACCTGTTCAGCTCTCCCTTACATCTTGGTTGTAAAATATTTTAAGGACTGAACCTGATCCTAACCCATTTATCAATGGATCAAACCCAAGCACGAAATAGTTAGTTCAGGTTCATTCTTGTGTACACTTTGTGTAAGTTTTTGCTATTGACCATTCATATTGAGCCAACATTATGGTGTGCCCCAACACTCATTATTTGGCCTTCTACCTTTTTATGTATACGGAATTCTTCTGAGAAAATACATCACTTTGAGGGGTTGCAGATGAGAGCAGACAACCATTTCACCAGGTGGAACTACATCAGTGGCATTACGGACGGATGGATCCTAACTTCTAGCTTAATTGAGATAGACTCGAAATCTGAAAACTGTAATTTGATAAGAGAAAACACCCTTAGTATAAAAAAACCCACAAAAACATGAAGTCTTTGAGGTTTATCCTTGAATATCAAGTTGGATAACCACAACTTCTTTACTATCCCTTACAAAATCTGCCAAGGCCAGACCATTTTTTTCTCTTTTTAAAAATTTCATTTCCATTTAATGATGACGAGAGTGTCATAGTAGCAATATTGAAAGCCAGTAATTTTGGTGTACTTAAGGAATAATGATGATAGAATATTTTATTAAAGGAAGAAAGTTAATACAATGAAGGAGAAGAAATACAAAGCTGGTGAGCTAAAGAGGTGATTGTAGGAACAAGATGGGAGAGTAATTGGAGCAAAGTATCTGCAGTACAAAGTGATTCTGTGGATGATTTATGAAAAGAGACGAAGCCTAAACTTCATTTTTTTGAAAGAGTCCTGT
Source organism: Scomber scombrus (assembly GCF_963691925.1). NCBI lineage: Eukaryota > Metazoa > Chordata > Actinopteri > Scombriformes > Scombridae > Scomber > Scomber scombrus. Next base: position 18,999,709 of record NC_084984.1, read on the forward strand.
TCTGGGGATTTCTCTCTGTAGCTGTAACCAAACTATGGGCTGTGCCTCTGAGGGCATGTGATATTGACAGTTTAATGTGTTTATTTTGAATGGTATTGTAATGGAATGATATGGGATACATAAAGGAGGCCAATAAGCTGGAGCAAGTGATGGCAGGATCCGACTGAAGGAGAGAAGCTACCAAGAAAAACCTCATTCCTATCATGCTGTTCCTGTGACAGACTGAGTACCCAAGAGTGATAGAAAAAATACATTAAAGAGTGGAGTGAGAGGATAGGAGGAAAATGTGAATAAAGAGGTAACTCACTTGGGTCCCAAATCTCTGCCTTTGCTTTTGATATTTTCTCTTTTACACAGGATCTTACCTGAAAGCTGATAAGAATCTGCCAGGATGACAAAGGACTTACAATATGTTATGCAGCCTTATGCCTACTGTACCATCACTTGCATCTCTCTCTATTGTGCAATTTCAGGTTGTAAGTCTATATATATACACAATACAATGCAATCAATATAATATCACAATCTATACAGATACAGGAGGACTGACTGAATGGCACTGCATACATTAAATGCTACTATGTACTATGTTATTTTGAACAATGCATGTCTTGTTTTTATCAAGGTTTAAGTCTTTGGTCAACCTGTATTCTCTCTTTAATGTACACACACTTATTATTATTATTATTGTTATTTATCATTATTATTATTCGTAGTTACCTATTATTAAGCAATTAGAATAGTAATTGTGCACTACTTTTATAGGATGTAAGTGTTCTTAATAATCAGTCCTTAAAAAATGATTTAACAAAATTAAACTTTTTTGATTGACACATTGCTGTGAAGTGTTCAATGATGATTTGTCACTGTGATATCATACTATGGGTTTAGCATGCTGACATTTTCATCAGAGACATGGACTGGAGCAGGGCTCTGTGCTTGCATGAATGATGCAAACAATTATTTATTTACTGTTGCTCAACAATTAAAATGAATCCTTTGGTGCTGTGTCAGTACCTTTAATATACAACTGCTTAAACCTCTTACAAAATTGTGAACAGGCCATTTTCGCATATCTTATTTTTTTCTATCTTAAATAGAAATGAATTGCTATCATGTCCAGAATGAGGACATTCACATCCTTTTTGGTTTTAATTTGATCTATGTAACAAATAGCTAATCCTCGGACCGCGTCTCACAGCAGGAGGCAAACACTACCAATGCCAAATACAGGAAAAGAGTGGATCAAAGACAAACAAACTGCGGATGGGGGTTGGGGGTGGAAAGAAAAACCCAAAGACAATCTGTAATTTATTTTGAGCTGCATATTCAGATTTTCCTTATCGATTTATCTTTAGTTTTTTTTAGAATCAAATCCACAATGATATAAAACTGAAGAAGCCACACATGCTTACATTTGAGTAGCTGCAACTGACAGCTTTTGGGACTTTTCTGCTTAACATATCACTTAAATGACTGATTGAGTTCAAATTGTTATGGATTCATTTTCTCATGATCAACACATTAATCTTGACTAATTGTTCCAGAAGTAAACCATGCATTTCTTCCCACTATCTCCTCCCCCTGGCTCTTTCCCATCCTCACAAAACTGTCTCTATTTTCTTTAACTTCCATCAATTCTCTTACAGCCACCAACCTGCTAGGCCCTGATGAAGTCATCATCATTCTCCTTTGCTGTCCCACCCTCCAATACCCCCCGACAGCTCCTGTCTCCTCATAGTAAATGTTTGTTTTTCCACAAATGTAAGACAGAATGTTGGGAATTTGACATCTGCTGCCCCCAAGTGTGGCAAACGCCCCCAAAGGAGCTGCACTTACAAGCACTGAAATCAAATACATGAGAGACATTATTGAGATGAGTATGCATTCAGAAATGACACACGACTAAGGCTCTTAAGGAGGAGCATGGATAATGAGCATTTGCAGAAATCCTGTCTGGGACTGTCGGTGTCTCTTTACCCTGCTCTGAGTGAGCGAGTAAATGAGTGAATAATCAGTGAATTTCAGAGTGCACAGATCCAACAATTTTCCTTTACACCAACATAGTTAAATAGGACATGACAAGGTTAAACTGAGCAACATTGCTGCCTGCTTCTCCCTTTTTTAATTAATGGATTTTGCTTAACTCATCCACTTTCGTGTTTTTACCAGCCCCCACAATTTACCAACCTTTTTTTTTTTTTTTTAAACTTGCTTAAATTTTGTAGCTATTTTGCTGTTTCTCAACATTGTGACAATCAAACACCACCAACACACACAACAGGGTTAAAAGTGAGTAAAATCTACTTTCTTTTTTGTGCTAGGTAGTTTAGTGGTAGAAATGCTACTAGATACACTGCTGCACATGGAGGCACACACATTCACACATATAAGAAATGACACTCAGGTAATAGCTGACCTGCCAGACATAGTGGAGGATAACAGGCAGTATTTGCATGGCAGTGTGGAACTCTTGGTCCAAGCCACACATTCGTCATCCCAAATAGCTGTTTTTGGAAAATTAGATATCCAGAATGTCACAGAAAGTACAGTTTTATCAGTATGAGGATGTAGCGTCCATTTCAGTTTTTCAACTGTAAATAGTTAGGGCTGTTTTATCCTGTAAATAGTTTACTTTCTAATAATATTTATTGTGCTTTTGTTTCTTTTACAATACAGTGACTGCAGTAAATAGTTTCTGAAGAAATACATTGTTACACCATTCTATCATTAACTATTTTTAAGAGACCCTTGCGTTCATTTAAAGTAATGGCATGGACAAGTCAATTATTTAAGAAGCTAAAAGATTTATGACCTTTTCTTTTTGGAGTTGTAAGAAATGTAATGGCTCAAGAATAAATAGCTTGGATTATAAGTCACAAAAATGAATGAGCAACTATATAGAAGGCAACTTAATATGGCAGATATGTAGTTTGATGTGGTGGGTCTGGATACTTCTCAGGTGGTCTTCATTTGATTTAGGGGAGAGCCTCTTTCTCTGTGGCCTCTGGAAAAAATACAATTAAAAAATCTCAAACATATTGAATTCTTACAAAGAGGGAAAAAAGAGAAGTTACTGTTTGGAAAGATTAATAATACACAGATGTGCTCTCAATTTATTCATTTTTCTTAATGCTTTCCTACTTTTTTTTTTTCAGAAAGCAACACTCACAGTTTGACCAGAACTGATACTCATGTCAAATATATTAACAGGATAAACAATATTCATATTCTGTATGTATGACTTAAGTGTAACAACCACCTCTAGCACAGAAATGGACTGAAGTGATACATTTTCATGCAAAGTCATGCCTCCTGCCGATCTGCGGGTACAGCACACTGCAAATCAAGATGTGGATCACCTGGTCTTCTGGATCAAAGTTGGGGCATCCCAGGACCTGATAATCACTCATTTTTATTACCATGGCAATCTGAATCTTTGGGATGGAGCTGTAGCATTTTTTGGCATATACAATATAGACCTGTAAAAGTGCATAATATGTCCCTATTAAGAAATAAAAAGTTTTTAATTTTGTGTATTAGTGTAGCACTATTTACACAAACCACACCTTACCAATGTTTATTTACACTTTCTTTAACTTTAACTAGTTAATACTAGCTCATATTGTAAAAGAAAAGTGCAAGAAATACAGATTATACTGTATGGTACACCATATTCATACATGTATCATCCCACAGCTGTCTGTGTTTTAGCAATACCACATACAGTCCAGCTGTAGAGGGAACTCAAGTGACCAATGGTCCATTAGTCCAGTGTAAACAACCTGTGTAAACAAATGGGATGTGGCTTTGAACCCAGCATTGGTCCGCTCACATGGTGGTTGTTTGCCATTTTCTGTTTACATTAATAAAATGTTTCATCATCTTTAAAGCCAAAGATAAAATGCCCCATTTTTTTCCTGCAGTGTAAACAGGGCCATGTATATGCCCCCGATCCTGACCAACACAGTTCTCTACCAAGATCAACAGCGAGATGTGGATGCATTCAACATAAACAGAAAGAATTCCTCAAACAGAGATCATGACAGCTGAATTATATACATATGTATTATATGTATATGTCTTTATACATTTCCCAGTTACATCATTTCTAATCACTCTGGGGACCTAAAGTACAAAGGCAGTATCTTGACAGTTTCTATGTGTCTTTTGTATTTGCCTGTAGTGGTGTTGATGTAATTACTTGAAAAGTAAAAGCAAAAATAAGTGATTTATCAGCCAAAACTATCAAATGGGCTGGCTCCAGCTTCTCAGGATTTGCATTTTTTTCTGTTAATAATAATTATCAGAAATTATTATTATTAGTTGTAGCCACACCTTAGCAGACTTACCACCATGAGAAAATGGTTACCATGGTACCACCATGTTGATGAATAACCTGCCATCATTTCTGGAGATGTGCTTTAAAGCAGCATTTATGTATTTTATTATATCATATGCAAGAATTAGGGCTGGCAAGCAATTTAAAAAATTAATTGTGATTAATCGCATGGCTTGGTGTTGTTAATTGCAATTAATCACAAATGAATCACTCTTGTGTTAACTGTCAAAATTTACTATGAAGGGATATTTTTGTAGTGCTAATATTCTTATCAATATTTGACAAGATATACTTGCCTTATGCATATATGCATGTATTATTGGAAATCAATTAACAGCACAATACAATAATAGAAAATATGCCAGAAACCATCACAGGTACACCTTAAAAAAAAAAAGAAAATTCCCAACTCATAATTTATGGCAAACTCAAGCTCAACAGGCAACAGATGGGCATATTGGCCAGCTAAAATTTCCATTACTTCAGCACTGATTAAAGATAACTTCCTGGACTCCTCACTTCAAAAGTAAATCACACATTGTAATTGTGTCCAACCTCACATGGGAAAAATAAAGGCTCACAAAAACATCCCTTTTCTGCTATGTGATAAAAACAGGATCATAAAAAATACAAAAACAATAAATAAGGTGAGCAGGAAACAGTGGAGAGGGAGTAAAAGAAAGAAAACTACTTTTGCTCTTCGGTCATCATACTGGTTGTGTATCTTTGATGTGATGGTAGCTCTCAATGTCAAGTCAACTGCAATCGTTGAATACGATCCAAATTATTTCCCACAGACCCTCATCCTCCACAAGGTTAACTGGCCATTAAAATACCTTTTTCTTTGTCCATTGTTCCTTGCTAGTTGCCATCTGACCTTATACTAGAGGGCTAAACAACAGGTGAGGCAAGGGGTCATCATAACAGAACCTTCCTCTTGTTTTATGGAGGTTGGCACCTTCTGCTCTGGAGTGTGGCTCAGACAATAGACTTACAATATAAATACCTATAACATAACCTGCATTAACACATTTTCATTAATTCATTATTGTGTTAACTTTGACGGCCATAGCAAGAATATGAGGGAAGATGGCCTCTCTTCAATTCCTTCACATTCCGTATTGATCTGAATGGATATGACATACTGTATGCGGCAGAATTACTTTTCCATTCATCCCGGCTGTGGCTGCGGGAAAGCACCTCTTAAGAGTACACAAAACACCCCCGGTTCAGCCTAATGTAATAGATGACTTTATGGATACATTTGAAAATAAGAATGAAACTAATAATTGCTGTGAGATCCAACGGTGAATTGAGTGCTATAAAAAGAGATTCATGATGGAGCCATGCTGCGTTCATCGTTCCCATGATCTAAATACGCATTCTTTTATAGTTTCCTCTAGTGTCAAATGTTACTTCTTTGCAAACCCTTCACTCTTGGCATGGGCTTCTTTCGCTTTGGTTTGTATTGACTTCAGGCATCTAAATGGAAGGAAAAAGGTTTCTGTGGTATTGGCACAGTCAAGGAAAGGGTATAGGGAACTGTCTGTCCATAAGCCAGGGGTAAAAAAACACTGAAAAGCATGTGTTTCCAGCAAGAGGCCCACTTCATAATGTGGCCTCAGGAGTTACATGAAAAGTAATAAAAAGTTTTTAAAAAAACATAGTTAAAAAAACATTAGGCTCTAGGATTGTGTCTGTACTTAAAGGGACGGCCATGGAATTGTTTTCCAGATAAGAAACAATCCCTCTTGCATTCATCTTCTTAGTTCTTGTTTGAGATGTATTATGTGTAAATGAGCCACTGGCACTGAGCTCTCTGTGTAGCAGCATTCAGTCCAGGAAGGTCAGAATTACACAGAAACTCAGCACAGCTGCCAGAGAAACAGAGAGGCAGGGAGTCAAGCCAAGAGTTGGCACTGCACCCACAGAAGCCTATTGTCAAATCCCCTGGGAGGGCCGGTCTCTTTGATAAATACCGATGTTTGTAGATTTGAACTCTTTTTACTGTTTGTTCTTTTGCATCTGTATGCCCATCGCAATCCCTTCATCATACCCTTGTTATGTACTTTACCTTTTGTTTTCTCTGCTTTACTGCCTCCCTCTGTTCAGTTTTTGATTTTTGGTACTTTATGGTGCTAATGAGTCCTCGTCTCTCTCCAAATACAAACACCGAGTGAGCCACAACAGGTACATAAACACAGACAAATCTTTTGATTATACATACATGACGATCATCTCCTCTCTATTATTGGCACATGAAGCGATGCATCCTAGCTAAAATGAGCTCCAATTATCAAAACATATGGAATTGCGACTGAATGTCTTCATGGGAGTTGGGGAAGTCAATCGCAAGTCAAATGTTAATAGATGCATTCACATTGCAAATTCAATAGAGGTTTTAAGTTCTGTCTGTCTGGTGGATTGCCTGGTTCAATGTTGATATTTGTAGATGCTTAAAGAGACGCTTGTCCGCTATTCACATGCCTGGTTTATTAGCAAGAATGGAACTCAGAAGTAAGGTCAGATAAAGGCTAGCATCTTAAACTGCTCATTTGGGGAGATAATGGATTCACAGGAGAGTGCTTTATGCTTAGACAAAGCCCAGCCTCGACCACGTCTACTGTAACCAGAAAGTAAAGTAGAAGAACAGGAGCTGAAAGGCACACATAACCTCTTGAGGATAAGCTCAAGATTTCCATGGTTTAGTTTAACACAGAGGAAAATTATACTGAGAGGAAGACATTTTGACAGAATCACTGGTATCATTCACAAAAAGCGACTCGGTTACCTTTTCAGTTTCCATGTTGTATTTGTGTAATTGATAACGTATGCTCCAGACCAAGATGGATCTCAAACACCCTTCATTACCTCCTCAACTCTCAACATGTATCATTCTCAGTCCTTCCCCGTTCTCCCACAGCGAGCAGTTCTGGCCAGCACACATGTGGTTAATGGGATGATGGTGTGCAGACCTCTCAGTTGCAATAAGGGGAGGTGGGGGGGTGGATAGAAGCCCCAGTCGACTTAAGTAACCAAATAATTGGAATTTCTAAAAACAATGGTTTCCTGACTTCTCCACGACCCCTCACCTTATCATTTTAGGGTCGCGAGGCCTAAACTTGAACCCGCCTACTCCAGAGCATTTGGCTAGCTGCCACCTTAGGTTAACCCCACAGCCAGCAGCCTGCCACAAGAGTTACAGGCCTGTCAGTCTGACTCAACGGATATGGACTGCTGAGATAAGCCCTCCCACTGGAAGGCTATTGCTTTCTGCTTCCTTCCACTCTCCTTTCTGGTCTTTGCTGTGGTTTTCAAACTCCAGTAACAAGCAGTTGCACAAGCTAGATGCTACCACATTTTAAGCTAATTTTTCCAACCTTCCACCATTGTATTCATTAACTGGTGAGCCAGGCATGCAATGTACACCTACTCTTAACAATATATATATATAAACAACCCAGTATGTAGATCTGAAGATGTAAGAAAACAAGTCTGTTGATCTAGGTTGGTACCAGGGAAAATAACAGCCAGTTACCTTGGTTACAGATCTCTATGACTATATCCATCACAAACCTGTTGACTTTTCTAAAGTGGAAAGAGGCTGAAAACTGTTATAGGTAAAATAAAATGGACTTTTGCTCGAGTAGCCTGACAAAGAAGGAAATGCAAGGTGGAGGACACTGTGGTCTTTAAATAACTGGGACGTGCGTCAGTTTGAAGTGTTTCATCTGAGCTGAGGAGTAAACATGATTTATATTCATAGGGTACACAGAACACAAGTAAGGATGAGTACTAAAACCTGTATTATACAGAAGAATGATATGACTTGACAAAATAGACATCTGCTTGAACACATACATTAAACAATTTAAATAGACACTTCTGAACATTAAGCCAACTAAACTAAACTATCTGAAGCTTTAAATTTACAGAGAACAAGTTAATTTAAATTAGATTTAGGCTTAGGTTTAAGAGCCGAGTGTGAAAAGGCTTTAAACTGGCCAGCACTGTAAGTGTTAAGTAAAGAAAGCTCACCAACAATATTACATTAGATTAAAACTTATTGTCATTGAACAAGTAGCTCAACAAGATAGTTGGCATCTAACATGAGTGCAATTTAAAATAATTCAATATAAATAAAGTGCTGATGTGCATGATATAAATTACTATGAGCAGCTACAAGATATGTAGATATACAAATACACACGTGTGCAGTTGTGACATTATTGTGAGTCAATATAGTGTAGTTTATATTAATATTCAGCATAGAAACAGTAGTTGGAAAAAGCTGTTCTTTACTCTGCTAGTGCTGGAGCAAAGCTTCTGTATCACCTCCCTGATGGTAGTGGAGCAAACAGCTCATGGTTTGGGTGTGAAATGTCTTTGATGATGCCCTTCCTCTCTGCAAACATCATTTCCGATAGATGTCATCAACGTGGGGTAGCTTGTTGCAGGTCATGTGTCTGGTGGCTTTCACCACCCACTGAAGGGCTTTTCTATCAGTGACAGAGCACTTCCCATATCACACTGTGATGCTGTGTGTCAGTATGCTATCAGTGGGGCACCAATAGAAGTTCATCGAAATCTGTGGAGACAGCTGTCTTTTCTAATTCTTCTTCTTCTAGTTCTTAAGTGCTGCACATTTGTTATGGCAAAAACAACAACTTAGTTACTAGTAATAGTAAAGGACAACAAGCTAACACTAATTTGAATTACTTTTGTGGGTTATAATTGAAACCACTGAGGCTGAAGTCACTACCGGCAACTTCAGAGACTCAAAGTAACCATACTGTTTTATGGCGTGAGCTTATTCATAGCTCACACTGCAGTTAACGCAACTGCAATTCGCAACAATTCTAGCAATGTACAACAAGCTAACACTAATTTGAATTACTTTTGTGGGTTATAATTAAAACCACTGAGGCTAAAGTAACTTTATATAGACAAATTCTTAAACTCAAAGTAATCATACTGTTTTATGGCATGAGCTGAGTCATAGCTCACACTGCAGTTAACACAAATGCAATTTACAACAGTTGAGTAGCCTAAACAGGGAGGGGGTACTCTGTGTAGCAGGCACATATACAAATAAACAGAAAAGCTATGTATACTATGTTATTTAGGCAATTAAAAACACATAATGAAAAATAAAATTTAACAATTTCTAAAGCCCTCCAATCTCAAATGTTTGAAGAGGCTCGTGCCCCTGGCAAGTTGCCTCTAGGCACAAAGCAGGTTATAAAACAGGCCAGTAATTTAAGGAGCTGCTCTGCCAAAGCTTCTCTCCCATTTCAAAACTGTATTTCAAAATGAGTTTAAAACAAGATCGACAAGAGGTTTCATTGTCTTATTCTGCCGTTTGTCAGATCTTATTAGCAAAATAAGGAAGGAAAGATACAATAACACTGAATGGAATGAAGCAATAAAATACTTTGAAGGCATAACCGCTCAATCCAAGATCAGAATATACCACCTGCAGAGCCCAGACTCCCCGCTGCCAACCGTTTACTTTATCACAATGGAATGAAGATCAGATTTGTGTTGTTGAACAGAGAAAGAAAAATAATGCTTTTCTCACCTTCAGTTACTTTTTTGCAAGTCTGCACCTATCATTTGTTTTCTTCTGTAATATCCCTTTGCATCTTTTAAAGCTCCATTACTGTCTTTGATCTCAAACCCAAAAGGAGCACAGGGTTGCATTATTATACATAGATGCATCTTCTTAACACATCTTTGATCTGAGCTCTTCATCCCAGCAATGGGAGGCCTTTCACGCAGTCTGAACAGAGTATTGACAATAGATTAAAAAACAACAACCAGACAGATGAAGGTGGAAATAAGATAATTATAAGAGTATTATAAGAAATGAATTTCTGGGAAACATATAGGATTGTTTTAAACATAAGAAGGATTTAGCAAGGAAATTGAATACAGGATGTTTTTTTTACTAATGTAATCATAAATGTTCTGCCCTTTAGTTCCTTCCATATCTATTCATGTTTTGTTCATTTTTAAAGCCTTTCAGAAGCTCTTTCAACCAAAATGAGAAAACCTGAAAAGGACAAATGATACTTTGGTCAAATTGTTTACGTCTTTGTGGCCTGTAATCGGAGGTACGGACATAGCTTTGTTATACAAGGTCTCCACCAAAAAATACTTTATAATCCACTGGCATTGAGAATTCAATCTGATAACAGACGGAAATTATGTTTCTACTTCTTACTTCATCTCAAGTTCTCATTTGAATTGTACCTATAAAAGCTAAAGAATAATAATACTGTGCACATCTGGATTGAGCTGTTTAAATGTTTAAAAAAAAAGTCCTAAATTACTTTTGTAAGGTAAACAGCTATTACGTTTTTGCATACTTTTATTAATGGCATTCATGACCGATTATTGTGCAGTTTTAAAATCTACAGTTGTGTCGTTTTTCATTGCATCACAGTCTATAAAAACTAATTATTACATTGAAAGCTATCTTATTTTTATTTTGCAAGTCATGCATGTGTGCAAAGCATTGTTGACAGACATTTATACGAGAAAACCCAGAATATAGGCCATACGTTCCTGCACTGTAGGGAGTCATGTGACAATAAAAACATTTAGATGCTGACATTCACAAGAGCCTTCACTGTCAAAACTGTATGCCTCCAGACAACTCCAACAGCTCGCAGCATACAAAACACCAACTGTGATGTGAGGAAATTAGAGCTGTTAGGATCTGAGCGCCTCCATGTGAGCAAAGTACAAAGTGTAGTTTAAAATATAAAGATCGCAATCAGCAGCGAGCTTCCCCTCAACATTATTTCACATTGATGGAAAACACAGATACTACATCATTATTGCTTCTGAGCAAACACCGTTTTCCACTCAAGTACCATTTATGCGAGTGAGACAAAGAGGGTTTTGTGTACAGAGCTGCCCTGCTGCCAAAGACAATATGATGTGGAAGCTCTACCTGTCTGCACACTTCCTGACTTGTGTAAAACTGCTTTTTTTTTTCACAAGATAGGACTGGTCTTGGATCAGTTTTTGGTAATATGATTAATGCGCCCACAGACTTCATCCAGGACGGCACAGAGTGACTCGCTTTAATTAAAAGGCTTCGACTGTAACTAGGCTCTGGCTCCTGGCTATATTGTGGAGAGAAAAGTGAAGGGTTTGTATAGCTCTGTGACGCAAGCTGTGTACAATGAAAGAGCCAACTGTGAGAGTGTTGAGGGGCATGAATTCACATGTGCTCTCTCCCTCTCTCGGACGCGCATTCATATATTATACACACACACACACACACACACACACACACACACACACACACACACACACACACACACACACACACACAAACACACAGGCCTACAAGGAGATCATACTCTAAATCACACACTTATAAACACGTGTGAGCGATCGCACACACACGCACGTGCACACAAACACACACACACACAAACATACAGTAAAAACAGCTTTCTTAAAAGGGAAACCTTGTATCACCACAATGTCAACTTTCCAAGAAACTAAGAAAAGCAACTTTGTTTTTAGCTCAACAACCGTGCATTTCTGAGTTTAACCAGGCTTGAAGGTTTTTACATTAACACAGCATTTATGCAGCAGCACAAGAGGTTCGCTCATGAACACACACACACACACACACACACACACACACACACACACACACACACACACACACACACACACACACACACACACACACACACACACACACACACAATCACAGGATACAGAAATATAACTACAATCTATGAAATCTAGACTTGACTGATGAGAAGCCTGGTCCTGAGTGGGATCTCTTTGACAGACAGCTAAGTTGGCCGGAGAGAATATTACCAGTGAGTGGAAATACTCCTCTGCGTCATAACATTTACCTCAAGTCATCATCAGGAAGACGAAGGCACAATGGTTGGCAGTGTGTTTTGCTCTGTGCACATCGCCTCACTCTGTTATTAAACATCATTAGACAGGCACATATGACATATGATGAGGAAGACGGAGCACTAAAGCCCACTCGAAAAGAAGTCTTTAAAAAAATCCCATCTAATTTTTAGCCACTCCACAAAAACCAATTTTTGCAGCAGTATTAAGCTGTCAGTTGTAAGTGTGGCGCCACAGACTCACAGTCGGGCTCCAAAGAAGCGGGGCGGGGGGAAAGAGAAACGGGGGCGACGGGGAGGCTGGACAGACTGTGGGTGAGTGTGTTAAAGTAAAGCTCACGGTGCTGCTCGCTGGGAATGGAAACATGAACATTTTACAATAAGTCACTCATAATTTTTACAGCACTATCCAATTGATCCTTTTCCCACATGTCCCTGAGATTTAAATTACTGTTGCAAGTCTCAGAAAATCCTCTGTTCTTTCCTCAGCTGGCAGAGGAGCTGCTGCCTATCAACTTACTCTCCTCTCTGCCTCTTCCATAAATAAATAAAACATAAATGAAGCCCATATTCATCATCCCCCCTTCTCTTAGTCACACTCTTTTGCCAACTTTCTCTCCTCTTTTGGCTCTGTGTTATCTTCTGTGGTGTTGATGAGCCAAAGGAAAAGCTGTGACTTAAAAGGTCAGCGGAGCCTATAGGGAGGCCATCACCAATGCAGGGGAAAGAAAACAGCCACCAATTGGTAGCCTCACACACATACACACACACACACACACACACACACACACACACACACACACACACACACACACACACACACACACACACACACACACACACACACACACACACACATTTGGTTTTCCCACCTTGTCCTGTTTTATGTGACAGTAATGAATGTAAATATACACACAAAATGAGTAAACACACCACAGCAGCGCTCTGAATGCAGAGAGGGGGAAAAAATCCTCATCAGGCGCAGAGTTTTGACTTATTCTTCTGATCTACACTTTGATGAAAGCTGTACTCTGTGAATTAGTTATTACTAAAAATAAATATACATAAGAAGTATAAATAATAAACAACGTCAAACTGGATTAAGATTTATTACTGTACCCTAACGATTGTTTTACTATGTATGGTAATTTAGTAACACAATGACATTGAATGACAGGAGGTCCCACATGTGGCCCTCCACAGATCATATGAACAGTCCTACCTCTAAATTCAATAAATATTGAATAAGACATTTTTAAAACTATGGGTAAAGAGAGCCATCTTGTGGCCATGTTCATTAAGCACAAGATTTGAATTATGGTATACAGTAAAGTTGTCATGGACTGTTTTAGGACTTTTTGTGTTTTGGGATTTCAGGACTTTTTGTGTTTTTGTGTTTCTGGCTTTGTTGCAGATGGGGGAGTTTGAAATATTGTATATTTGGGTTATTAATGTGTGTTCTGCTATGGTTTTGGTGTGTCTTTAATGAGTCCTGGCTGGCATCTTTGATAGATCATTTATGTTATTTTCAGAAGAAAGCAGGTTATATAAAGGTGCCTAGTAGCAGTAGTAGCAGTAGCAGTAGCAGTAGCAGTAGCAGTAGCAGTAGCAGTAGCAGTAGGAGTAGGAGTAGGAGTAGGAGTAGTAGTAGTAGTAGTAGTAAGTGGTAGAAAACTACAGCCGAAGTGGAGATTTGGAAAAAATCACTTTTTGTGGGAAAACTGAGTCTTAGGTTCCCAAACGTCACAGTATGTGATAGAAAATGCATCAACGTCAGGTGCGTGACCTTCGTTTGGACTACTCGACCATAGTTCGATAGCGCTCAACGGCGTATTTATGCAGGTTCTTGTAGATGAAAACTTTTCTGAAAACAATCTGGTGTGAATGATATTACTGGAAATGTTTATAGGCTACATGGCTTAAGATTGTTAAGTTTAACTCAAACGTGCTTTTGGTTTTCTATTTACTTGTCCTTTCTGTGCTTGATCTTCTCTCCTTTGCCCATCTCCATACCTGCCCTGTCTCAGCCTCGTCAGCTACTTGCCTGTAACCCTGTCCACTCACCTGTTCCCCATTTCCTCATTAGGTCAGTTAGCATGTTAGCACTAGTTTTCAATTCAGTTAGTTTTGCTATGACCTGTCATGCACTCACAAGTCTTAAATACAGAAGCTCAGCCTGCAGTCTCTACATTTGGGCCCACCTGCTCCACTACTCATGACAAAATTCAACCTAAATAAATATTAATCAGTGAAACTTACATGATACGGTGGAGAGAAATGGTGATACATTTACTCATTTAATATGTATCCTGCATATCAATACTGTGGGTTGTTTTGCACTTTACATTATACAAAGCCTTCACTGAGTCCACAATGGCCATTAAGTGTAAACTACATTCACTGCCCTTTGGTGACAAACAACAGGATGCAGAGATAGACCACGCTTTAGAGGCACAGAGACACACAGTGACTGAAGCTCCTCTGGGTGCTGAAACACTTGCACCCACTTGTGGGCACAGACTGCACTGCATTGCTTTTAAAGAAAGAAAAAGACTACACTGTTGGAACTGTGCCATGGATTGAAAAAAAAAGATGAGATAAGTGCTGAGGTTGAACTGTAGCTGCTGACCGCTGTGAACATGTAACATCACATCTTTCTTCTGACTCCAGAGACGGCTGCGAGGAAGGGTAAATGTAGTCAAGTGGAGTTGAAGGCTGTTCAATTTGAACAATGTGCAACCATTTCTTTCCTTAGCCTGGAAATGAACAGAGAAGGAATCTTTCTTTTAGGACTATGCTGTATGATTAGTACAGAAGTAGCATGAGGTAAAAACAACAGACTAATTCCCAGCATGCACACAGCAGTTTGGATTTCCAGACTGAGGGGACGCTAGGAAGAGAATGTGTTAACTACTAAAACAAACACACAAAAAGTTAATGTTCCATCATATAAAAATATTATGATTGATGCATACTGTACATTAAAGGATAAGTTCACAATTTTTCAAGTCTGTCTTATATGCCCAAATACACACTGAAAAAGGTTACTTTTGCTATCATACTCAGTTTAGTTGTCAAATTGTTTCCACGTGATTAGCATTTTAAGGGGGCTAACTCTATATAGCCATTACAACATGCTATATTTAAATCAGAGTTGAATCTATTTTAATAATTGTGATTAATGTTGCAGCCATTGCTTCACAAGTAAGTCACACTTGATCAGACGGTAATGTTTTGTTTTGTTTGTTCTATGCTGTTATAATTGAATAAAATGATAGACTAAGAAAAGAAATGTGACATTTTATGGTATTAACAGATATCTGGAGGAGAGGCGTGTGCTTTGAATTTTTATTGGATTAGGGTTAAAACAGAAAAGTCTGTTATCCTGTTGTCTTTAACGGTGGGGACTAAATGTGATGTGGTGTCACAGAGCTTAAAGTAACATTATCCAGCATACCAAAACAGGAGCTTAAAGAATTAAAGTGTCTCTCTCTATTCTAAACACGCAGTCTGCAGGTGTATTGGAGCTGAAAGGTGAATTTTAAAAAATACACAATGACTTGCATATTACAAATACGCTGGCGTTGCCCTGTGCTTAAAACATTGTAAGTATTATGGACTTGTCATATAGTGTCACAATGGTTTCATACCAGACTTTGTTATGTCTTAAGATCACTACAGGTACATATCTGTCTGTCTACCTGCCTGTTTGCATCTCCTGCAGCACTTTGTGGTTGTTTTCTGTTTTCCCTACAGTTCCTCTGCAGTCATACCCCTTTTGCTTACATATGCTAATGTTCTTCTCAGTGCAAGTTTCCAGAGTGTGTGTCAGGTAGTGAATAGAAGTCTCTTTGCCCTTTTTACCTTCTTACTAACTTTCACTTGAGTCTTGTCTTGCCCTTTAGTTTGACTTATGCCAGAGTGCATCTTTTGCTTCTTGTGTACCAGATACAGTCCTCTAACTCACTGCTGAGCCCTTGACCGTCTCCACCTGCAGCTTTAAGACTACCCTGCTGAACTTTAAAGTCTTGTAAACTGCTTACACCTGTGCCTTTTTGTTTTTGCTTCTGGGTTCTACACTGCTAAACTACTATACATGCTGCAAATTCACACATTTGGAAACAAATTCTTCTCTTTTGTTTCCGCCAAATCTTTCTCTCATAAGCATTCAATAGAAGAACAATTACACTGAACTCTACAGGTTTGAGCCCCATTTACTTTTTGGATACAAAACTATAGACTGGGTGAGGCAGATAACTAATAAAGTATCTTCTTGGGTTTGATGTTTCTTGCGATGTAAGCTCATTTGTCACAGCCAGAGGACCTGCCACAGTTGTTGAATCAATGAACACATTGATTATCCTGATCTTGTGATTTTTAACTGTGGCAAAGTGTGCACATGTGACATTAGGGGCACAACTTTAACAAGAGGTGCATGACACACGATCACATAATGTTCACTTTATTATGATTTTAAAATAGATTATTTGATTATTTTATTCTTTTAGTAAACACATATAATATTTTCATAGTTTTGACAGATATTTTGGGGTCTTGCTATGTCATGGAACACTAACCCAAGAGGGGTCATAGAATCTGTCACCACCTATATCTGTACTTAAAGTTTCAATGAAGTCAAGTGAAACACACAATCCAAAGGAGGGGGTAAACAGTCTAGCAGGAAATGGATGAGGAATCATTTAAATGTTTTTATAAAAAATATTTTTCATTGGACAAAAAACCAAAACTGTACATGACATGCAGGGTGATCTGTTGTGTGGCAACAAAATAATTATAGCAATCATAAAACTCAAAAAGATAACAGGATAAAGTGTTTATGTGGTTTTCAAACATTAGGATGATCACTCGTGACATTCATAGAAACAACTATACTGTACATAATGATATACATTCTCTTCTCAGTGCTTATGAATACATATTGATGCTGTAACCACTTTGCCGGCATAATACTAAAAATCTAAGGGTACGTGCTGCTAGCATGCATGGAAAATGTAGTCCTTTAAACCTCTTCAGAGATGCTTTTTGTCTGCTTATCAGCAAAATGTGCAAATACAAGCACAATCACAAAAGTCATATAGGTAATACTTGCAAAAGCCAGGATATAATGGAAAACTACAGGTAGGAGCTTAGGGGCATGTCTGGAAATTAGGGGAAATTAAGGGCATGTTGAAATTCGCAAGACTAGCGGTGAATGTGAAGTAACACATTAAGCATGACTCTTTTGCCTCTCTAGATGTGTAAGATGTATAAAATACTCCCCCTCCCCTCCCCCCAAACTACCACCACCACCAACAAAAAGAAAAAAAAAAACCAACATTTTAAAATCCTGAAAATGATATCTACTCCTTCTCCTTCATTAAACATCCCAGAATCTATGAATATGCAAATATTGTTCATTTCAAAAGTTGAACTGTTGGACAATGAGATGGCTTCCAAATGAGCTGTTCTATCACAAATCATGCTTGTGGGTACATGTCTTAAAAATCTGATTTTCAATGAGCACAGAGAAACTTTCACTTTGAGCAGCAGTGTGTGAAAACAATATTCCAGTATCAAACTATGCTCGTACATCATTCTGCACAGTGAAGCTCAAACATCCAAGTGAAATAACAAGAAAAACAAAATATTTTAGGAGAGGGGGATTTTAAGAACTCATTCAATGAATACCAAGAAAGTGAAAGAAGTCATTTTCAATAATGGTTCAAAAATTCTGCTTTTTAGCCTTTTGTAACTCCTTGTTTTGGTTATTTTTGGCATGATTCAGTGATATCTCAACAGTCCCATCTCCAGCAGCAGCAGCAAGCAGCTGTCTTCAGGAAACAAGCTCTAATAAACTTACTGTATGTTACCTGCCTAGCACTGAATGGCAGACATGAAGTTAGAGACTAGCTGGAGAGGAAACTGGTGAGAAAGTTTAGCTAATGAGTTGGAGACAGAGGTCAAAGTAAAGTGAATACTGAACTGAGAACACCAAGTGAAAGATGAAATATATGTTTCACATTGCAAAAACCAATACATGCAATTGCTGTGTGTGTGTATATACATATATAAACACAGCACTTGCCTTTTGGAAAACTGTGGTTTTAATATATGTTATTACTCAGATGCAGCTATCAAATGGTGTCAAACATGTCAAAAGGCTGTTGCAAAGTGTTGCACACCATTAGAGGGAAACATATCATTTAACCAGGAAAGCATCACGTAACTTTTTCACACATCTCAGGTAGAGGCTGGCATTTTGGTGTGATGGAAGTAGTAATAATAATATTGATAATCGTAACTTAAATCTGCCTTTTCCTGAGCTGTTTACTGTGGTGCTGTTGTTGCCTAACACCTTTTTTTTAGACAAGAAAAAAAAGAAGGGCCCCCTGCCTTGTCAAGGCCATTTTTAATGTCAGGTATAAATCATACAGTCTACTACATCATAACATCACAACAGATATGATGTGAACATTAATATCCGTTGCAGAGTGGGGTGAATTTACAAACCCACCAATCATGAGATTGATGTGTTTTTTTTAGTAAAGGAGGTACGTAGCTCTATGGCAACCATTTAAAATCAGTCGCAAGTCAGAGGAGGCACCTTGACTTTTCTATTAAGTGACTGAATCATACCAGGTGACGCGTTATTTTTTGTATAAGTCTCTGATTGTGCAACGGTTGTGTTTACTGGAGTCTACAAATGTTTTTTTTAAATAAAAGAGACAGAGGGGGGAAGACAACAGGTTGATGGATTGTGCTGATTGACCTCGTAGCTTTGCCTTCAGGTGTAACTATTGCAAGCACAAACTGCAGTTTATCATTGTGATAGAAAATGAATAACACTGCAAAAACTTTTTCATCACAGCAATGCCTCCACCACTCTGGCGCCTAAATTCTTTTTGGGAAACAAAACAATTGTTCAAAAAAGAAATATCTAAAAAAATTTAAATTGAAATTCATTGAGATGGGGAGGTTGGAGTATTTCACATTTTAAAATGGTACTCACTACTCTAGATTTATTGCAATATTGATTGACATGCCCTGTGCAATAAGTTAATTGATTAAGCACCCAAAACCTAATTTTATCTGCAATGAATCATATGAAAAATGATGCCTTGATGCTTTGATTTCAATGCATTCTCGATCGTCCGTGTGCCACGTGGAGCCACAAGCCGCATTAACTCCATTTCCTCTCCTCTGCACGGTACAAATGGATGTTGACATAAAGAGAGTTTGCGCTGTTTGATGATGACGAAGAATCACACTAGAGGCAAGAGGTCAGATGTAGACAATCACTACCAAATTATAGCTGTCGTTAGTAATGCTTTACCCTCAGCGTGGTCTTTTGCAAAAATAGATAATGACAAACACAATCAAATTAAACCACACAATCTGAATCTTTTACCCTCTAGCCAATTAGACAGGGGAAAAAAAGGTGGGAAAAAAAAGCAACACAAAATGAGCTGATACTAAACTGAGAGTCAGTGATTAATTGAATTTGCAGCTGCAGCAGATGGCAATGTTGCTCTGCCTTTGCTACAGGAAGGCATGACAGTGAGAAAGAGGTAAAATCCCAGCGGACAGTAGATGGCAGTCTAGCTTCATTACACTGTCGGTTGGGTGATTTTGAAGACACTCCGGGGAAGTATGGAGGACTCCTTTGTCAGACACATGGGAAAATGATAGCAACAAGAAAATGATGTCATGACCAGAGATGGCAGTCTTGCCGCATTGATGGCTCAGACTGGGGAGAATAAGAGGAATGAATGGAAAGAATGGGATGTCAGAGGGATGAAATGGGAATAAGGGTTGGAGGTCGGGCAGAAGGGCAGAGTGTGTGAACGGCACAGATTAAAGGGGCTGGAACACATGAGACAGAGGGGATAGCAGCAGAGGGTTGGTTTCATACAGATGAGAATGCAGCGAGAGGTGGGTGGGCTTATTTGTATGTGCTCCTGCCATGGCCTTGGACTGCTTTATCCAGGCTTACATGGGAATTCAATTTAATTGCATTATTAATGCCTTTTGATTACACTGCAAATGTCACACAGTCATGCACCTGCAACCTCTGTGCCCTCAGCCCAGGTGGGGTGCTTGATTGTTTACCAAAATCAAACCCGTAACTGTGGAAATGTGTGATAAATCCTTACAGTATACTCTTCATCTTTATCACACATGCTCATGCTCCCACCCACTCCCTCTCTCGCTCTGTGCCACGCTCTATCTCACTGTGTGATGATACCATGCAAACTAATGTACAACTTTCTCATGTATATTAATAATCATTTGCATACAGACAGGACTGACAGGGGAAAAAAGACAAAATACAAGAGGCTAAAAGCAATCATAACTTGCTCAGCTTGCTTTTCATAATGTGACTCGCATGAATTACTGTGCCCCTGGCACCTATTTCATTTCCAAAGATGCAACATACTGGCAGTATGGTGCAATTAACCAAATGACCCCTTAATCATGTCATCTTGCTGTCTGTATATCACTGACAGAAATAGGCAAATCTGATTGCTCACTTCAGCCGATCACCCAAAGCAAAATATAATGGAAATTTAATGACGTGTATAAAGTGTAAATGTCCTTACATTATGTTCCCTCACATAATAACAAGCAGCTCTCAAACAGTGGCGGTGCTATGTTCCTCACTATAGAGTGAGAAGAACAAAACACAGAAAACCTCACTGGAAGATTCTCAGAGCTGCAATTGAATCCTCATGATTTTTTTTCATGATAGTATGGATTATTGTTTTCCCCACAATGAATGTTAGTTAAACAATGGTAATAAATGCACATTGATGAAGGGAGTAGCCTTCCTGTTTGAGTGCAAGTCATTAATTTTCATTAAGTGCTGTCAGTAAGGACCATTAACCAGGCTAGAGAATAATCACCTCCCCAGAGAGTTGACCTGTTTATGGCACAGGTAAGGGTTAATAGAAACAGCCCACCTTACTGACACAACACTCGTCACACACACACACACACACACACACACACACACACACACACACACACACACACACACACACACACACACACACACACACACACACACACACACACACACACACACACACAGTGAGGATTCTGTAATGATTCACTTTCATTTTTCATCTTCTATGCCAAACAGAAAAACTCTTTGAAAGGGCAACCAATATGACCATTTGTTTCTGTGTGCATGTGTTATGACATAATGAATGTGGCACCAGTTTGGGGGAGGATTTTGCTTATCAGACAAATTAAATCACCTCAAGACCCACTAATCAAAAGTTCTTCGGAAAGGCGAGATGATCATCAATGGCTCAATTCCCAGAAGTGATTAAATTCTGCATGGCTCTCTTTACTCCATAATGTATGAAACAGACAGGGGTCAAGGGAGACCACCCACTTTAGATGAACTGAGACTGAACTCACAGCTTTTACTACTATATGTTTCCTTTACTTGTAGCCTGACCACACTGTGTAATATACTGTTGGATTATGTGGTTAAGAAGATAAAATGAATTCTCAAAGCACGTTTTTTTTTTCTTTAAAAAAAATTCTAAATCTAACGACTGCATGTAATGTGAAAGGCTTTGCTCTTAGTAGGAAACCAAAAGAAAATTATCACCCACAACTTCTGTAGCTCTGTGGAGCTTTTGTTTTGGTCTTAAAGCACATTTGCTGCATGGTTCAATCACTGCACTCTGATCAACCCTATTTCTAGCCAAAGCAGGCAGCTGCTTTTGGCAAAACAACTGATTTACTGTGTACTACCTTTCCAGCACCAAACTGTGAAATGACAGTTACCTGCAATTATAGAGGTGAAGAAAGTTGTTCGCCTGGTTATAGAGACAGATATTTCTCTCAGGAGTTGGTTGAAACCAAAAAATGACTCCAATGGGATGATGTATTGTGTCTATTGGATGTGTAAGCTGGCCCCACTGTTTCTTAACAAGTTACTTTAGCAATAAACTGGATAACTGACCTTTTTAATGAATGATGTCACTCCCTCTAAATTTAAATCAGGTGTGTACAATGACACTAGCACTGACTTTGTTGAT
Source organism: Scomber scombrus (assembly GCF_963691925.1). Classification (NCBI taxonomy): domain Eukaryota; kingdom Metazoa; phylum Chordata; class Actinopteri; order Scombriformes; family Scombridae; genus Scomber; species Scomber scombrus. The sequence goes on from NC_084984.1 coordinate 19,022,001, forward strand.
TGATATGACTTTTGAGGAACTTCTTGAGCCCAAACAAGGTTATACATTCTGGTTTGTACAAGTAAACAAAGCTGGAAAAGGATCCTGTTCTGTTTTTTTCTTCTTTTTTTCATTTTAGCACTTTATGGCTCTGCATGGCACATGTGAATTCTTAAAATTGGTACCTTTTACCCTTTTACTCTTATTTTGCTGTCTGCTCCTGTTGGCAGTACTTAAAGCGCATGCAGTATGCAAAGAAGGCTGATGTAACTCAAGTGCATCGTTATCAGCATGCAGGTGTCACACAAGAAATATGGTATCATCACAAAGTACCTAGCTATCATTAAAACCAATCAGTTGATACCGTAGCAAAGTTGGAGGTGATTAAAATAATAGCCCACTTGACAGTTTGGATCTTTATAGTTGCGGGAAATTCACTGCAGAATGGATTTGAAGGATTATGTTAGCTACTTTCTTCTCACTAGTCTGTGCATGGATTATCCTGTGTATATGACATGCTCTTCAAGTCATTTGGTGAGGGTTGGAAAAAGGATTTGGGATTATATGGTTTAAATCTGCTCTGTATCTGCCATATGGTGGCTATGTCTATCCATTATCCATCAATGTGTCAAACACTGTGCAAGGGAGCAGCTGTCCATAGAAGGCCAGCCAATTGGTTTGATACAGGTGAAAAGTGATGTATGATTGCCTTAGCAAACCTATCACTCTCAGGCTGCCAGATGGCTTTGTCCTAGGGACACTGCAACCATATTAGGCCTTGATTTCTTCACTCTCTAAGGGTTTCACATCAGTGTTACTATGTTGGTCTGGCCTGCTTTCCTTGTGGTGATGGGTGACCTCCCTGGCCTCACTCTTTATTTGAGCAAACTAATAAAGATACTTAGACATAGCGGTGCAATCCTGTCGTGTTCTGTGGTTAATGGCAAGTCTTCACTGACACTGGGGAACAGCAACAAGGTGACTGGGATGCAATCATGTCTGTAAGGAGAAGCAAAGAAGAGCAGAGACTGGTTAGAGTGGAGAAAATAACCTTTGTCGAAATCTTAGCAAAGGTGCTGAAATCAGACCAAAAATACCAGTGTTAAAACCATGACATGCTATATTGAAATACTACTTGATTTATAATACTGAGATTTTGCAGGGATGATGTTCTTTTCAATTTCACACCACAAGGTATGGGAATTTACACTTGCACCTCTATGATTGGCCAACACAGTGAGTTTTGTGGACCATGTTGCATTGCATTGGGTAAAACTTGAGCCAGGATCAACTTTGGCAGGATGATAAAAGTGCATTTTTTTTTTTGATGGAGTCCTTTCTGTTGGCAAAGTGCTTCATACGCTTCCCTCAGATAATTTCAGCCTTTTTCTACAGTCATTCTTTTCATATGACAGAAAATATACATATGCTTTAATAAATACAGCCATCTACTTACTGTTCACGCCTCAAGTCTATTTTCTAACTACTGTGATTGTGTATTGGGCTTCGAGCGCTTTCTAAAAGAGGTTTAAGCACACAGCACAGGCTGTGGCTGAGGGCTAATTATATGCTGTTGAAAGCTGAATTGATTAGAAACTAACTTTTGCAAATGAAACATTGTGTTTTTTTTCCTTCAAATTAACATCTCAAGAGGATTATAAATAAGAAAAAGAGCAATTACATTGATTATCAAAGTTTTGTGTTTTGCCTCTGAGACATAAATCCAAACATAGATTATTACATTTTCTGTGCACAAATCCATGTATTATGAAATATGTATTATTAAAATAAAGGAGAGACTTTAACAATATATCAATACATTTATATTATTGTATCTATACGACATTTCTAGAAAAAAACCCCTCCATCATAAGAGACACCAAAAATGCAACGTTAGGCTGATATTTAAGTGATACCTTAAAAGTTGGGCTCACTATATAAAACATTCCGATTATATTCTTTTATTCCGCTGGTTACCTAATTTCAAAAGTGCAATCTTATCTTACTTCTTGTTATATCCTGCTACTGTACACCATAAAAAATGAGCATTTTATGTCCTCTCATTTCAGCTTTGGAGAAGTTTTCCACCCTTGGATGCCTCTCTAACTGATCACACAGCAGCTTGAAAGATCAAATGATATTCCAGACATACTTTCCAGATGAGAACTGCCAGTCAGGAGCCAATATCACAGTTGGCTCCACAGATGCTGACTGGCATCATTGGGCCTTACCCAGTAAGACAGTCTCACAATTGTTGCATCCAGAGCTTTCTTCATGGTGTCTTGTTGTTGTTGCCATATCAAAGATGGATGAGAATGCAGCAGGAAGTGGGTACTCAAAATCTGATTTTAACATGTTGGCTCACACCAACAAACTGATTAATCCAACAGATTAGCTTCCAAAAGTGAGCTTTGTTAAAAAAAGAAGAAAAAAAAGGAAACTGAATAGGTAGCTTTCTTCAATGTATCTTTAATTCCTCCATGAGAAATAACATATCTTCAGCTATCTTGAGTCCTTGTAAGGACTAACCCTGGTTACAATTATGTATCATACATCCATAACTTTTCCACTTGGTCTTCATGATCAGTGAATTTAATGACTACCATGTATTTGTAATGAATATCCACTGATTTAAAGTAGATCAGTAGCACAGTCATTACCACTTATTGACCCTTGCCATTACACAAGCAGCAATGAGTCCAGGTGTTTTTTTTGATGAGGACAGAATGATGTTGGTAATTTTGTTAGTAGTTTTGTGTTATGCTGTAGGGAATATAAACTTAATTAAAAGCACAAGCCAAGAAAAAAAAATTTAGTAGACAGAAAAGGTCAAAATAAATTAAAATAAAGAAGCTGCTAATAGCATTTATTCCTAGGAGAAGGTCTAATTTTGCCTGCCATAAGGACAGAGTATGAGTTCCTTTATGAGTACAGATGAGCTCCTTAAAAAACATTTTTTGTTTTCAATGCGTAGACAAAGAGTAAATATTTTATATTCTTTGTCACTATACCCTTGTGCAGTGGTAGTGTAATCAGCTTATTGTCTGATTAGCACACTGCAGTAGAAAAAAGTAACACCTGTTAAGGATTAGTTTAAAAAAGTGAGTTTTTTTCTCTAATTTTACATAATGACTAGCTTATTCTCCACGTTGACAGGTTTAATTGTGACACTTGTTGATCACCTTAATTGCATTGCAGCTTCAATAATGTAATAAAAGCTGTCAATCACTTTAAGATTGTCTTATGTAAGTGTAACTCTTGTTATTGTGTAACAACCCATCATTTCCCTCAGCAGCACAGCCTCACATCAGGCTCCATCGCACTGAATCAGACTGAGCAGGTTTTGTATAAAAATTAAAACACATTGTGATCTCTAAGATGTTTCATGCTTCGTGAGTTTGATTGAATCACATCGCCGTGGCCACAAACACATGCTTATCTTTTCTCCCTTTTCAGCCCAGTGAAATAGTCTCTCATTTTACCCCCATGTGCTTCATCAGACATGCCATTTCTCACCTTATGGTTTGAATTCTTTATCTGTCTTAGGGGAACATTAAAGCAGGCAGACCATAGAATTGCCTCTTTGTTGTGTACATTGGATTTGTGTTTGAGCAAGATGTAATGACATTGTCTGCTAGTTGCCATGGTGCTAGAAAGAGACCAGAGTGCATTTTTTTTGACAACTGCCTTTTGTAGTCCTTCTTTATTCCTTTATTTCTTCTCACTTTCCTTTTTTTCTGTGTCCTTGCTTCGAAACTACCAGAAGTTTGTTTCACCAGTAATCTCAAAGCTCACTTAATGGAGTGAAAGCAAAACAGATGTTGTCAGCTACTATTAAGACACTCTTAATATACAACACAATACACAGACAGGACAGATATGTCAAAAGAACAAAGGAAAAGACAGCTTATATTGACATCTTTAACAGATCACACTGGTTTTTAACAAAGACCAATTGAACCACATGTGTAACTATTTGACAGTTAACATGCAGTACATAAAATAATACTTTTAAGCTTAAAAAAACACTGCACTACCCCTTTTACTGGCTAAAAACAATTAATGTCACTTGTTGATAACTGACAATCACTGACACCTGCTCACAACTGTCAAAATGAAGAAAACATGGCTCAATTTGTTGTTTACCAACATATATTTTTTAAGTGGGCCTTAGTGAAGTGTCCTTTCTTTGCTCATCATAAGTTCACAAGTGTCATTCAAAGCTTGAAGCTGTTGCACATCTAATGTAGTACAGAATTAAACAGCGTAGAACCTCTACATTTAAAACTGTCAAATTTAAGCACTACCATTTTTACACCAGCCTTTTCTACTGAAGACATTTTGACATGTTAAAGCAGGAAAAACTCAACAACACAACACAATTAAAATGAATGACAGCTGAATTCTGTTTAGCTGCTTCAGTTTCAGGGTCTTGGCATTTGGTGCATGTTGGCTCACTGTCACACTGTCATGACTTACTGTAACACTTAAATAGAACAGTCCTCATTAATGTTATTAAGAACTGTTATTCGGCTTACATTGTATGTGATGTGCTGTTTTGTGTAGGTTTGTATTTTGCACGTGTCCTGTGTATGGCCCGACCGATACTGGATTTTAAGAGCTGATACCAATGCCAATATTAGGGAGAAAAAAAATACAGCTATATATATATATATATATAATGGCTGATAATATATATAATGTATACATAAAAACACATTTTTTGTAATGATCCCTCAAATGTGGTTTTCAAACACTTACGTATATGTAAAGGAAGCAATGATATTCAACTGTTATACAATAAACTTTATTGTGTAAAATGAATGAATGAATGAATGACTCAGTGCTCTGAAACAGTAAACACCACTGGCAATTTAATAATAATTATTAGATATGAATAAATTTTAAAAAAGCGCAAAAAACATGCATATATTAAATTTGGAAAAAAAAAATCCAATTTAAAAAAAACAAATATATATTTTTTTAAATCAGCATATATCAGACAATTTATTCCTTGATACTGATATATCTGTGATAGGTCAATATTGGCTGATAATATCAGCTCTAGCCCTGTCATTTTATTTTGCTTTGTGCTATTTTGTTATTGAGCTGTTATATGTTTTAATATTAACCTACTGATAGGACTGCAGATGGAAATAAGCTCTAAGCTAACCTTGGCAGTACATCAAATGGTAACATTTATGTTTAACACATGGTTGATGATACATACAAATATCAAAATGTCTCCTGTGAAAAAGAAAAGTGCATCTTTATGCCAGCCTGGGTTTTTTTTACAAAATAATAATTAAAAACCACATAGCTATCATTATTATTATCATTACTATTATCATTATTATTATTATTATTGTAACTATTTAAATCGTCCATTAGGGACATGATGTCTTTAATAGCATTTGGAGAACACTGGACATCTGTGGCACAGAAACAGTTTCAAGCTGTGGTCGCATGGGGAATACTTGATAGCAGGATAAATTCATTGTTGGTTTTGGTCTCCTCAGGGGATTTGTTTATACTAATAAGACAACAAAATAAATCAAGTTTTATCATTTAAGCATAATCATAAAGCTCTAAATAAACCAAATTAGAAAATGACCCCCGCTGGTGAAGAAATAATGACATCTTATTTAAGCACTGGGAGCTGTCAGGCCTAAGGGTGTGTGACAAAGGCAATATGGAGGCCCGGACGATCAATACTTCACTCTATATGAAGCAATAGGCATTAAATACTCCTCTTTCTGCTCCCCTAGGAAAAGAGCCAACATATCAATCAAAACCCAATCACGCACGCCCACTCCATATACACAAACCCCAAGGCTACATCCCAGCTGTCCCATGAGATAGAAACAGTTTCTTTCGTATCCTTATTTTATTATCAGTCTAATTATTTACAATTCAGACATCTATATTTTGTTTTGCTTGAATGACCTTAGTAGAGGTTAAAGCTTGCAGACAGAATGCTGTATGGATTCAGTAGGGAGGATTTTGGCCTCCCTCTGTGGACAAGTTTATGAGAAGAGATCTTGCAAATGACTGTTGACAGGGCAGGGGGCATTCATCAAAAAAACAAGCCACATGAGCACCGAGACCAGAGTTAGGGCTGGAATGAATCTCATAGAAACAAATCTAATCTAAGCGCTGCCAGAGAACCCATTTATAATGTTAAGATCACAACATGAATCCACAGAGAGGAGTGCAAGGGGGAGGGAAGGAAAGAGAGAGAGAGAGAAGGAGAGAAAGAGGCAGAAGGGTACCAATTGAATAAATGAATGTATAAACTGCATAGTTGGAATATAGTCTTTTGAGGCATTATTCTGCCGCCCCATTGTTAAGCAATGAGGATTTTGAAAATGAGTCATTTTGGTATTAAAGGGTTGCTGTCAGTGAAGCTCTAGTTTCCTAGTGGTGTTAGCCCATTTAATAAACACTGCCTCACATCCTCTGCACCACCTTGTCTGCAGACAACAGCTCTCTTGGGATAGACTGGTTCATATCGAGGAATGGCAGCAGGTTGGGCTCTGTCGGTCTGTTGACTGAATTTCAACGCACATGAAACTTTGACAATTGAATCAAAGTCAAATAATAGATAGAACTGTGTTTAATTAATCTCTCATCTCATTATCCGCTTGACTCAATTGTTGACAGGCAACAAACTTTTTATTTTACCAACATAGCGACAAAACATTTTAATGAAGGTAATCACTAATGTCACAAAATGCTCACATTGAACTTGAACAAACTGAACAAAACATAGACTGACAACATGCAGCATTTCATTTGCTTTCACTACAATGCTTCCTTGCTGTGAAAAATACATACATACTATGTTTTTATGGTTATAATAAGGCACTCCACTTGGCTAACACTTGGCTCAGGTTAGTTCAAAACTTACTTGAAAACACCAGACAAAACTTGTTCAATATCTAGCAAAAATCAACCTCTAATGGGCTTTCCAAGGAGAATTTTGAAAGGACTTAGCCAACCTATCATCTCAATCATGACCAAAATACCAAAGTTCAAGCAAAAGTAGAATTTTAGAAGTTTTACTCTGCCTGTATCATTCATTGATGCGTGTTTGCATGCTAATTGCAAATGAGTGCTGCTGTTTAAGTTTTATGAACCATGGTTCAGTGGGATCAGGTTTATGTACCAATCCATGTAAAAAAAAAAATAAAATAGCCTTGATGGGGTCAAATCCTGATCCTTCGGATTAGCTTGGACTATCCCTAATAATCAATATTTCCATGAGTGTGGTTGAATAACATGAAAACGATGCTCACCAAACTCTGCCAACTGAGAAATGTTGGAGATCTTGTCTTGTTGGATAGCACCTGAGATAGATACCAAAAAACCCTAACCCTAAGTCAATTAAAAACAGAGCCAGCGTAATGGAAACAACACGTTTTACACATTTATACATTACAATTAAGCAAAAGACCAGATTGTATCACACTTAACTTTTTAACAAATTTAGCAATATTTAGATAGCTTATTCAATTCACACAACTAGTCACAACAACACACTGAAGCAGAGGGAGAATAACATGGAGAAAATAGTTTATAAGATAAAAAGCAGAGAAAGATATTCTGGTCTACAGAACCAAATGTTTCATCCATTGGATTTCAGGTAAATTGATAACAGTCTCTTCATGCTTTGGTTATTGCTAGAGGCAATTTGGATCATGCCTTTTTTCTTCTATTCTTGTTTCTCTACTGATGAAAATTGGCAATCATGTGATAATCCACTTATGAGCGTACAAGCTTGGTTCACAGCAGACTCAGCAGCAGTTTGCACTTCAGAGGCCATGACCACCTCAGGCTGCTCCATCATGAGCTCTCCCAGGCCAAACGTAGAGCTCTCATCTTAGAGCTTCCTGTGTAATCCCAGATCAAAGGTCCCCAGGAAACGGGAATGGATTCTTCGCTCTAACAAGCACACTTTCTAAGATGGAAGAAATTGAACCCATTTTTCTTTATCTTCCTTCTGCAGGTTAGCTCACTCGGAGAACTGAAAGATAGACCATGTGATGATAGCGCAGGCCTTGCTCATCGTAGAACACACAAGAAGATAGGCCCTGACGCTTCTCCGGCCGTTTGATGTCTGTTTTCAACCCCCTGTTTTCATGCTCTGCAACAACTGATGATACACACAATAGCATGCAATATGTTCCAACAGAATGAGGTGTCACACAGGACTCACCAATAAAGCTGATTAGCTCGTTCATATGCAATCAATCTGGACTAATAAAACACACTTCAATACTTCTTTTGTCAGCATCCTGTTGCATAGAACACAATCCCAATCATCACCTCTGGCACCACATTTTGTCAGAGGCTTGGTCTTTGTTTTCTCCATGTGTTGTACAATTATGGCCAACCCAAAATTCTGCCTCTTCTTTTTTTATGGATTTTTTAGAGGAATTTCTACTTTTGTTGGATACGACAATGTAAGGCAGAACGATAGTTTGAACATGGACTGGAGGCTAATCTGGTTTGATCCAAAGATTAAAATACATCCCTACATATCAACACCTTTGAATCTCACAAATTAACACAGTATATTATTTATTTAAACAATACTAAAAGAGAAATGTAAAATTTGAGTTACACCTCAGTGCCCTTTCTTAACAACATAATTATCAAACTGTAAGGGTGTTACTGTGATGCAGGTGTGCTTAGCCAACATTACTGTCCTTCAGAGTGTGTAGCGGGCTCAGTTTTATAATGACAATGAATATTTTGGTATTATATGAAACTAGAAGACCTAAGGCATCCATTGGTTTTATTCTGGCTTGTCAGGAAGGGGATTAATAGTGCTCCAAAGTTAGACTAAATTTTGGCGAGGGAAAAACTGGCATGGCTATTTTCAAAAAGGTCCCTTGACCTCTCACCTCAAGATATCTAAATGCAAATGAGTTCTATGGGCACCAATGAGTCTCCCCTTCAGAGATGTGCCCACTCTATGCTAATCCCATGCAGTTATGGGCAAAAACCATTCACTTTTTTGCATGCAGTATAAATGTGTTATTGTCGCCTATTCTAAAAATGTTGTATTTGAATTTTTCTGCATACCGGGGTCCCTAAACACTGTTAGAATTGCATAAATTTGGTATGACTGAATAGATGATACTGTGGATTCAATGAGCTTCATGTGTGCAATTCTTTTTTTGTGTAACTATTTTTTATCAATTTGCAAGTGGTCCAAAATTATTTAATTTTCTCAAAATCTGTGTAAAGAAAAATGGTATCAATCCCAAAAATCCCCAAATTTGCTCTAACAATTTGTGGAAGAGGTCTATTTTACACTTGACTAATGTAACTCTATGCCATGTAGTAAAATACATAAACTATAAAACATGCATAAAACAAGCAAGACAATATCAGTACAAAAATAATGAATTGTCAGAGTATTGGTGCGATAGTGATGATTCATAGAAATGAATAAAAAGTCAACTCTGTATACTGTGATTTACCTGCCGCTTGAAGCAGAAGTTGCCACCGAGAACATATGAGCCTCAAATCAAACAGTTATGGTCCTTATTGATTTTTGGATATGAGCTTTACCAACAGCAAATATTCCCACATCAGACCAATGTCAGCACATGGGGATTTTCTACTTCTTCATTCTCTAAGACTAACTTATGTACTTTTGACCAATCCTGTGTAGGCTATCCACATCCTTTAATTTACTACACCAGACTTTTACCTTTTTAAGAACTGGTCAGAAGCATTTGTTAATGTATGATAATTTCTAAAAGGGTCAAATGTATTATTCTTTTTTGGAAATATCCCATATGCTATGCACTACAGCTTTTCAGCCAACGCATCATATCATTAGTATAAAAGCAGCAAAAACCATTGAAGATTATTTTTTTTTTTGACGTTCTCAGTGATGCCACGATTCAGTTAGTTGCCTGTTGCACGCCTGTCTGCCACTCTGGCTATCAGGAAAACATTGACAAAAAATGGAGAGGCTTGCGGAGATAGAGGGAAGTGAGAAGGGAAGATCAGAGAATGAAAATCTGGCCCATGTTCAGAGTCTCTGTTTCATGCTCTGGAGCCTTTGAAAATCAGAAGGGCTGACTGGCAGCCAGATCTGAAGTGACGGAGGGGGGCTGGTGAGAGGGGGTGGGGTGGGGTGTACGAGGACAAAAAGAAAATGCAACAGGAAACATCAGATGGAGTCAGACAAATCTAAAAGGCAAACAGACTCAATAAAACATCAGTCACGTTTTTTCCCCCCATGTTTTCTACAGCCCCCCAAAAAACAGACAAATACGAAAGCTAAAAAAAAAATGATGACACCACTTTGACACTGCTTTGAAATGCTCGAAGTATGTCAGTGCGGCGACCATACATGTACCCTTACTTCAAAACCAAAAGACACTGCTACTCACAAGAACAATGACGATACAGGAGATCACAGTACTGTGTGGACTGTGCAGACATTGAGACCAATTTTTTTGATGGTAGTTTTTCATTTTCTTAGTTTGTATTAATCTGTGTTTCAATGTTCCTACCTAGTAGTTAGCTGAACTGCGTACTAAAGAGCAGAACTATGTTCTGCTTCTTATGGGCTACATGCAAGGGCAAATTAGCACCCTCCTGGAAATTTCACACTACAAAACATCTTCAGCACAGCAGGTGGTGTCACTTTCACCAGGCTGCTAACAACTTTGAGAGGCACACTGTGACCCCTAACATTATGACATTATGAGCAAATTAGTGAGGATATTCTTTCATACCATGGTGCCAATTTATCTAATCAATGTGGTAGCTAGCTATTTCAGTGTTGGATGCAGGTCACAATGAACTTCTTCTTTAGTCAGTAGTGTATAAAGTAGTCAAGTGTATAAAGTAGTCAAGGAAATGTACATCTATGGTATCTGTACATTCATGGTGCATATATATATATATATATATATATATATATATATATATATATATATATATACATATACATACACATATATATTTATATCAGTTCAGTGTATATATATATATATATATATATATATATATATATATATATATATATATATATATATATATATATATATATATATATATATATATATGCTGTGATCCGTTTGTTACTGGCAGGTCATTTCAGACCACTTATACTCATACTTGTAAGCAGGACGAGTTCATAGTTTGACCCTGCACATTAGATTTGTTGACAATAAGATAAATAGAAAATCTTATCTTTTAAGTGATGAAGGAGAGAAAGACTCATGAAAGAAATACTCAGTGAAGTGTTTATGCAAGTAACTTTTGTCATTTGTCTAATCCAATACATGTTCAAAGACATAATCTCCTTCAACCAGATCATGACAGAGCATATTTTCAACATTGTGTTTCCTCTCATCTTTTGGCACAGATGTGATTTTTGTCAAGTATGCACTCAGTAAATCACTGCCATCATTTGACTGAGACAGTTAGAGAGAGCACTACAGTCACTAAAGCTATATGGTTGTTTATCTGCAGCAGTGTGTGGGAGGAAACCAATAATGTGACAAAATGTACACCCACACAAGAAGAGCAGGCATTGTTCCTACACACAACGAGCTCAACAGCGTCAGTAGACCTTCGCTGCAAGGATTTAGTGCTTTGCTGAAACATTCTTCATGAGCATAGAGATAGAGAAATATTTTCTTTCAGTCTGCGGTGAGTATCCAGTGCTGGCAGACCTGTTGAAATTGAGCCTATACATGCTGTTAAATACTGTAGCTGTCAGGTAATAAAAACCAGAGGATATTTACATTTAGCAAGACATGATCATATTATTTATTAAAATCTCTGGAATAAAACCTGTCACCTGAGGCACAGATTTCATTTCATTCTTATGGCAGCATATCCCAGGACTACAAATAACACAAGGGCATATGAGTGCTTGCTTTTGTATTTGCATGGACATAAATGAAGAAACAGTTAAATTACCATAAGATGTATTTATTTAGAAATCTTATAGACAGACTCTGCAGTTACTTAATGATCTTGGGACACACAATCAGTGCCATCTACACTCTTTCTAGTTGTAGTTTCAACACAGTCTCATGGCAATTCGTAAATAGATTAATGTACATGGACACACATTTTCCATTTTTTTCATGATAGTCAGCATGACTTTTAAATGAATGTGCTTCAACTGGAAGTACATTTCATGCCTGAACCACATTCAAGTGACAGACATCATCTATACCATCTATATAATGTACACATTTCCATTTTTGGAGGTGTTGGGTTGGGAGGATGGAAACAGCGGACCTCGCTGCAGGAGACTGCTGTTCTTTTACCATTTGCAACCTCAGGTATGATGTGTCAAACCGCAAGTCGTGACATGTTTTTTTTTGTGGTGTTTATGTTGCCATCACGACAAAGGTTGCCCAACTTGAAGGAAGTAGTATTAGTAACTTTATCATTTAAAGTGATCATTTAACCCAAATCATCCTCTTTTCATAATAAATATAGTTTGACTTGGCAGTGCAAGTCTGTTCTGGGAGAGGCTCCCTGCTGTGGCAATAAAGCACATCAGCATGAAATATGTAGCAACATGCAGGGAGTGTTAAAAAAAAAAAAAATCCCCCCCATGGGTGTAGAGTGGAAACAAACACTATCCGAGGTGAACAGTGAGCGTAACCACAGCAGGTGGAGGCTGGGGTGGAGCTGGCTCCACCTGTAGCAGCAGCATCAAAAGTAAGCACACATCAGCAGTCACTGGAGAGATGGATGATATGGTGGAAATCATTATGAGATACTGATATGGATATTTTACAATATTTGAAAACAGTATGTCAAAAACTGACAAATGTGGTTTTATTAGTATTAGCTTTCATTATTGTAATATCATTCATTCATTTATTCTCAGTTTAGTTCTGTTGAAAGTTAATAAATATTATCAGTCAGTCAGTCAGTCAGTCAGTCCGTGACAACCAAAACACTCAGAAAAGACACATGCTGTTAAGGTGAGACATGCAGAATAAATATAGAGTTATATAAAACCTATGTTAATGGAAGTTACTTTTTCAGGTTTAGTCATTTTCCACAATGCATTCATCCTGTTTTGAATAGATGAATATATCTGAATATATTCTTTTACACACACAAAAAAAACTTTTTGGCAACTGAATAAGCAACAGCTAACCACTTATAATAATGTTGATTAGTCACTCCAGAGAGAATCCCAATGCTGAGTATGCCTCAGAGCAGGTTTAATTCTGTGGAAAACACAAACCCAAAACCTTTGAACTGTAACACATTCCCATACCATATGTAGCTATGATGCTTGCTCAGACAGACATTTGCAGCAAGTGCCAGCTGGTCTGGGGCTGTCCCTTTTATGATTTAGACTGATACGCTCATACACTGTGTTGACCTGTGTTGATTTCAGTAAGAAGTCAGAAGAAAGATTCACCAAGCTCTTCTCGAGACCTTGTTCCATTTGTCTATGAGTCACTTACAAGATATATTTATTCAATGTTTTATTTATTAGGTGGTGCCCCACACATCACTACGGATTACATTTTTATACTTTCACTTCAGTGAAAAGCATCTCATCATAGGAAAATAACTGGCATGATAATTGTTTCTCTCTTAAAAGCGATGCAAAAATTGAACTTTTCAGAAGGAATAGGGAAATGTATAATCACTTTAACTGAACTGATTACACAGTTTACCTCTTGATTACTGAACGCCTTTTATGACTGATATGAGCACACATGTTAAAGGCACTACCAAAGTGTTAACAATGATCATATGCTGACTCACGTGATTATATTTAACAAATAACCTTTTTAGTCATCACCTGACTGTCTAAAACATAAAAAAACTTCGAAAAAATGCAAACATTTGAGAAGCTGGAGTTCTTCAATATTTTGTACTTTTTCTTGTTGAAAGACGTACCTCATACAGAATGTTAACATTACTGTAAATACATTTTCTGTCAGTTGAGCAATCGATAAAATAGTCAATTGTTTCAGCACAAGTGTTGACTCCCTTCCTAGTGTAGCTGAAGAGATGACATGCTGAAAATAACAAACTGCCAACAAGGCATCCAGGAGGCAAAATGTCACATTCAGAGCGCAAGCACAAAGCAGAAGTAGATTTTACTTAATATGCCTATCTGACATCAGCTTGCGATGCTGCCTAAAAACATTTTTTTTTTACGCACAGTCAAATGCACGCAATACTTTATGTCAATGTTTTTATGTACTCTTTCGATTTTTCTGGGTAGCAATGGCAGCAGAATAGAGAGCATGTTGAACCAATCTGTTGAGTTTTAAGATAAATGGCACGGTGCAAGAGGTACTGACAGCAGGGGACAAATGTGTGTAAAGGCATTAGCTGAATGACCTTCAAAGACAGACTACAGCTAAAACCGCGACATGCATCCTAAGATGGCCCTAGGAGAAAGAATGACTGCGTTTCCTTGACCATGCTCTTGTGTAGATATTAAATAATACTGAGCTGTGGGGATTAACCTCTCATTCTGTTTTTTTTCGTTTGATTTCTATCTCACACATTCTCCTTCCCTGCCGCCCTTTCACTTGATTCATTGATTTAGCCCCGTAGGCAAGATGAGAGTGCTGTGGTCGCAGGATGAAGCACTTGCTGAGGGATATGGACATGATTGTACCCAAGAAGGAGAAATTACAGCTTGTTATACAATTTGCAGGCAGTGGTAGCCTTAAGGCTGAAATAGTGCAGTTCTGATTGGAAGGTCAACAGCTCAAATCCCTAAAAACACCTGAGAAAAGTGAACACTTTTCTGGAAAGGGACACTTTGTTGACTTTCAACCTCATAATATAAACTAGCCAGAGAAGGGCAATGCCTATAATATTGTCTGTGTGTATTATTGTTGTCTGCCATGGAAGTCTGTTTTAAAACTGCAGTAAATTCTGTGATTAATCTTCTTTCTGCCTCTGGAATGCTCGATAAACATCTACAAATGCATTTTAAGCTTAAATTTACATAATTGCACATGTATTCATAGACATCGGTAGGCTAATCATTAATATTCAAGTGATATAATGCATCTATAGTGCATTTTAGTTGTCCCTATATAGTATATGTGATGGAGAGAAATATTGCTGCAACAGCATAGCTCTGCTCTGCACAACGGCTGTTTATTCCGCACCATCAAATTATGTGTTGGAAGGAAGTGGAGTCTATAAAAGGAAGCATAGTAATTGCAAAATATTTATGGTAAATGGGAGACAAAGTGGGTGAGAACATGCTATTTGTCCCAATTTACACCATGGCCACGTTTCCGGCTCACTGAACCATGCTTATAAATTGTGTGTTTTATCCATAATTCCATCATTGATCTGTAACTTGCAGAAACATTCTATCCCAAGTTTGTTTGTGTTTTGCATTATGTTAGGTTACAGTTCACAGGAAGAGAGATGGAAGCGCATCCAGCACCACTTTGCCCAGCTCGAACGGGAGATACAACAGGACTGCCAGGATCATCAGCGGCTGACGAAAGGTTCATCAGCCACATATGTTGAGTTGAGTGCCAGTTCAGAGCCAGCAACACAAGTTTCTTCATCTCAAAATCTGCATTTTAAAGCAGAGTGTCCTGAGGTACATGTTTTGCTTCTCAGTGACCTGTCAGTGAGCTAGAGAGGGATGATGTCTCTGAATGTTGACGCTTAAAATAGGTGAGTTAATTGAAGGCAGACCTTTTGTAGCTCTTCTAAACTTCTAGACTCTTCTAGACTAGACTAGAGAGACTTGGATAGTCTCTCATTTGTTGTGGATGGACAGTCGATGTGTCTCTTTTCATGGTGACAAAGCAGGATACTCCATAGCTGAGGTAGCTGTCCAGGTCAAAGGTCAACACTACTTGCTTTCAATGAAAGGTCCAATGGATGTCTTGGAGGAGGTCTGGGATACTCTTATACCACAACAGCAGTGCACTGACTCTGCATTTTCTGGAACAGCAGCCAATCAGGGACACCATCTGCCACACTCTGGTTAGACTTGCTCCTGAACTGATACAAGAAGTTGAGGAGATGCTGGCTGCAGGAATCATCAAGCCTTCTCACAGTGAGTGGTGTATCCCCGTTGTGTTAGTTTCAAAGAAGGATGACCCTAAACTAAGATTCTCTGTCAACTTTGTAAAATTAAATCCAATGCCAAGGCTTGGAAAATCCCAATTTATATTGCCTGCAGACATTTTCATTCATTATTTAGTATTTTATGAATGCATATACAGGCTACAGAATGTGTTGTATTGACTTTATTAACATGGGTCAACTGTTTGTCCTGCGAAGTTGCTAAGGAGCCCTTATTGGCTCAATATGATGCAAACTGCACTGGCCTTACTATTTGGTTACCTAGTTAAAGATGGATGAGGTGCTTTGCACAGGAGACAGGCTTATCATTTCTGACAATCACATCACTAGGATATGAAAGTATATATTCTTCATGATTTAAGGCGATATGAAAGACAGATATGAAAGTGACTCAAGTCAAGTCTCAAGTCTCCCCGCAAGCAAACACCAAGCTCAGCACAGTAGAGAGTGGGGATTGGTGATAAAACGCCAAGACCGCAATATATACAGAGCTTGACACCAGCTATTATATGAAATCTGCAGCCACTCCCCTCCAAACTACTGATAAATTGAAACCCAGCCATCCACCTGATATGCAGCAGCAGACAAAGACACATCGGCAAATAATTATTAGCATGTAAAAAATCAAACATTCATGGCAATAAACAGTCTCTTCATATGAAAGTTGATAAGCAGCAGATAAGCACCAAGGGGACGTTGTAAAACATTGAACAAGAGCTCATATTAAAGTTGTTATAGTAGCTGAATAATAATGAAGTAAATTTTCACATAAGGTGTTTGGCTTAATATAAAGTGTGTGGGGGAAAAAAAAAAGTGAACATACCTATGCAATGTGTGACAAGCCATTTTGAGTTTGAGTTTTCATAGCAAGTATTTATGTTTAACACTATGTACCTAAACAGCATGAAAGCATTATGCAGGTGCTGAACAACCAGAAGGAAAATTGCCTCAGCCTCATCAAGAAAGTGGCAATCTCTAAATCTAAACCTATACAAGTATTACACATAAACAGGAGTAATTACAGCAGCAGCCAGCACACATTAACTCAGGAAGAAAGAACACAGACAGTGTGATGACCACTCCTGTTTTACACTGTCTGGCCTGTCTGATCGCCTTTTTTCTCCTCCTCCTTTCAGGAAGTAACCAAACAGAGTGGAGGTCATCATCCAGAAGCAGTTCACCTGGGCTGTAGGTTGTCTCCTTCTCTCCCACCAGCAACAACCCTTCTTTGTTTTTTTCATTTGTTTGATTAGCTTTTAGCATACAAAATGTTTCCTCATCCATGCATTGTCATACACTATTGATTCAACATGTAGTTGTACTTGGTTTAGTTATTTAAATAAGTTACTTTAAAAAATGACTTCAAACATGTGTGATCTCCTCCTTCTTTGTCTGAACCTTGAGCCAGTTTATGACAAAATGGGGGCTTCGTCCATTCAGTAAGGCTTAGTTTTTAATTGAATGTGATTGATCTTTCTGCTGTTGGTAAGTGGCATTAGTTTAATGTTGTCTTTATTTGACTTGAATTTTTTTATTTCATTTTTTCATGGGGAGAATAACACTTGCTATTTTGCTATTTTGTTTGATAAAGAAGGGATGGGGGGGGGGGGGGGGGGGGGGTGTTCGTTTGTGATGCTCAGTTTTGGTACTGGTCATTTCAGTGGTTGACTTTAGCGTAGTCCTTGTTAGGATTGTCTTTCCCCCTGGTAGGTTTATCAGGTTCTACTTAGAGAACCTTTGGCGGTCATTTGTGTGGCTGTGAAAGTGAGTAGAGCTATACGGTTCATATCCGTGGGGTGCAGGTGGTGGCTGCATAGCAGGTGCTTTCCATTCCCACTGGTTTTTGTGATTAAAGACCCTCTCACCGGTACAGCCTGAAGACTAGGCTTGAGTTAGACAGTTTGTTCTGCTCTTAGTTAGCAGGGGTTATTGACTCCATTGTTTGTGGCTACTTAAGTGTTTTTTTGTTTTTTTTTTTCCAACTGGACTATTGTACTACTGAGTTTTGTAAGTTTAAACTTGCCTCAGGTGATTTACACTGCTTTGGCTTTGCTTAAGTGGAACATGGCCTCTTTAGTAGAGGATTTTGTGGAGTCTCCCACTGAGTAACAGCACCAAGACATTCACTCGCAATGTACATGTGAGCACAAACAGCTAACCTTGGTTAAGTGAAGCAGGAAGTTTCTCAACTCCAGCTTCTGGCTTGATGTGGCAATTTGGTTATAGCTTAAGTTAGGTTTTGGTTAACAGCAGCATGTATGGTGTTGTAAGGCAGCAATAGCAGGCCAATTTGACCTCTACAAAATATGTGCTTTTTTGGGGGGGCTTTTTTGAGATAGACATAAGATATACTGTATAATACAAGGAAACACACAGGCATGATCATTTAAATAAATGATGACTGTGTTGAATTAAGATGTGTCAGTTACAGGGTGTGGTACTGTTTATGCTTACTCACTGGTATGGATTAGAGCCATCATCATTAAACACTTTAGCTCCACCTTTGATTTTTTTGCTATGGCAAGTCAAAATATCTGAAGTGATTGGATGCATTTGCAATGGTAGTGCTACTGCTACAACACTGCAACCAGTTATGATATCCTGCAACTGTAAATACTTTATCAACATGTATTAAAGCTTTTTAGTTCACTCCCTTCCTTCCTTAGCTCATCTTCTTCTGCTTGGTTTGTAATGTATCCCCCCCATTCAATTTCTTTTTCACTCGCACATATCAGATTTTTAATTAATCCTCTTCACACATTCACTAGCACCTGCTACCTTGCAGGGGAGTTGTTAAGTGTAACAATCAATTCAAACAGGCCATTGTTGGATGGCCTTGATAGTTCAGTCGGACACTGCTGATGACAGTGATATGATGAAGGACTGCTGACAGGCTAGCTTTCTTATTTAATGCTACTGCAGCAGAAGTATTAGAAACAAGTGTACCTCCAGCATAGTTTGAGAATTCACAAAAACATCAGCAGCATTGACAGATAAGGAGCGTGGGTGGGGTATTGGCAGCTTCGATAAAGAACGTTATTTTAAAAGGTTCATTTCACATTGCAACAAGTAGACAATGTCATATAGCAGCCTGGTTGAGTGCAGTTTTTGTCTCAGCCAAGAACATAGTTTCTGATGTGAGCATTTATTACAGATGAAAAACTGAAAAAAACCCATGTTTTTTCTTCTTTTCAACATAACTACTGACACATGATAACAATCAAGTCAGCTTTACCGGTTTATCCCGTTTGGAGAGCTTTTTGTAAGTAGTTTGTGTGTGAACAAGTTAATTTTGTTTTCATCCTCCACATAACCCTAAGCAACACCTACAGCTCCACTTCTTTTGTTTTATTGCTTTCCAAATCATAAATTATCTGTGAGTTTGTTTTAATTTCTTTGATGTTGCACCTTTTAAAACCTCTATTTATCCAGGGAGAGTTTGCTGAGAGCAATATCCTAAATTCCATTTTGTCAGCCTTTTTATATTGCATTAAAGTAAATGAGCGGAGACATATGTACTTCTTATAGTTTTTTTCTCTTCTTTACAGATATGCAAATGAAAATTTAGAATAACAGCAAGCTTTATAGTACTGAGAAGCACCTCAATGGTCCGTATAGCCGTGAACGCACGTCACATAACTTCCAATTTTTCACATAATTGGTACATTGTTGTATTTCATCCTCGCCATTTTGCAATCTCATAATGCCTTGACTTTTAAAAACCCATAATTCAGATGAAAGATTGAGTGACTCACAGCCAAGCAGAGCTGTTTTCTCCAATGGCCTTTTGAAATCCAGCCAAGCAAAATCTCAGTTAATTAGAAGTGAACAAAGACGAGGGAGGGAAGGAAGAACACTGAGGTTGACAGCAGTTTTCTTGCCCTAGAAGAAACAATGATCTGTCATGGGTGATGGTTCTTTGGCAATGAAGAGAAAAAGAATGATGACACAGAGTGATAGAAAGGTGGATAATGTGAGGAACCCTGCAATCATCTGTCAGCAGTGATTTCAAACAATCTTTAGGAAAATTCACCCAGATGTTTTGGCAGCGGAAACATTTATTTGGCACTCGAAAGAGAAATGACTAAGCAAGGAGTACAATATTTAAAACTGAATTTGATAATCAATGTCATGAGATCTTCATATTTGCAGACTCATTTTTTTGTTATTGTTCTTGCTGAAAGATTTTGCAGCAATTAAAGCCCTATTCATACATAACAGGTTACTTAAAAGGTCCATCTGTTGTCTGTTTAATTGTTGAAGTCTTCTGCTTTCTATTCTCATGCATATCTGCCACGTCTTTAATCTGTAAAGTAAAAAAAATCCAAGGAAAATTACCTGCCACATTTCCCCAAACACCCACCATCTGATAACATTAGCCCTGTGTTTGTTTTCTTTTTCTTTTTCTCCTCGATTTCTTCCCTTTTTCTCCTCCTTGTCTGGGTTAAGAATTACCGAGGCTGCTTTGATAGCATTTTGAGTGCAAATCAGACTGATCTAACTGCTCGGCGTGGAGACTATTCAGGCAAGGGCCAAGCTCAAATCCATCAAAACAGTAGAATCTTGAAAGATAATGACATGGATGACACGGATGAATGAGTATATTCCTAAATCATTGGTCCTGGGTGCGGATGTGGATGTTGATAAATGTGCTCTGAAGCGCCGCAATGTTCTGAAACCTGGACAGAACTAAATAGGCCAGTCTGAAAAATTTCAGTTTTGTGATGAATTGCAGAAGCCTAGATTCAACATCATGAACAAAGCACACGCATCCAGGCCTTTCGAGAAAGTTTGAGGAGAGGAAATAAACCTGACAGATCCCCACACTGTCCCGCTTTTGTTTCGTTTTTTGGTTGTTTTTTTTAAAACACTGAAACACGTTTGGAATTGTCAAATTAAAGCACATCGTTCCTTGGAAGTCACTCCATTTCATGCCCTTGATGCAAATAGACAAGCTGCTCCTTGGGAATTTGCAGTTGAAATGTCAAAGCTGATCATTTTTTCTTCAACACAAAGGGAAATATTACTTTTGGCTTTAAAAGGAGTGAATCGTCAAAGTGACTGCTTGAGTGTATTCCTCTGAATTTCGACAAATGCCTTTGCCACTGTTTTGTTTCTCCACTTAAAAGATTGGCTGCAAAGCGAACTGTTTTGGTAGTTGTGGAGAAGTAACATCAGCTCAGTGTCTCCTCTGTTGTCTCTGGAATAATAAGGCACGGCGGGCTACCTGAACTCAAGAGCAACTTTCACCTTCAGCGTCTCTTTGAAGGGACGGACATTTATCACCATAAGCATCCACGAAGCTCCACTGCTCATTCACACATTACCTTAATTAGGATTTTATGAGAGGTCATTCCTCTTACTCTGCCACTTAAAGAAGTGTGCTGTAGACATGAAAGGGGCAAAACAAATCACATTTATTATCTCCAAATTCACAGTGCTTCACGTAGTGGCGTAAGAGATGTTCAGAGGGCTGCTGTAAAATCGGAATGTAAATGTACTCTCACTTGCAATTAAAGGCTAATTTATAGTTTTTTGTTACCAGCATGCCTGCTGCCACCCCCGCCCCCCAATCTTGCATCATCAGACGTGCTCGGCTCAAATGAAGAGCTTAAAAGCTGTACATAGAGCTCATCGAATCTTGTTGGCTTAATAATAACTTTGATATGTATTCATCCACAGTCTACAGGGAAGGTGTTGCTGATGTCAGAGTTGGCCTCAGGTGGGTATAAGCTGTTTCACATTCTACTCCAGCACATTAGCCTCCTGTTAACTTGGGGTGGCAGCCACAGTCAGACGGATTTTCATGTTAATATATGCAAAAAGAATAATGCTGTCATCTGTTCATTTTCCCTGCTTATATTAGCATTAGCATAACATAACCTAGATATTAAAGAGACGTTGAAAAGTTAATAACTTTTGTCGCTGCATATATTTTTAGCTCTTGGTATCTGTCAAATCTATGGAAACACATTGCATTCACCAGCAGAAAAAAAGGAGACCTTATCTTGTAATTATGACTTCCGTATCTCATAATAATGATGACTAATCATCTCATAAGATCTTATGTTTACAAGATCTGAATTTCATAATTAAGAGAAAATATTTTAATATTATACAATAATAGAGGTTACACAGGTTACAAAAGGCGTACATTACACCCTTCTCACATATTTTGTTTTAATCTAGGTTTGTCAT
Organism: Scomber scombrus; assembly: GCF_963691925.1. Taxonomy (NCBI): domain Eukaryota; kingdom Metazoa; phylum Chordata; class Actinopteri; order Scombriformes; family Scombridae; genus Scomber; species Scomber scombrus. Next base: position 19,044,276 of record NC_084984.1, read on the forward strand.
AAAGTTATGGGACTCTTTGTGTTGCTTTATTATGGTACACTTTTGTTTCTTGGTCATTTGGTTTTGCTTCTTTCTTATTTGACTTTTCTTTGAGGGACATTCTGGAATTCTTGGTTGGTTTGAGGTGTTGTGTATTCAAGGTTTTTGTTTGCTCTTTGTCTTCCTTCCTCCTGTGTCCATGTGACTCCTCCTCACACCTGCCCTGTGTTATGTTCATAAGCCCAACCCTGCCCTCAGTGCTTTTCTCCATATCCACATACATACTCCACACATTAGCTATTATCTTATTAGTCAAGCAACTTCTCCGAAGCACTGCAGATTACTCTGTGGAGAGCATCTTTGGAGGTGGATAAAGCTGAGGCTCAGACCTGCACCAGGACTGAACCTTTACACAAACAGGTACTTGTCTCTGGCATTGAGGGTAAAGCTGGCATCTACAGCCTCATATCATATCAGTCTCCCCTGCTTATGGCTGCTGACCCTGGTTCCCTGACACCTTTTCAGATTGAAGAGGAGGCCAGAAAATCGGCCTTCTCTTGCTGGAACTGTTTAAAGGTTGGGATAAGACCTTAAGAAAAACACAGAACCAAAAAAAAAAAAACATGAATTTGAGAGCTAGTTCATGCTGCAAGAAGACACAAAAATATCCTTCAAAAACAGACTCTTCCCCCAAACCCTCAAATGTCTTAAGGAAACTGATGTGGCCACTCAGGATCATGCTGGGCGACGCTCTGTCTTACATCAGACTGACCAGAGAGGGGCTGATGCAGACTTGAAGGCTGCCTTTGAGGTGTGCAGAAACTTAGCCACAGACATTGCATGCCCTCTGTGAGTTTTGCTGTCACCACAAAGCCTGGACACTCCATACTGTATCAACCTCTGCATCAAAAAAACAGCAAGAGGCACCAGAAGGAGAAATAAGAGGAAAACAAGTTATTTTTGTGGTTGCCTTCACTGTTTAGAAGTAAAAAGTTGCAAAAATAGACCGGTTCTCAGCAAAAATAGACAGTGAAAATGATATGTTAAGTCATATTGACGAAATACATGTCACCACTGCTGGTCAGCCAACGTGCTAGGGCAGGGAGCCTCTCCGGTGGGAAAATGTTTCTTTTCTCGACTCCTGCTGACTTTCTGTGAAATTATTTCAAACCAGGACCCAAGACCCAAACGGAATCCAGATGGAGATTTGGTTTTTGTTATATTATGTATTTGTTTTCCTCCTAACAGCTAGTTTTGAGGTTTGTTTGTAGGAGGATGTTTGGCTCATTTAGGGAACTTGGTTTCACCTGGAGGGATTTTCTTCACTTGGAACAGTGACAGCGGGGGTTTAAATGGTGGAATAATCAATATAATTAATAAAAAACCCATCCTGTGTAAGGATCGTATGTGGTTGACACAGAAACAGCCCCAACCAGATCTCACCAAGCCAATCAGAAAGAAAGCCAACTGAGCACACGCTGCATAGCTTGTTTTTCTGTGTCAACTAAATATAAATGAAATGTATGATGGAATTATATGAAACATTGCATTATCATAGTCAAAGATAGGGGTTGCAGTGCCGCAAAATCAACGCTGTCTGTGTGAACACTGCACACGTGTGAGCTGCAGCAGTTCAATGACGAACATGTGCTGCTCAGGTAGAGGTAGGCAGTGTGTCCCAGGTGTTAATGTTGACTCACTGTTACTATGAATAAATGCAGGCACAAGGAGGAGGAAGTTCACTGCAGTGGTAATGTTTGAAAACATGACAGATGAAAGATACTGTCATTACTATACAAAAATACTTACCATTAAATGCATAACTCGGATCTTTGGTGAACGGGGACCATATTACACAGTCTTATTTATTCCCGTTATACAGTACTCAGGTTCCTGCTGTTCCTTTACTCAATTTGCTTTTAACAATTTTCTTGTGTCAGAGTTGTTTAAAGTCACTGTTTTTCTAATATTTCCTCATTTATCCTTATTTTCCCTAGGGTTGCCTAGAAACCAGAGATAATGTATGTATACCCTTTTCACATATAAACTCTGTATAATCTGTCCAGAAGTCTGGGGAATTAGGTATTGACATTTTCCAAAGTTGCCCTTTCATACATGTAGCAGCAGGAGATTGCCAATGTCAGACATGTTCTAACGTGTATTTATCAAGCACCCACAACATGTGTAAAATAGCATCTGTGGATTTTTTTTTTTTTTAATTTTTTTGATTTGCGTTCACACATACAGCTACTCTGGGTAATGTCCAGCTAACTTCAGTTTGACGTTGTATGGCAGGTATGCAAGTTGCTACTGTTTTTTTGGTCTTTTTGGCTCAATGGTGGTACTGTCATTTTATTTCAATATGTAGCTCAATCTATGTTATGTATGGAATAAGTTGCAATCAACCCAAGGTATGTAGGAATGTTTAGGGTAGGGAAGACTTCCCAACATAACCCTGATTTGCAAATCTTTAGTGGACTTGCCAATAAATCAAACTCCAGGAGACAGATATTTAACCATTTTTGTTAGCAGAACCCCACCAGTAGGGCTGAAGAAAGGGAAAAATGCTTCAATTGGCATATCTCTGATAGATCCTGTTAGTCAAAAAGTGCTTTAACATGATTCGTTAGACTGTGTGACAGGTGCAGTCAATAACGAGCCAGCATCACTCACCTGTAACTGGAAGCCCTGTTCTGTGGCACTAAACTGGCAATCAGGTTGGATCAAATACTGAGGTGTCTTGCTTCATCACTCTACTATGTAACTCTGTCAAGGGCTCTGTCTGCTTATGTGAGCAGCACCTTGGGGAGGAGGAGGAGTGAAAAGGAGAGGAAAAAAGAAGTGAAGTGAAAGACAAGAAAAAAGTTGGTAAAGATCAGGAAATCAGAAGAGAGGCCTCTGACACCCTGATGGTTAATTTCCTCTCAGTAGTCAGATTCAGAATCCAGGACACAGAAGCAGCAGCATCATCCAGTGACAGCTAATCAACTCCTCATTCATATCAAATGTCAAATTAAGGCACAGAATCCAGGCTTCTCATCCATTTAATATTGTGTTATGGCCAGATTTGTCTTTAGCTCAAACAAGTGAACGCTCATCATGTCAGTCCTCTATCATCATCATTCAGAAAATGAGCCCACATCCCCTTAATAAAAACAGAATGAATAATCTAATCTGCAGATATTAGATCTGTTTTATTTGGAGTAGGTTGAAGGGAGCGAGGACAGGGAGAAGCATTCTAGACTAACACACTTTTTATTTATTTATTTTTTTTTGCTCTTGGCCAAATGAAATAGAGCAAATAGTTCCTGTACAGGCATCATTTCTGTGTGCACATCATTAATTAAGAAGCACAAAAATGGAAGTTTGCTGCTTTTTTGTTGACAGTATTTCAAAGAAGCACTTGAGCCAGAGAAACAATGTATCCTGATAAGCATACTTACTGTGTGGGAGCGTATGGCACTGAGTATACAGTGTATACCTCGAGTGACATTCTCACATAGATTCTAGTCTTGTGCATTTACACAGCACATGCTTCAAGTGAAAGGAGATAGAGATACAGAGGATTAAGGTGGTTTCAATGAAACAGTACCTCAGCCTTTTGTGCCATGATGAGGAATAAAGTATCAAAGTATAGCACAGGCCACATGGCGACAGTTTTATCACTGTTGTGCTGACTCAGCTGAACTCTCCCTCTGAGAGGCTGATGAGAAGGAATGGCCTTGTGGAGGAAGCGACCGGGTGCATCCATAGCTGCAGTTATCATTTGAATCTAGGACTGCTGAGTCCGTAGCTTTGGACCCCTGCATGGATGGGAAATGACCTGTCTGTATCTGCCTGGCACTCTCTCTGTCTCTACCCGACTCCCCAGACCCTTCCCCAATACAAGCTACCATGACCTTTTGACCTTCTTCACACAAAGTCTCAAGTTGCAAATGCACAGTTGCATTGTCTTGTGACCTGTTGTTTCTGATCCATGATGCTTTCAAGAAACGCAGCAGGGTTGGATCCGTGGAAGTCTCCGGTTCCATCTGCTCAGGGCTGCCAAACTGGCTCAGGCGAGTACAGCAGATAGGAGGAAGTTATCACGTAAAGTTGTTCCGGGCATCGTGCCTGTCAGTGATTCAGTGATTTCTGGCATGGCCTTTTAGCACTCATGTGCAGGGGAAAAATGCCCTCTGCATGAGGGAAAGTGTGACCAAATGTGTGAAAGTAATCTGAAGTTTCTTAATCGCTCTGACCAGCAATTTTCAAATGTTCGTGCCAGGACTCTCTATGAGTAAACACTCATGACAATTTCTACATTTAAGGGAAACTGGGGCTTTCCAAAATACTGTGATAGCAGTTAGTGTGGGCCAAATCCATATTTATAAGCGACAGCCAGGCGACATTCTTTGCCTTCAGCAGGCTGTGCAGAGCAGTAAATTGAATTCTGCCACGCAGCTCTCTCTGACAGAATGCTGAATAAGTGAGAGGATCTGTATTTTAGAGAAATGCATGACTGGTGGCCCGCATTCACATTAGAATAAAAATGATATGTTGGGTGGAAAACTCTCATGGCACTTGACAGACAGTGCAACTGCACAATAGTGGCTATTTTAAAACTCAACGTGACGGAGTGACTGTTTTTAGATAGTCAGTAAAAAGCGATGATTAATAGCATGAGGATTTATTTAGTCTGTTGGCTGCTGACTTTGAAAAATTCTATAAAATACTGGAAGGCATCCAGAATATTAGTGCAATGTAAATACATATTTTATTTACTCCACTTTCTTATTTGGTCAGAACTTCACAGATTGGATTTCTTGCAGCTTGGCAGACAGAGAATGATTCCTTTGGGCTTTTTGTCTACTGCTGCTGGCAGCCTTTTCTTCTCTGAATTAAATTTTCCGAAACTATTGCAATGTGGATTACTATGCATAATTAATAATGGCCACAATAGTATCATTTATTAAGGCTGACAGAAATGATTTGGAGCTCTATGAATTGGAATTAAAGCAAAGGGCTTTTTTTGTACAAAATAACAATGTTGGCATCTGTGCATACATTATCTTGCCAGTTATCCAGCTAAGGTGCGCAGGGGCAACTAGGCACTCTTGGCAGCCCCAAAAAATATTTTAACCCAGCTGCTTCTGGAGGATCCTATGGCAGTCGGAGGTCAGCTGTGAGAAGCCGACATCACTCTTGCTGCTATTTGGGTCTCCGAATGAGTAAAGCATGGCATTAACATTCATGATCAAGATCAAGAATATATTTTATAACCCAAAAAAGATAAAACGGTCTTACAGACTTGTATAAGTATCACACTTGTTTGTTTTATCAAAAGCTTACCCAGCAAATTTAAAGATCAGGAAACTTCTTCATTTCAGTGAATCGGTACATAGCCTACACAAACACAATAGAGAAACTAAAAGGAACAGTATACTGCAATTACAGATAGGCACTTTAATTAGATGTTTTGTTTTACAATAATGTCCTAGTTTAAAATTCCCCTGATGCCAACTTGGGATTTTTCTTCAGCATGTATCTTCTCTGTGTTCAGTGTTCTGCTGCCATGACTCGATTCATGTCAAAATGCGATGCTGTATGCAGCACATTCACATTTTTATTCCTGCACGCTCTTTTTTAGATATAGTCCTGTAGCATTCCTTCACACAGCCTTTCTGTAAATACAACCACGGAGAGGCAACATTGATTGGCAGATATAGCATCCGTGAGTGAGCGCAAGCCAAAGAAAAGCCGTTCATGCAAGAACACCCACAGAACTTGCAGAACTCTGCTGATTTGTCAGCGTGGATATGGCTGATAGGACTTAGAAGAAAAGACTGTCTTTTGGCAGTATAGAGAAAAAAATTATTCTCGGAAAGACATGAATCGCAAGATTGTCTTTAATCCACTTTGAGTTTTCATGTGTAGTTGTCAGGCAAAGACTTTGTGTGGTTATGGGGGTTCTGTCCATCGCACATCAGCACATCAAAGCACAGTCAGTACTGTGTATCACAGAGGAGATATTGGTTGCTGTCTGTCTCCATATGAACATTTTCAGCTATTGCAGGTGGATAGATAAGGCTTTTGTTTTGAACTATAATTAAATGCCCTTCTTCATAGGCTGACAAAAGTAGCATGTAAATAATTAATTCAATAAAGCATAACAGTGCGCTCACACATCCTATGTGCAATGATTATCCCCAGAGCTGCTCATCAAGGGTTACTACAGTAGCTCCCAGGCTTTTAGCATCAGCAGCTACAGAATGCAAGAAAGAACAGTTTATCTGTGCTTTTGAGTTCACTCATGGTATGGAAGGCAATAGAATTGCTGGGAATTATGTGATTATGATGAGCAGAAACAAAAAAGTGTTCAATCATTTTTAATGAATAAAAAATACTAAAAAAACTGGTTTCATTTTCCTAAATGTGAACATTTTTTAGCTTGTTTAGTCCTCTATTACAGTAAACTGAATATCTTTTGGCCGTGGACTGTTGGTTGAGACAAAACACTTAAGCGTATGAAATGTCAGAAAAAAAGAAATGTCAGAAAATGGTCAAAAATGTCAAACACAGTTTCTTAAAGCCCAAATCGATTTAATAGAAAAAAAGATTGAAAGATCAATCAATAAAGAAAAAAAAACACATGTTTAGTTGGCAACATTATGGTGCAATATGGTCCTACATTATCAGTTGTGAACTGCTTTGAGGCAGCATAAAAATCTAACTATACAAAATTCTCAATTGTCAACAGCATAAACTATCTAACAATGCACTTGCTACTGTCAACTTATTTTAGCATTGTGGGAGGGAAAAGTAAACATCGTGTTGCAGTAGTGTTGTTTTTTTTCCTCCAAATTTTCAGTATGCAACTTAATCTGACAATCCAACTTTGTTGCAGCTGTTTTTGGTGCAGCTTGGTGTTAAAAAGTTGGCCAAATATCCATTCAGTTGTCAACATCTTGGTGCATCATGGTCTCTCAATTCAACAATCCTTTCACTTGTTATTTAGAAGTACCACTAGACTATCACTTTACACTTGTGCCCATATATATATGGGCACATTTTCACTACTACTATAAGTGTAATACCACAAATAAGTGGATGGGTCCTGCCCTACAGCTTTGAAATAGAAGTGAGTGCCATGTCAGTATTAACCATGTCTCAGGTTCTTATACATCAACTACTTTTACACTAAAACACATAACCTACTTCAAAGCAAAACCAACTGCATATCATATTCTGGGTATAAAATACTTCTGCTAGATTAACTTGTGACCACTGTTATTCTAACAGTTGCTCCTCTAAAGTTAAACATTATTGAAGATTAGATTTTATATCTGCTTAAGATATAAAATAATTATAATAATTTGATGTTTGTACCATGTCCTCTTTCTGATGACATACTTTTAGTGAAGTCAAAAATAAAGTTGCATGAGTAACACTCTTGAGATGCATAATGTTGCCCATTCCCATCATAAATATTTGCTAGGATGTTTTCATTTAGTGGTTTAATGCACATGTTTACCCCCCTCCCCCTTCCCCTATGCCAGGGAGTATCACCAGGGGCAGCCCAAGAGTCAATATCAAGGTGCTTGGGAAGACTGGGGGAGAAATCAGTGGGGCTACTGTCCTAGGGTGCATTTGTAATACCTGTACTGCAGAGTATATTGCCTTGACCTCCTGATGCAGACTGTGTACCCTCTCATAATAAAGCCTAAAAACATTCATCTGTTTTATAGGTTCTTTCTATAACCTCCCTAACTCTTGCATCAGGGACAGTTTGAGTTTTCTCCATTTCAGCAGCTTAGTGTATTGCAGACTCAAATATTAGTTAGTTTTGCAGCAGAGTGGTTAATGTGGAAGTCACCTGGAGTAATATGGGTAACAAACTGATATCTGGTCAACATATCTTGAGTACGGTCATCTACAGAGGGGTAAACTTTACTCACCAGCCTACGTATTACCAAACTCATGAGCTGTCTAATTAGGTAACCTTCTCCTTTCTGCTAAAGCAACCCTACTCCACTCATGGCTGTTGACAAAGCTCTTAATATCTGGGCATAACTACCTTCAACGGGGCATAATTACCTTTGGTTTTAACAGAAACACCATTATACTTATCACAAGCATGCCCAGATAGCAATAAGGACATCAATTTGAATTTAACAGGCTCATCCCAGCCATTTACATTAGGGGCTACTTCAAATTGTTCTACCCAATCAGACCATTTCCGACACACCCCAATAACAACTTAAGGCAAAAACACTGGACGAGGGATTGAACAAGCTAGAAGGGCCCTTATCGGGACAGCCATACTGCCAGAAGGGTTATTTTCAACTGCATTAATTTCCTGTAATCCCAGCTAGGATGAAATATTCTCTCCTCCTGACATTTTCCTAGTAAAATCCAACCACTGCCACCAATGTAATAAGCTTGAGTTTTTAAAGATTTTAAGGTAGCATAAGACTGCCAACAAACTTTATTAGCCTGGTCTGGTTCGGTCTCAGAGGCAAGAGAAAACTCCTCACACAGACAGAAATATGGTTCCAAAAAATACCCTTTATTGAAGATAGAAATTCATTAAAACTACAAATAGGAGCGCTTTGGTAGCTGAGTGGTTACCACACATACCACATAATCGCAACGTCCTTGGATCGACTCCCCCAGAGGGTCCTTTGTTGCATGTCGTTCCCTTCTTTCTCCGATTCTTGTCAGCCCCTATGCCATCTACTGTCAAATAAAGCCAAAAATACCCAAAAAAACACAACATAAAACTACTACTACAACTAAATATGCCAAGGCAAAAAGCCCCCCCAAAAAGTCAACCTCTAATAGGCAGGCTTTTAATGGACCCCTGGAAGGTTGTCCATTAAAATCAATTTTTCAGAAAAATCATATATCAACCAAGACTAAACAAAGTCTTAACAAAGTAATATATAAACTTTAAACATGAAAGTGTTGAAGACTTTTCTGCGCCAGTGATGGCAGACAACCTTGCTCACTCTATGTCCTTTTAATGATTTTAAAGCAAATCATTATTTTATGCTGCAATCTTATTTTTAATGCTCTATTATAGTATTTTATTTCTCTCTCTTTCTATGTTTCTGTACTTTGTTTTTATTATTAGTGTGTGTGTGTGTGTGTGTGTGTGGGGGGGGGGGGGGGGGGGGGGGGTATGTATGTGTGTACTATGATTGGGTTGTATTTTTATTTCTCAAATTCCATGTTTTTTTAAAAAAAAATTCTGTTGAATGTTTGTTTTATGTAAAGCACATTGAGTTGCCACTGTGTATGAAATGCGCTATATAAATAAAACTGCCTTGCCTTGCCTTGCCTTGACAGCGTTATGTGATGTGTGGAGCGTGTTCATGGATTGGCAGTGTTTGGTGAGATAAAAGCAGACTAACCTGGACTAAGTGAGCTAGTTAATATGTCAAGGACCCACCTGCTCTCTAAAAGTACACGAGAATGCTAAAAATATAAGGCAAGTACACAAAAAAATAGGTATGGGTGAAAGCAAATGTCCCCCCACCTCTTCCAACTGGGTACTACAGCACCTTGTCCGCCAAAATGAACCAAGGGAAGATTTGGAAATAAACTAAAGCAGCCATGTGGCTTTGAGCATGTGCAGTCTGACGCATATTAATCTTCTTCTTTAGGGTTTTATAGCAGCTGGTATTACATAACTGTCACCTTCTGGATGTAAGAAGTATCCCAACAACATCCTAATTAACTTAAATGGTTTGTGATTACACAACACATTATTTTTACACAATTTCATGGACTATTGCACATTTTAACCTAACAGACATTTATTTTAAGTAAACTGAAAATAATAATAAAAAAGAAAACAATATTATAAAGTACACAACTCATGTCATTCTTCTTTTTTAGAGTGTGAAAATAAAACAGCTGAACAGATTAAAAGTATAGCTGATGCTATGACATCTGGAAAGATGGGTTTTTGAGCTTATTTTTATGACATTTTCTACTCATTTGCAAAGACCAGAATATGTAGAGAAACAGGAAAGATTAAAGAGAGAGTGTGGGACGGGGCACCACACAAATGTCAGACATGAAGCCATGGCATCAAACGCAAAAGACGCACTCCCAACTTTTGGTTCTTCTGTCCTTGTTTCTGTGTCTGGTTTGAGTGCTGCGTGGTTGTATGCAGCTATTTCTTTTAGATGGCTCCTCTCAAGCTCTTCAGATTTCTTTTTCATTATTTTATGTTTGACTCTGAGCTGCTTCACTCCTCGCTACCCTCCAGTTTATACTGTACACTGTGGGATGAAAGCTAAACCTTTTCACAGATATTGTTGTCTTTTATACTGCATATACTACAGATATTGGGAGCGATGAGGGCATGCCGTCGATCCTGCAGATTGATGTGTTTATTGTTTGGATTGTTTACTTTCTTTATTGTCCACCAGGGTGGAAAATTGTCTTTATCTCACCAAGAGCTACCACAAACAGACAGTCCTATAACCTATACAGTAGAATAAAAAAATAAAAAAATCATAAAATGTAACATGAACCATTTTCGAAGAGCATTTCTTTCTGCTCAGTGTTCAATATAGTTTTCAATTTTAAGCATAATTTTAAATGCACCAGAATCTATCTATATTTACTAAAGTTACTAAAGTTACAATGAAACCTTTGCCCTTGGTTGTGAAGTACTGCTAATGTCTAAGGGTGTGAACCTCATCTACCGAGACGTTTCTAAGCAGACAACAGATCAATACAATTTGATTCGGCTCTGATGTCTGGCTGCAGTATGATGTGGTGCAATATGATATACTATAGCACAATGTGATGCAAGATTGTCCATATTTTCAGTATTATTCTAATACGATGTGACTGAGAAGAGGAAATTCTAATTGGTGTACATGTACTCCCTCTAGTTACGGAGAAGGAAGAGAGAGTAGGATGATGTTAACATCCTATTTAGATCTCATTCATAAAACATGAATATTTCCTCAACTGTAAAAAATAATTTCAAACAAACAACTGTTTATGAATGATGCGCTTCTGTGAAACGATACGAACAATTATATACAAATGCATTATTTTTATTACAAAAAGAAGTTTCTAGTTGTGCAAACTGAATGCACCCATTTAAAATACTTCAAACAGCAGCGTTTTCATTTCTGTTCTAGCATCATTGCAAGTTTTCAACCAAATCATACCTGTTGGTGTAGTATTAATTAACATGAAACTTACCTAATAAATACATACAAAGTTTCAAGAAGTCTTAGAAGTCCACTTTATACATTTCCACCACATCAAAGGTCCAGTAACTGTGCATGACATGAAGAGAATTCAGAACAAGAACTCCAGAAAACTGTACTTGAACAGCATTGTTGTATTAATGGAATACATGACCTTCGCTATGTAGCCATGTCCTTAAACTTGAGCATGAAAAGGTGTGAAGGCCACATGGAGACACTGAATTTGCTGCAGTATTAGTTTTTCACTGCATTCATTGTTGAAAATGTTTGATTTTACAATTATAATGTTAGAGTCTTGATATCAAAAATTCAACTTTTTAAGGTTAGTTTTGTTCAAAATGTCCTTGGTGTCGAACTAGTGTTTTGCATTGCTACTAACTATGATGACAGCTGAGGTGATGTGATGTGTCACTCAAAAAGGGACTGGGTCAAGTTGTAGTTTAATTTTGTTCCCAGTGAGGATTAAAATGTTGTTTGGTCTGGCTCATACTTGATGTTTAAATTTGAACAATTGAGAAGGTTATAGCGTTGGGAGAACTTAGAGGTTACAGTTTACACTGTGCTTGAGTCATAAGTGTCCTTAAGTACTGTGTGTGTGTGTGTGTGTGTGTGTGTGTGTGCATGTGCGTGTGCGTGTGTGTGAGAGAGGTAGAGAGAGAGGGGGAGAAAGTTGAATGAGTGGATGAATGAGAAATGGACTCATAGCTACCTTGGTATAGCGAATCACGAACAGGCCAGTGGTGCACTTTGCACACTGTTGAGCTCAAAGGCCTTTAACATGTTTTTAATGTGAATACATCCAAATACAAAGATCCACACACACACACGCGCGCCTGGTCCGTCAACAGCCAGACTCTAATTAGATTCTTAACTGATCAAAGTCTCAGTACTCGCTTGTACAAGTCACTGTTGTATTTGGCAGATGGTGTTTTGCAGAATTTCCCAAAACAGCATTTTAGCAACGTGACACAGAATACTTGCCAGCAGATTCTCATTGGACTGAAACAAGGAGAGAAACATTGTTTGGATCACATTACAACTTATTCTTGTTGCATTAGTTGTGATGACTGTGCTAAAAAATTGCCGAAGGGACCTTGAATAAAGTAGACTACTCTATATTCAAGCAAGTCAGTGTTCCTTTGTACTACAATATACAGTGATTAGCAAGAATTCATACCTGGAGGTGCTAAGATCTGGTTTCAGGATAGTTAATTCTTTAATCTTTTCTACTGTTTGGCAGAACACATATTGTTATTTTGATTTAGTTTTGTTTTAGGTGGTTGACTGAAATAAAATGATGAAACCCCAAAATGTCTGATTCTATAATCACTTTTGAAAAATGTGCTTTACTGATAGAATAGTCCATCCATAACACTGTTGCACTGGTTTCCTACTACAAAGATGCAGCGTTATCTACTTCAATTAAAGATTAAATCACTTGTCAGGGGCACCACCCTTTCACTGAAGGGAAAATGTTTAATTAATCAGTTCATCAGTCTCAAATTAATCATGAATTCTTTTCAAAACATCTGACCTCCGTCTGTCACTTCAAAGAAACTCAGCAATACAACCTTTTAGATATATGTAGACATTTGTAATAGCTAAATGTCTTAATAATACATTATAACAAAAATAAAACACATGAATAACTAGATCTTTAAATGACAACATGACTAAATCATTTGCAGTAGTGATGTGAAGCATGCGATTTGAAACCATAAACTAAAACAGAGGGGTGCTATTGGCTTTAGCTTATCTAAGATCATATCCCATCTATGCAACATCAACCTTTGATCAGTTGAGGTTTATGCCTACTAGATTTCAAGAACTGTGGCAAAGAGGAGGCTGTTTGCTGACTCCAGCGTTGTGCAGGCGTGTGCGGCTTTGCATGGATGCCGTTGGGGTGAGTCAATGGAGAAGATGGTCTTGCCTGGAGGCTGCCGTGAAAGAGTCTTCGATGTCAGCTGGACTTCCATGGAGCTCGGTGGATGCAGTTTGGTCAATGAATAACTTTGGTTGATGAACAACTGTCAGCCCTCCTTGGCCGGTATGGTTGCCTTTCTTCAGAACTGGTCTAGTAGATATCCAAGGTGATTGATACCTGCCTGTTTTCAACGTCAGTTACACATGGTAAGAGGCCCAGTCGAGGCACTGCTGTCTTCAGAGCTAAATCCTTTTGCCAGCAGTTTGTTGCGGTCCTTTGTTGGTGTCTTATGATCTCTCTGATTTTACGATCTCTTAAACTAGTGAACTTTTAGGGATTACTATTATTTGTGCATGATTTCATACATTTCATTTCACTATGACCAAATTGTTGTGTGACCGAATTATGACCAAATGTCAAACCTCTATATATCAGTGTATTATAAAACAATTTAAAAAAAGTATAGTTGAGCAACATTTCTTTCATTCCACATTGAACATGCCATTCCTGATTAAGTATTAATAGCATACTACTAAAGTAAAAATTAAAACAATTAGGTGACTGAAAACATCATGGATTTGAACATAAATTCAACATAACCTTTCTTCAACCTTGTCTCCAACTATTTTCAGAAAATATAGATGGATATAAGATGTAATAAATGTGCAGAAGCTTAAAGCAACAGTTCAGAGGATTACCCAATATAATTTCTATGGTTCATATACGTATTATACAGCTTAATTAACATTTATTAAGACTTGGCTGGAATATACGAGTCTCTGGAGATAAGCGGAACCTCAAAGGGGAGTCTCTGTCCATATTTATGTGGAGTTGTCTGGTACTTTCTCCAGTTCGAATGACCCAAGGGTCATTAAATGCTTTTAGTTCAGTTGTTAATTTTTATTTTGTCAGCCACGGTCTCTTAGGAGGGTTTTTGAGAGTACCAGGGTTGGTCTGGTGAGTGTCAGTGGTCAACCCCAGTGGGGGAGTTATAAAGGTCAGTTCATCTCTTGGGTGAAACACCCACCTCCATATATCTGGGATTTGAAGAGGGTTCAGTGGAATTAAAGAAAAGGAAGCATAAATCCTACATAAGTAAGCAAGTTGATCTGTTTGTTTTTGTCATTTACTCCATTTCAATGGACAAAGAAGCCATGCACATTGTTGAAAGTGTACTTTTGACATATCAACCATTTGTTAGAGGGTCATAATAAAAACAAAAACTTGTTAAAAGAAATATATAATTAATTTTTGTTATGAGCATCAAAGACAACAAAAGGAACACAAACAAATACATTTTCCATTCCATTCTTTTTTTCAGGGTTTATTGATGCAAAACAGGTGGGAGCAGAGGGTGGCCAGCCAGATGAGTAATAGTTAGCAGCTGGCTTCAAGTTATCATCAGACTGCATGTATTTCACTGCATATATTTCTACTTTACTGCATGTCGAAATGTCCTAGGGCAAAATACTGAACCCCAAATTGCTTCGATGGCTGTGCCAGTGGTGTGTGAGTGTGTGTGTTAATTAGATTACATCCTGATGAGCAGGTGGGCACCTTACAAAGCAGTCTCTACCATCAGCATATGAATGTGTGTGTGAATGAGTGAATTTTGACATGTATTGCAAAGTACATTTGAGTGGTTGGAAGATTAGAAAAGTAGTATATGAATGTAGTCTATTTGCCATTTCCTATTATGAAAAAAGGGTAGGTCTTGGTTTCATATTCTTAATATAAAAAGAGCCTAGGTACATACATCTATATATCTGATGAAAATCTAACATTTATTTTTCATACTTTAACCCACATTTTCCATGATAGAAAACTTACATTAGCATGGCACTATGGTGCCTCTGGGAAATCTAAATGAGTTTTGCTTCAATACAGAAAAGCTACACATCCATCTTGCATTGGGAAATGTTCAGTTTTATGTAACATGTGGGGGCATTTTATATCTGATGAGCCGACTACGGTTGGAATGATTGTTTCACATTAAACAATGCAAGTTTGCGGCAACCTGACAAGCTTGGTGCTCATAAAGGATGAGAATGAGTGCAAATCAGCTGATTATACAGAATCCTCTCTCTCAGCAGGAGCTGCTAATTCTGACGCCTGCATGCACAAAATCATTAATCAGTGAATGCTTCCAATTATGCAAGAGACAGCCCATCCATTCATACCTTGCTTTCTGTTTCTGGCCCATTTTAAACAGCAGAGACAGACTGGGGAAAAGAAAGAGAGAGGCTGCAGGGAGAGGAAGAAAGGAGGGATCAGGAGAGAAATGGAAAATTGAACTATGTTTTAATGTACAGCTGAGGGCCAAGTCTTTTTGATTCACAGTATATTTTGTATTATTATATTTTGTATTATAGGTCTTATTAATTAAGAAAAGCAACAATCTGGCTGAAAATATGATTTAAGAAATACAGTTTAGCTCTTTTTTTAAGAAAATATTTTTTATTTAATACTTGTTGAAAGACCATGATGTACATTTAGGACCATACTTAAATCTTCGACCAATTTTTAGTTTTACTTTTCATTACTTCTGTCTTTATCATTAAACAGTGTTTACTTGAAGCAGAAAATTCTACATTTTTTAAGATATGTGGAGACATTAAATCAGGCTGATAAAAATCCTACCATTCATTAGATAACAACTGTTTATGTGTTTTTCACTGTACACCGGTACATTGATCATGCCTGCAGTAATATATAGTTATTCCAGATGATAGCTGCAACGTTGGGAGGCAGTGGTGAGAAGGATAAGAGAGGTGGCAGATGGTGAGGAATTCTGAGGGTTTATTTCAGGAGAGTTCAGCCTTTATGGCTCATATACTGACTTAATTATGAGACAGAGGGGAAAGTGAACCCCTGGAAGAAGGATTTAAAGAGGCAGAGAAATCTTCATTAAGAGTATGAGAATCCAGGATGCCTGATAAAAGTGACCTCCTTAAACTCTGACTATGTATGACAGGGATTGGCAGTGATGAAAAATAATATTAGAGATGTCTTGGAGGCAGACTTCATTCAATACAAGTCATCCACCAGAGTCTCAGCTCACTTTCTGAGACACCGAACACTGCAGAGCTCTGCTGAAGCTGGCTAATGTGGTTCTGATATGCAGGACTACAGCTTTGTATGTTGAATTGCACTGCCGTTGGTCCCCACAGACAAGGATTGCATCTAGGGGATGTGGGATATGATCATGTTATGACTTCCGAGCAGCCCTGTGCTTCTCTCAAATATCTAATAATTTCCCAACAAACAGAAGAAATCCCACCACAGGTTATCTATAGGCTATAGCCCACCACAAATTCCCTTTTGCTGCCAGGCAGGTGCTTTCCTGCAGGCTGAACTCTTTGTTTCTTGGTGCATGAATTGCTGTTTCAATTATTTATTCTTTAACAGCAACAAGACTTTAGCAAACCAAGCTTTAGCAGTAATCGGTGAAAATGACTCCTATTGATTGAGAAAAGTGTTCACTGGTAGCCTTCATATTGCAGATTACGATTATGATTTATTATAATACATAAACCCTGTTAGGTTTTCTGCCATACACTGTTATTTGCATTCATGCATTTTTCATGTATGTAAAATGCAATTCAAGTGAGAGCGATTAGAGAGTGAATTGAGGGATTCTGATGTGTAATCCTTTTCATCATTTGGTGTTTATGTGGTTATTTTTCACTCTTACATTATACAGTACTGCAGGCTACAAATGGTATGCTATAAAGAGCTTCAAATGATCACACAACTTCAAAGGTTATCTCTCAACAACATATAGGATAAGAAAAAGCTTACTACAGCAGTATTATCAAATGATTAGAAACCAGATTTGACCATCGCCCACAACAGTGGAGGTGTACAAAACTATTTAATGTCCTTCAAGCACTTCTCCAGAATCTCAATTCTTCCAAAGCGCCATTTTTAATAGTGTGATGACACTCCCAGCAGTGAAAATGAGCTCTTCATCGCTCTGGGTATTGAAACAGCTGCTCCAATTTACACTTTAAATAGCGTAAAAGGCTGTAAACATCAAGTTCACAAATGATATTTAAAAGCCTCATCTTTAGAGGGGGGAGATTAGGGCAGAGCAATATCTGGATGTTATTTACATTTTTGGCTTTAAATAAGAAGTTGCAAATGCTCTACAAGTCACAACCCTCTCAGAGGGTTTCAGTGTGTTAAAATCACATATTCAGTGTGGGTCCCATGGAAAAGCTCCTGAAAGAACCTCGGAGCTATTATTATGCTGTTTCAAAGATTTTGGAGTCATCAAAGATGTCCTTGAATGCTCGCTCATTAAAGTAGTTTTCATTAAAAAGACGGCTGTGCATCTTTAGAGTTTGCCTTACGCTGTAACTGCTCGTTTTACCCCAGGAGCGAAAAACACACATCGTTCACATAAATCTTGTCTCAGCTACACGCTCTGAAGCAGGGAAACAGTGGACATTGCCCACAAATGTTCAACAGCTCAGACTGGCATGCCTTGTTAACTTTGAAGATTTTTTTTGCCATGGAATGACATAAATCACTGTGCCATATGTTTCAGTCACAAATCTGACACTGTCATCTGACTAAAAAGCAGCTGTCTTGCTGCTTAATGGAATGCAATGGCCTTTGCTTCAGTGTCAAGTTCTTAAGTGACCATTCTCTCTCTGCAGTCCGCCTTGCCACTTGCACCACAGGGTTGTAAGTGGTCTTGAATAACTTTTATTTTAATGTGTGAAAGTGGCTCTTACAGTGGGAATGTTATGAGTGAACAGTTGTAAGTTTCACCATCTATCCAAAGGAAAGTGCTTTTGCTATTTTTAATGTTATCATGCCTACATGGCAAAATAGATACTTTGTTGATGTATACTGCTTGATGTTTTTGTACTTGTTTAAGGTTAGGAAAAGATCACCTTCATGAAATCGGCGTTGATGGAGGATGTTGTTGGTGTAGATAGATCATGACCCACAGTTTTGGGTGTTGCTATGTCAGCAGCTTTGTACATCTGTACATCCTGGTGACCTCTCACCTTTTTGTTTAACTACAGTATAACAAAGGTTCCGTCCAATTACCCACAGTGGCAGTATTTGCAAGTAGTCAAGTTGCTTCTTTTGTGAAATATTTCCAGTAACTGCCACCTGACCGTAAGCGTGTGGAGGTTTATCAGAGCTCACTGGGATACTCTTCATTAATAGGGACATTGCCAAGGACAGCATTTGTATTTGATGAGTAATGCACTGTCAGGGTCATCTGATTTGCTGGAGTAGGATCAACCAAACAGTATTACACATTCAGGAGCTGAGTGGAGAAATACAAAACTTTATGTAAAGTTAGGCTATCTAGAAACATGTAACTTTAGTGTACAAAAAAAATATATCATAAAACGATATTATTTTGAGTGGTTTCTGACTGAACATTTCTTTTGAAAGGAACAAATTCCTCAAAATCTTAGATAATGTATATGATATTTTTATCTTGACAATGTCAAATATGGAATAGACTAGTCCCATGAAGAAGATGTGTGGAGATTGTGTCTTAACATATCGGTTAGATATTAATAATAATATTCACATTAAATCAAACATTTATAAACTTCAGTTTAAAACTAGCCAGTTGGTGCACTAAAGGCATAAACTGGACTGCGGGTGCACAACATACCATGTTATATCGTGAGATACATTTGGCTCTGAATATCGCTTCAACATGCAAGATTTTAAAGGGTTAGCTGGGATGGCAAGTGCCACTGCTACAATCTGATTGGCCCCCGCAAAATTTCTGCCACTTTATTGGCTTCCACCTCGCTGTGGGACGGGTGTTTGGCCAGCATATTTGCTTCTACTGAAACTTGTTCATGTTGCATTGGGCCTTACAAATAATCTGCACTTGTTAATAAGATGCCTACTGCTTCCACATAGAAGTGCTGCTTGTGCTATTATTGATATTGTGCAGTTCTTTCATCTGTGTTTGTGCTCACTCAGATTACTATTATTATAATCATTATTTTTACTTATTATTTAAGCTTGAAAAACACTGAGGGCAGGCCCTCATTTACATTGATGTTGAGTATAATGAAATATAAGACAAGGTATACAAGATAAAAGAATACAATAAATGAAAACAAGCATAAGTACAGTTAATACAGGATGTGTGATTAAAACAAGTTTATAGATAATTAAAGATGCAAGACATAAAACAAATCAATTCAAATTATTTAAAATGTCAGCACATCAACACAGCATTGTTTTCTTACTGCATCAGTCTAGGCCTTGATTACATCCCCAAATCATACACTGGTTTATCATAATGATTATACTTATTTTGTCTGTTCTTATTCTAAACAATAATGTGTAGCACACTTGTCTTGCAGGCTCTTGTACTGATTCATATATAAATAGGCTTACATATTTTTGATGAGCAATTCCATTGCTGCCTGTCAGATATAATCATTTGTCAGTGTGCCATATAGGGGAAATATCTCTAATTACATTATGATCATGACATTTAAAACAATCTGCATAATTGATTACTGTGAGTTGGTGCGCGTTGGGATTCTGGTTTGACTTTTGTAATTTATTCTGCAGAACAAAATTTATGACTCAAATATGGTCAGAATCAGTTTCTTCTTCTTTATCCAAAAAAACAACCTTATTGTCTTATGAATTAATATATGCTATAATGTATGGTATACTATATAATTCAGATTAGTAATTTTTAGTTAATTTAGAAGGGGATAGAAACCATATGCATGTTATTTGGTGGTTTGCTTTTGATTTCTTCATAGACTTAACTGAGTCTGAGTCTTAAATGAGCTCAGAAAAAGTGCCTTTATTTATTTGTCATTGTCAATGTTAGACTACTTGACTATAGGGTTCTGCAAAATAAGGGATTGGCCATCTACATCTTATGTGTATGCATGTAACCTATTAATTTATGTTTTAGCTTATTAATAGTAGAATATTAATGATATGAAAATGCCATGCACTGTGCACAGTAACAAGACATTGTGGCTACATCTAGACATCCTTTTGCCATCCATGGGATTTAAAAAAAAGTCCTAGAACCACCTCTGCACTTCAAAGTACTATTAGGAGAAGTGTGCATCAAGTGTGGGTGAAGTGTATTGTGTGTTGTTATATTTCAGACAGGGGACACACTTGCCTATAACTTGGCGGTGCATGAATGCACACTTACTGGGAGAGACTGAATGTCCCTTCACCTTACATCATGTCACTTCCTGCTCTGTTGTTGTTAGAAAGATTCATAGTGTTCAGCTTCTTGTAGAGATGACAAATGTTAGAAAAGACGACCTTTGTGGAAATACATGAAAACAGCCTCTGTTTAACTCTTAACAGCAATGTGGAATTTAAAACTTAAGGAACAAATAACTTTTTTCTGTTTAGACATCTGTTTTTTTTGAGTATTTTTATTTTTAATTTTTACTTTTTAAAGCTAAAACACCCAAGCTAAAACACAATGCAAAAACAGAATAAAAAATTACTCTAATTACAGAATGTTTTTTCAAAGATGTATTATACATGAAGTCCAGATTGCAATGTGTTTTTTCTTTATTTTTTGGCTATAAGGCAGGAAAAAAAAGATATAATTTCCTTCCGAAAAACATGAATAGACTCACTGAACTCATGACCTGGCAGGTCACCAGATAAGCTGAATATCGATCAGTTTAAAGAGAAGAAAAGTAGCATTTACAAGCAGGGGAAAAAAAAGCAGTGAGGATTGCTGTGAGGATTCTTGAAACATGATATTTTGTATTTTATTTTTATATAATCCATGAAAAAAACATGTAATGTTAAATAACTATCTCAAGAAATGTCACACTGTATCCCGTCCCCCCCTCAAATGATGAAATGTGCTTTGAATGACATTGTAAAGCCAGTTTGAAATATACCCAGGTGCTCTAATGAGTAAAAACTTTAGGCTAATGGGGAAAGATGGTGGCGCCAAAGATAGTTTCCCTCCACAGATGATGATATTTGCCCTTGACCTACATTTATCGAACATTACAGATGTTGCCATAATCACCGCAATTATTTTCAATTTGCCGTCATCCCCTCTCTCCTTGGCGAATTAGAGAGAACTTCAAATGAACAAGACTGCAGAGATTGTCCCCATGAATTTTAAGTGTCATTTCCCGTATTTAGATTAGATGAGCCGCGGGTCACCTTTTTCAGTGTTCAGAATTTCTAAAGCAGGGAAACTATCATCAGCCTCTGAGGAAAATGTAAGATTAGTTATGCAATGTCAATTACATCAGTCATCAGTTATGCCACAGTGCACATTAGATCAGCTCTGAGTGATGGTGGGGAGATTCTTCATGACCTTCCACTGGTGAAATCTATATTTTTTTTGTAGTTCTTGGGCCAGACAGCAGTCCAGGATTGAAGGAGGTTTCTGTGTCAGGGAGGCACGGTGTCAGGTCCTCTCCGAGCTCCAGGGACAGAAACTGAAGCGGACAGCTGCCGATGTGTGAATGCCCCGGCACCCAGGAAATGGCTAAGAGACACACACATAGCTGTCTGTTGGCATTAGCATGAGTGACAGTCTCACCACCTTCAGAGTCGCACGGACATGCATCTCCATGTCAGAGAGGAAATGATACTGAACTGCAGGTAGCTGATATAGACATGCAAGGCAACCGTGGCCTCAGGAATGTGATGCGTCCACAGTGGCAGACGGGGATCACTGACCATGACGTAACCTGTCATTATGACAAACAAACCCACAGGAACAGTGCTAGGCTGTACAGCAATTTTGCTCAAAACTGCAGGTCATATGACACTCTTGGGTCCACTGATTACTCTTTGTATTACCACAATTTGAGCCATTACTTCAAATAATGGTTGCTGTGTTTGGTTACAACATATCAAGACTTTATGCTACCTCAAATAGAGGACGGGGCCTTGATTTACCTCAACTGCAGAGGGTACCAGGCCTTTATTGGAAGCAGGCCCTCTGTTTCATAAGTACATTTGCTCTTTTTATTATTTTTACAAAGCCCTCTTGTTTTATGTTTTTATTCTGTTCGCTCTGTTCAATTTTTGTCACTGTATTACCAGTAATCCACTTTCTCTGACTTGCAGAACAATAATTCTAGCTCTTCAGTTCCACCCAAATAGTTTTGCCAGTGCACCACTTAACTGTAGCATGGGGGTAGTATATGCTTGCCGGCTTAGCCAAGTCACCCTGATTACCCTTGTTTCTTTTTTGGAACTTTCAATTGTAATATGATCTTGTATATCTACATTTCCACCATGTGCAACCTAAATGTATTCTTGCAGTGTGTCCAGAATGCAGTATTTTCTTTACTGGATACTTTACAAAGGAAGGAGTAAGCCTCATGGAGCTCTTTAGAAAAGATTGATTCTCTTTGGCATGATAGCTAACCCTTCTGTCAGAAAGAGCTGGAAGTGTCATAGGCTAGCATCAGCCTTGCCAACAACACATTGATTGATTGACACACATAAAGAAAAATCAGTGTTGAATTCAGACACATGGTTTATTGATTACGTTCTTATATTGGGTTAGGTAATTATGCATGGGACAGAACATGATAAATGTATATATAAGTGCTGAAAATGTATGATATTATAATTATTATTTTAATTATAGTGAAAACCAGGACAATTTGGTAGTGAATGTTAAAAACTGCATTTTAGAGTTTTACAGATATTTGTCAGAACTTGGGACATCCAGATTAAAACAGTTACAATCCCGGCCAAACTGGGAGCTTTTCCTCCTGATTAAGTTGTCATACTAAATGCCTACTTTTTCTTCTCTCTTGAAACTTCAGCTGAGGTTTGCTTTGCTTGCATCATCCATCCAGTCTCTGTAAATACACAGGTATATTGATTGAAAACAGTCAGAGTGAGGACTCATCCCTTGATCTTTCCGCTGCTCTCCTATGCAGTATTTCCTCCTCCACAGTCAGGTCATTAATCTTCCCGTTATTGGAGAAACGCACTGACATTTCTCCATAAAATGGCACTTAATTTATGCATTATTTATGCCTCATTTATGTGCTCAGGTCCTCCAACTATTTATCAAATGTCCCCTCTTATGTCAAAACATGGAAATTGAGCGCCGTTACTCATGATACCAGCAGCAAACACATCAGTGGACAGGAAGTCACTGGGGACCTCCAGTCACTGTCACAAGAAAGTCTCATCCAGGCAACTGTGTGGCAGGAGAAGCTGCTTTTTAGCTAACTGTTAACCACATGAGGGACATTGCACAAAATGATGCAATGCAGTTCAACACAGACGACTGAAGAAGACAGCATTTCTTCTCAATGATTAAAGGTTTTATGCTCTGACTTGGATGCAGGCATGTATTTTTTCCTCTATGTTTGAACTACTATTTGCATGTGCAGATTTTTGATAAGACAAAATAATGAATAATTCATGCAGTGGAAACACTTTGACTCTGTAAATGGTCCATACATGAAGGCACCCTCATGCTGAATGTGCGCAGCAGTGCAACAGTGTGTGACAAGCCAGAAGGCAATGCGGCCCCCCCCCCTCCGCCCCCCTCCTTTCCTTTCTCCTTCTATCTTCCCTGAATCGCCTTGGGAGCAGGGTGTGTCACACTTCACAGAGCACCAGGCGTGCTCACCTGCGCTGCCACTGCAGCTTCGCATCACCAGCTAGCATCTCCACAGGAACTGAACCCCCTGGATAACCTCTCCAACCCCGGCTGTCACTTCCTCACTGTCAATCTGAATTTGACTCCCACTGAAAGCCAGTTCTTGACAGACTTCACTTTGGCTCCCTCATAATGTCTCACAATTGTTTTAACTCTAGACTTTAGGAAATAGCTTGAAATAAAAGGCAGAAGAAAGAGGACAAGAATTATTTAACAGCAGATTGATGAGTACATTTTGGCACTGTCCCTGCAGGGTTTTTGAAAAAAACTTGTCTTCTTGCATATTTATTGCAGTAGCACAGTGAGACGCCTCTTTTTTCATTGCTTGAACTTAACAATTGACCTGAAACTTTCTATGACTTTTTTTCATTATCATCCAGTGTGTTGAACCATTATGTCTGTTGAATGTGTCTTTTAATTCTTCTACAAAAAACACAAAATACTTCTTCTACCTTTTTATACATGTATTTTTAAAATCTCTTCATATTTTTCCTCTCTCTTTTTGTGGGGTGGTGTACTCACTAACTGGTTAGCCTTTTCATTTCTTACAACTGATTTTAGCTTCCTATTTTCTTCATATACTTATCAGGGCTTGGAAGTCATTGGTTTCTTCAAGAAACATATTTCAAAGCTGTTTAAAAAAAAACAAAAAAACAATTGCTGTCTTCATTACTGACAGGGTAGTTAATGGTGGTAACCTATTTGGATGTGATGTAGTGTAGTAGCCCATGTTGAGATATTACAACACAATTGCTTAACCCATTACAGGCAGCAACACTTTTAGCAGCACCTGAAATGAAAATAGATTTAATTTTATCCTGAGCAGGGAAGAAATTTACCTTCAGGGGCTTGTCTCACAAAAGCAGTTACATACAGATCGTGATTGGTGATAGTGTCACATTTAACCAACAACTGCAGCTCGCAAACTGCAAATACATTCGTTCAAGTCCAGCATGCCTCTCATATACTCCTGCACAGGTCACAAGTATGCTGTTTATTTTGATTAGTGAGATGCATCAAAATTAATGAAAGGATGTGGATGGCTTAGGGATTAAGGCGAAGACCATGAACCGCCTCATCCCCAGCTCAACCATAGTTGCATGTCATTCCCCATTTCTCCCCTCATTTCCTGTCATCTCAATGCTGCCAATATGTCTAATAAAAGCATAACAAGCCCCCCGAAATAATTCAGCAAATAACTACAAGTGGAAATTATGTTGTGATTAACGTTGCAGCTTGTATGTTGCAAATAAGGTGAATCAGGCCCCAGGAAAAACAGATGTAAAGACAGAAGCCATTGTATTGGCTACACATTGCATAAGATTTGTATTATGTCTCTGCTGATTTGTCAAGTCAGTTCATACAGTAGTAATATAACATCCTCTGTCCTTAGACAGACAGGAAACACTCTCTTCAATGGGGGAAAAATAGAAGAAACCCCAGGAAGAACAACAGAGGAGAGTTCACAATGTGTACAAAATTCTTTCCATAATCATTCCTCTTTTTCAAACCAGCCTTTAGAAGATCCCTTAATCATGCACTTACAATGTAAGTGATGGGGGCCCAAAATCCACAATCCTCCTGTGCAAAAATGCTTTTAAAAGTTTATCTGAATCTAAATGAGTCAAATCAAGTCAATATCTTTCACAGTTAGTCCTTTTAGTGCCAAAGTCTATTGGTTTTGTTACTTTACTTCCATCAAAGCTCAGCAGGGAAACAATGTCTCCTACAAATTATGTTAATGTACAATTACATTTCAAAAGCAAATACATTTTTTATAAACATAACGCTGACTGAATTATGTTTCCTTTCAACATAATTTAAAAAAAATAATAATTTGAAAATAAGTATTTGGCAAGTCTCAAACATATTTATATTGAACATGAAGTGTGAAGTTATTTTTTTTTCTTTTCTGATCTTGTAGTCAAATATCCCTTAGTAGAAACAACAGCAATATCTGTTATACAGTTATTTTTAGGCACTGGCAGCACTTGGTCAAGGTTGGGTAAAGATTATGGTCTTAGGTTAATATATAAATAAATAAATATAAAAAGTCATTTGAAGCACAACATATTTATTAACATTTACGTGAAACCTCACTAATCTTAACCAAATTGACCTAAACCTAACCACACACTGGTCTGAGGATGCAAACTCGGGTGTTTATTGTCATAGTCCTACATCCAGCCCAGCCTCCTCCCTGTGACTTCAGACTAAAGTTACTTGTGAACATAATCAAGGCAGCGATTATGTTCGCTAAAGGAATATAATTAGGAATGCAATTTAGTTGTATTGTATATGAACAGAATTTCTAGGAAAAAGGGTTGACAGGGACATACTGTCTGAGGAAAAATAAACAGGGCATTGTATTCTAAAAAGACTGTAAAAGTGGCAGATATCCATTCGATATAACTAACTCAGACTGCTGAAGCCTCATATAAGCTGCACAAAATAACCACATGGACACACAGTGGATTTTGTCCCCAATCACTCTCATTGAAAGCACATTTGAAGGGGATCTTTTAATAGCCAGCTTTTACAGCAAGCAAAGCATCTTTCAGTGTTCATATGGGCAAGTCAAGTGAAGTCAATTTTATTTATATAGTGCCAAATCACAACAGAAGTTATCTCAGGGTAATTTTCACAAAGAGCAGGTCTCGGCCATACTCTGTAATTTACAGAGACTCAACATTCCCCCCTTAAGCAAGTACTTGGAGTCAGCAGCAAGGAAAAAATGATCCTTTAATGGAAAGAAACCTCAAGCAGAAGTGGGCTCTAGGTGGGCGACCATCTGCCTTGACCGGTTAGGCACCTGACTGTTCTTTTAAGACAGACTTGTACAATTGTGAACCCATCCTTTAAATACACTATCCTTAATTTGGTGACACACTTTATTTGTATTTGTGTGCTGTGTTTTGCTGTTTTTGATATGGTAAAAAAGACAAAGTTAAACGGAATTCTTCGAGGAAAATACTATAAACTATGAGAACTAACGCATGCATGTATTCATGTACCTTCACACAGACGCTATAATGTTGCATGACTGAGCTCTATATGTCCTCTATGTGAACATACTTGATTTTGCACTGATTCGACTATGAGCTCAGGTTTTATCAAATCCATAAGGTCCACTTACAGAAGCAAGGGGTCCAATTTGTCTGTTTTCCCAAAGAGCATGAATAATCAATGATGAGAGGACTTGACTCAGCCACTGGGAGATGGGGTGTTGGTGGTGGTGGGGTGCTCCCTGAGCAGATGATGCATCTGCATCTTATATAAACTGCAGCAGATGTGGGAGCACTTACAGCACTTGCCCAGCATAAAAATGACATAAAGCAGAGGGTAACAAGGGCACAGATGTTTCCTTTTTGAAGGAAGAAAGCATCTGTTTATGCGTTTGCTTCACTTACTCATCTAGTTTTAATGACGAATGTTTCATTAGTTATCATCAGACTGCACATTGGAGTAGAGTAGAGAGCTGTGAAATGTATATTAAAGGCAATGACTTGATTTTCAGTCATTTTAGTCACCATATTAGTAGCCTAGTTCCAAACTGGAGAATTATATTCATACCAGATTTAACAATGTAAATAGCAAATAACCCACATTTTATTTTTGTCTTTTCATTCCTATTTTGTTTCTATGCATATTAATGTGCACATTCAAAAACATTTTCTTTATTTAAATTTGAATGCGATGAGAGGAATTGTGAAACCCCATGTTTGATATAGTCTATTTCATTATTTTGATATTGATCCAAAAAACACAGGGGATTTTAAGCTTGTGCACAAGCCAGGGCGAGGGATTTAGAGGGCGGTGAGAGCAGAACAAGAGAGCTCTGTTAGCCCGAGACAAAATTAACATCTTAAACTTTTGCTTCATCCCCTTTTTGTTTGTTTTAGCATAAGCGTGTGAGTAAAATATGTATGAATGTAACATACATAATCCATGACCGTTTGTTGTGACACTTCAGTGAAGTGCCATCATGCTTATATTGACTGAGAGGCCAACCCAAGACTCCACAAAGCTGCATCCTTACATTGAACTGAAATATCCTAGATGTAGTCGGCACAGTTTTAAACTGTTTTAAACAAAATCCAGCCTGACAAATAGTGTGTTTGAAAGCTTTAGGACCTCAAGTGGAATTTTAAATAAAGCACCGTGGGATTTGAACAAGACTTAGCCACACAGCAGCATTTACAAGGCTGACATATTAATATTCCGAGCATGCACTACAGTTATGCAATTAAGACTGAGTTTAAGAGTTGCTAAAATTTCAATTTCTGTAACATAATTGCTTGCCGCAAAGGTAATGTCAAGAGTAGCCTGTGGACATCAAAAGCTGTGGTACTGAGAAATGAATTATCAGAGTATTTATTCTTTATGCGATTAGCTTGCACAGTTTTACTTTGCTTTATGATTTTGTGTTTCTGAAATTACGGCTAGATACATTTACATACTTTGTTTGATCGAGGGCCCTGCTCTTCCCTAGCAGTGAGCAGATAATAACCACAATCATACCAACTGAACCCACCAATGGAAGAAAAAGGTTCCCCCAGAATGCATCCAGTGGGAGATGACGTTGTGGAGTCCGATGAGAGCCTGATAGAATAGAGCTAACCCATGTAAACAGTGGTAGGACATGCCCCCCTCTGATGGTGGAAAAATATGGAAAAAGGGATAATTTGCACAAGAAAAAATGATTGCATGAGCAAAAGGGACCACATAATAACTCAGTATTAAATATGTTTACAGTGGCCATCAGTGATTCACAGAAGCTGCATTGGCAAGAGAAAAGGCCCTTGAGTGTTGGTTTGGCCATACATATATTACAGAGTGTCTCCTTGATGAAAGCAAAAAGAAATATGACTGGATTGAATGTGGCTGTCCCCTCTGGCCTTGGGCCTGTTTATTAATACGCATTACTTTTTAATGTCTCATAGTAAATAATGTATTGGAATTGTGACAATATGCAACTTGGCCATTACCTGCAGGCTACCAGATTGATGGCAGAGGCCAGTGCGGGCCTTGGCCCCTTAATGACAATATTGAGCTATAAATTAGAGCTTAGATGCTAACTGTTAGAATTTATAATGCATTGAATAGAGGGGATGATAAGAGCACTATATGTGCAGCTTCTGTTACTGGTGTTGAAATGTTAACTGAAAATACTGTATATCACCATCACCATCAAACCCTGCACAAACAGTGTCATCAGACATCACTCTAAAGCAATTATCAGTGTGGCTCATAACACCAACATTTTCCAATTACTGGCAAACCCTTTTTTCATTTTAATTCCATTATTATAAATTGCATACTTGCCTTTGCTTGCGGCAAGACCCATGTCATCCCATTAAGATGGCTTTTGGTTTAAAAAGCATCTCAAAGTTAAACTGTCAGAGCACAAAAAAGCTAAATGCAAAGGAAATATGGAAGTTTTCCACAATCAAACATTACATTTACTTCTTCAATACATTTTGTTGGACTGTAACAACTTTCAGCCTCAGAAATGTCTACCTACCTAAGCTGTTGACCCAGAGGGAAATAGTTTGGATTGACCAGCTGCATACAGTGCAAGCACTCAGGATTTAATCAAATGCCCAGGATAAGTTATTTGCTGGAGGAAACAAATGTAAGTGGAATTACTGGGGTGGTGGCCAGACTGCTGCTGGAGCAGAAGGAAATGAAGCCAGGGCTGGACCCTGGGCAGGGGCAGGACATGAAACAGGTGCCTGGAAACTGCAGGGGACTGGCAGAAACCATAGCTGACTACCTTGGAGAGGAGAAGAAAGACTGGCTGCTGGAGAATGACGGCTGGGAGGGGTTCTGTAAGTTATCTCGCAGTGCCAGAGAGGTGAACCAGGACTCATCCTTGAAGACAGCACTGTTTGCTGCTGCTGGAGTTGGCCTTGCTGGACTCACCTTCCTCCTGGTGCACTAGCTGGCCTTCTACGGATCTGTTGTGTAGGACTACATGTTGATATCCCTTATTACATACATACTTGAGGCACCACTGAGACTCTGTGGGAAGGTCAAGTGAGTGATGGCATCCCTGGGTTATCAAGTGGGCGCCCTCCTTCTTGGGTGTTTCGCTGATAGACCCACGACACCTCCAGAGGGTTCAGCAGTGAATCCCAGCGTCCCAGGTTCACCCCCTAGATGCCATCGACTCATTTGAGAACCCAGGGGGAGTCCTTCCTCTTCATCCATAGCCAGTGACTCCCCTTTTCAGTAGCTCTGGAGAGGTCTTTGACTGCCTGCCGGTGGGCCTTCCCTCGCACTCCCATCTCCCTGAGTAGCCTGGTTGTTGAGGTGACTACAAATCCTCTGCAGCCTACTTCCACCGGGCGTACCTTCGCTCTCCAGCCCTGTTGCTGCACATCAGCTGCAAGCTCAGCAACCTCAGCTTCTTCCGCTCATAGGCCTCCTCCACTGAACTCTCCCAGGGCACTGTGAGCTCGATGATGTAAACAAGCTTGAGGGAGGCTGACCCCATAACAAGGTCTGGTCGCAGGTTGGTAGATGTAATCTCAGGTGGGAAGCAGAGCTTCTGGCCCAAGTCTGCCAGCAGCTTCCAGTCCCGTGCCCCGCCCAGCTGACCAGCATCCGGTCCTACAGTGGTGAGGTTGGTTTGACCCTCACCCTCTCGGACAAATGATGTTGCCTGCCAGCGGGATGACGGGGGAGGAAGGGCATTCACGCTAAAACTTGCCCTGAATGCCTCCATTTCCCACAGCTCTTGCCAGGAGATCTCCCTCTTCTGTATTCCTTCCCATGCCATCCACTGCCCTTGTTTTGCCTGCGCCACAGCCTGTGCGCACCTTCCCGCTTCTTCTTCCCGATGTACCTCCTGGACCACCAGCTTGCGTCTCTGAGATGGGGTGGCCTTGCTCCAGGTTGGTGTGCTGGTCCCAAGGCCAAGACCACCTCTCCCCTCCTGCACTCGGCCCACGATGTCCCTGTGTCTGAGTGCTGCCTTTGCCTGCTCAGTTGTAGTCCGTGGGGTCCACTTCCTCCCGGTGGCCAGGATGGGGGCAGCTTTGGCTACAACTGGATCACTTGAATCCAGTAACATCCTTTCCAGTCTGACTTTGGCGCATTTGTACTCCTCTGACAGACTGGAGATGGGCAGATCTAACATCTCTTTGCCGTAGAGCCCAATACAGCTGAGGCACCTGGGAAGGCCAACCCACTTCCTTGCATATGAGCTGACTAGCCTCTCCAGCTTTTCCACCTTCGAGAGCAGGACCTCATACAAGGTTAGTGGCCACATGAGCCGTGGAAGTAGTCCATACTGGCTGCACCAGAGCTTCCGCTTGCCAGGGAGCAGGGTTTTGTCGATGTTATCCAGGCCGCTGGCTACCTCCTTCCTGAGCTGATCTACCTGCGCTTTGTCTTTGAGGGAGGCATCATACCAGCGACCTATGCTCTTCACAGGCTTCTCTGAGACCATTGGAATAGGTTCCTTGCCAATGTGGAATCGGTGGTCTGACAGTTTCCCCTTGACAATGCTGATGCTTCTGGACTTGCTTGGCTTGATGTTCATGCGAGCCAGCTCGATGTTTTCCTGGAGCTTTCTTAGTAGCCGTACGGTGCAAGCCTTGGTTGTGGTGAGTGTTGTAAGGTCACCCATGTAGGCCCTGACAGGCGGTAGCCTCAGGCCAGGTTTTATTCGCTGTCCACCAACCACCCATCGAGATGCCCGGATGATCACTTCCATTGCCATGGTGAAGGCCAGCGGGGAGATGGTGCAGCCGGCCATGATTCCCACTTCCAGGTGCTGCCATGCTGTGGTGTACTCGGCTGTTGTCAAGCAAAGTTGGACATCCTGGAAGTAGGCCTTGACAAGGGTTGTAAGGGCATCTGGGACCTTGAAGTAGTTGAAGGCTGTCCACAGAAAGTTGGGAGGGACTGAGCCAAAGGCGTTAGCAAGATCCAGTAACACCACGTGAAGATCTGTTCCCTCTTTCTTGGCGACCTGGATCTGGTGCCAGATGAGATTGCTATGTTCCACACAACCAGAGAAGCCTGAGATACCTGCCTTCTGTATTGACGTGTCAATCAGGTTGTTTCTTTGCAGGTATCCTGCCAGCCTGTGAGCGACTACGCTGAAGAAGATTTTTCCCTCCACATTTAGAAGGCTGATCTGGCGGAATTGGCAGAGTTCTGACGAGTCCTTTTCCTTGGGAATAAGGATCCCCGCGGCTCTCCGCCAAGACGTTGGTATCACCTTCTTTTGCCACACGACTCTCATCAGCTTCCAGAGGAATCGCAGGACATCTGGTGCATTTTTGTAGAGCCTGTATGGAACTCTGTTGGGGCCTGGAGCTGATGCGGCCCTTGCTCTACGCACACACTTTTCTACTTCGCTCTATCTGGGTAGGCTGATGTCTAGTTGGTGCTCTGGTGGATTGACTGGTGGCATGTCAGGTGGGAGCTTAAGTTCTTCATGGCTTCGGTCATCTGTGCAGGACTTTCTCAGATGTTCTTCCAAGTCGGCCTTTGACACTGAGAGGCTTCTGCTCTTCTCCTTTGTGCAGATGCTCTTCACGAATTTGAAGGGATCTTTGTAGAAGCGCGATTATGTTTGCTCCTTCCTTCTGCGCTTCCTCAGTAGGTTTTCAGCTCTCCTCAGTGTAGCAAGCCTGGTCTGGATCTCTCCCTGCAACAGGTTTATGCCCTCCTTCTCCTCCTCTGTGGCCTTCCTCCACTGCTTCTTCAGCTGCCTCCTCTCCTTGACCAGGCGATCTATTTCTGTCTGCCTTCTGGACTTACTGGGGATAGACGGAGTAGATCGTTTGCCTTCGACCACTCCGAACCGTTCCACTCCATAAGCATAGATTAGATCGCCCAATCTCTCCAACTTCTTCATGGTGGTGCCTCTGATCCCTTCTAGGATGTTGCAGAGATCAGTGTTGACCTCCTCCCACAGTGTCTTATCGCAGGATTTTGGCCCCTTGATGAATGGCTTTCGGCCCTGGATCTTCTTTTCCGCTGCCGGGCGTAATGGGTTGGGTTCAGGTTGCTCTCCCGTGCCTAGTTCTTCCTCCTCTGGGACAGGGGTGTTGATGTCCTGCATGCTGTGGATTGTGTCCTGCTGCTGAACTTCAGTCGACTGACTCGACCTGCTTCTCAGAAAGTAGCTGTCGATGCGATTTCCCTGTTGACCCTTCTTTAGGCACCCTTTCTTGCCTTGGTGTATTTTCAGGCCTTGGATGGAAGTAACCTTTGTCCAACTACATAAGCAGCTCTGGAGCTTGTGTCCTGCTGTAGTTGTAGCCTCAGGTATCTTATATTCATGTAAAATGTCTGTGATTCACACGGTCACCAGGGCTGAATGCAGCAATGATGACCAGAAAACGGTGCAATGATATGTTGTGAAATGTTATCAATCTACAAACCAGGGAACAATCTGACTTCTGACATATTGCTATTAGAACAAACAGTTGCTTTAGCATTGACCCCCCCCCCCCCCCCCCCCCCCCCCCCCCCCCACAGATCTCCTGAAGCATTATATTTTTACATTGTTTTGGTTCTATTTATTTGTCACTGTTTTTGTAATAAAAAGTTATAACCAAAAAAGGGCGGCTGTGGCTCAGGAGGTAGAGCGGTCATCCTCCAATTGGAAGATTGGCGGTTCGATTCCCAGCTCCTCCAGTCCACATGTTGATGTGTCCTTGGACACTTAACCCCAAATTGCTCCCGTTGCTGCGCCAATGGTGTATGAATGTGTATAAATGATTAGCTTCCTCTGATGAGCCGGTTGGCACCCTGCGTGGTAGCCCCTGCCATCAGTGTATGAATGTGTGTGAATGGGTGAGTGAGTTGTAGTGTAAAGCGCTTTGAGTGGTCGAAAAGACTAGAAAGGCGCTATATAAGTACAGTCCATTTACCAATTATTATCCAAACTAGACTTTCAGTGTCAACTTTATCCTATCTGTCATGGTTCTATCTGACTCTTGAGTTTTTCTTTGTTTTCTTTGGTTACTGTTGTCCACTGGATGACTTCTTTTTGGAATGACTGAATTGTTATATTGGTTATATTGGTTCATCTATTCTATGTCTTCCTGGTGTTTTTTCTCTGACTCCCAGTCCGTATGTTTGTGGTATGGATGTACGTCTCTATTGTGCTTCTCCCCCCAAACACCTGCCCTGCATCTCCTCGTTAGCCCCGCCCTGCTCCAGGTGTCGTTACCAGCCAATCACTCCCAGTCTGCACTTATGCCTAGTCACCTGTTCCCCATTCCCTCATTAGTGCAGTTAATATTTAGGTCCTGGTTTTCTGTTCAGTCTTTGTTGGATCCTTTGTCTAGTTTGTTCCAGTTCTGCTCCATGTTTTCAGTCTCTTTCTGAATTCAGTTTTGTTTTTGCCTGAGTGTTAAGGTTAGGGTTAACCCTGCATTCGGTTTCTGGATTTGGGTCCACCTGCTCTGCTCACTTCCATGACACATACAGTACTTGCCATAGTTGTGTGCACATACAGTTTTCCAGTGCAATTTGTGTCTATTTGTAGTGATGCTATATTTACATATCCCAGATCAATTACTCGAATACATTTTCATAATTAATAGAAATGATGGACAAAGCTATGAAACTAATACCCAAGTTGTAACAAATGTGATGGCACACTCTTCCTCTAATGAAGGCTTGTTTGCTGAACGTCATCATCCTCCTGAACATGTAAGCCAGAGCATCAAGAGAGTCTTCATTCTGCACTTTTAAAGGCCAGGTTCAGTTCTTGCAAGAACTGTAGCATAAACACTTGCACCACAGATTTAATTATGAATTTATCATTTTTCTTCCACCTGATTCAATCGTTCACCTACCCTTTAACACAAATACATGCTGTCGCCTCTGGTGCACTTCTTCTCAGGTTAAATTAATTTTCATATTTAACCTGACCTTGTTTTGTTACATTAACTGCCAATGCTGTGTTCCATTTCACATTCTCACTAGCATTCAAAACTCGCATGAGGAGAGGACAATGTGGGGTGTGACTCTGGAAAGAAAAAGAGTGCCCTGGCCAGGTGTGGGCTGGCATCGAATATCGTGTGGAATAATAATGTGTAAGAGAGGCGGTGAGTGAGAGAGAAAAGAGGCTTCTGATGGTTTTGGATACAAAGCCTGGAAACTGATCTCAATAAGTGTGAAAGGAAACATTAAAATGTGTGAGCCACGTGTGGGTTGCCTTGGCATCAAGCATTAAGCTTAAAAGTAGGAGAGAGAAGAGAGATGTATATGTATGTATTCACACTGTGGATACCAGGGCAGGCCGGCAGGGGTTTGTGAGAGCATCTGTTCTCAGTGTAATGAGTGTGCCCCCCTCCATACACTCACACACACACACACACACCCACTCCCCTCACACACTCATCATTACCAGTGTTTAATTAGAGACATCCCACCCTGGTTGTTGCTGAGGCTCCTGACACCCATGTGGGGAGGTGGAGGGGTGGGGGGTTGGGTGGCCATGACACAAACAGGCAGACTGAATATCACAATGTGGGGCAGTGCCAAGAAGAAAACGGGCAGATGCAACAAAAAACCACTTGGTGGCAGTGAGTAAGTTGTAGAAAAAGTGGTTAAAAACCTACACCAAAATGACAAGATGCCGGTTTTCAGGAAGCTGCTCTTTCAGTTAATATACATTATTTATCAGTCTAAAACAAACAGTCTGCCAAGGTTGTCTAGTGCATGTGATGAGGACAGCGTTGTTGAAGAGTTTTGCATCAGAAGTAAAAGTGTGCAGCTTTTCATCCCACTTGTGTAACATATTATGTTTCTTTATCCATCCTGTTTCTGTGCAGCAACACTGCCTGATGTGGCGCTTCTGGGTGAAATCATATAAATCTTTAAGTCAAATACGTAGCATGTTTAATATTATTAATGACTACATGATTATTTATGTTCTAATTCATGTACTTTCTTTGTCATTATTGTACTATTAAACTTCTATGCAAAATAACTTTAAATGTGTTGGTTTTAAAAGTGTTTTTAAATAAATGGAATTTAACCGCCAGCTGGATCTCATTCTTTAATATCTTCCATTTCAGCCATATATAATAATATGAAGGCGTACCATGATGGGAAAATGAAACGAGACTCTTTTTTGAGGTATAACTGGGTTCTTTGGATTTGATTTCTTTTTGCCACCTTTTGGATTTGATTATTTTTGACAACTTAGCTTTAGCTTATGACATCATTTACTGATGAAACTGATGCAAACACAATCGAATCAATTAATTGGCAAGGCCGTACATCTGAAAGGGCAACTAATAAAATGGTGTACAAAGTTTCATCTCTTGTTATTGACAGAGCTGTGCAACTTTTCACATAGAATCCATAAACAATGGCATGTGGCGCTTTTTATTATTTTAAATCTTTCATCAAGCTTCATTACTGGGACAGACCATTATTTACACATGGCAATTTTCCACTTCATTACCTATTTTTTATTGCTCACAGACGAGCAGCATCCCAGCCAACATGTCTACAGCAGCCTCGCAGGAATCTTTGAGATGGCATGTGCTTTATATGGAAATGTTAACCGAGATCCTTGCAGGTTAAACATTAGGTCACCCTTGGGCAAACTGACACAATATAATTAAATGGGCGTAAAGCTGGGCATCTATGGATTCATCATGGAAAATGACTGTGGGGTCAGGATGGACATATTATGTTTGAGGCACTTAGCTCAACAATCTGGGTAACACAATAACAAATCCATGCGGGTCTTATTGTTGTGATCCATTAGTCATGGGCTTAAACTGTACATTATGCCTCCCTCTCTTATCTGTCTTGCTCACACAGCATCACCACCTTATGTCGACTTAGCAATACTGCTTTCTGTGAGACATTAATATTTTATAAATAAAGAAAAAAATGAATTTGTTTATTTTCATAAAATGTATAAGCAATTACACAACCATTTTGGGTAAAATATTTTAAGTAATTGCAGTTCAAAGACTTATTTTTTCTTCTTCGAGGGACTCTGCATCTAATTAGCATCTTATTTGCATTTTCTTTCCAATTTTATGTTTGCTTTCTGTTACTGTAAAAAAGTCTTAAACTTAACAAAAAGTCCTTATGTAGTGATTAATGTCCTCTTGAAGCAAAAAAACTGAGAAAAAACCCTAAAGGTGTGTGTGAAAAACGGTTTAGCAAGTCTACTTTAACAAACAAGTCTGGATATATCTGGTTGACAATTTGTAAAAAGAGGGGGGAAAAAAGTCTCTGGGATGTGGTTCAAGATCCTTTCACTTGATCTAACGACTCACTTCTCTTCATATAACATCCTGTCTGGCAAGCAGTGGAATTGGTAGTTTGATCATCCTCTTTAAAATTCACCCCTTGACCCCTTCGACATGCCGTGTGCCTCGCCGTGCCTTCTTCCTTGAGGACAGTTAAAGAGGTGCTGAGTCAGGCGGGCGTTGGAGGTGACAAATGTTTCTCCATTGATGTTGTGCAGATGATTTACAAGCCCAGTTAACCGGGGAGGTCTGCCAGGCAAGGACTGGATGTGAGTAAGTGAGTGTGTGTGTGTGTGTGTGTGTGTGTGTGTACAGTGGAAAGGTGCAATGAAGAGTAAACAGATATAAATCAGTTTGTCAACATTTTCCTGCTTAAAATTAACCTCAGCCATGTTTTTTTTCATTTTCTGTAGGCATAAGACTAAGATTAAAATTGTACTTCTGGTGACGGAAAGATAATTTATCTAAATAATATTTTCTTTAAAAAAAAAAAGAAGCTTCTCCAGCCTGAGGGAACATTCAAATAGACTATGTTAACAGGTTTATAAAACAGAATCTCTCACATGATGCTAATCTGATGGGTCAGGTTTAGATCAAAAGTAAAAGAATAGATAGAAGAAGTAAATAGAAAAAAATAAATTATTTAACACATCCTCATATGATGTGACAACACTGTGGTTTATGTCTGCTTAGGTTCAGACAGAAACATGCACTTGGTTAGGGTTTGGGAAAGATAATGGTTTGGTTTAAAATTATCACTTAAAACTGTACCACCATACAATTAGGCAACCTTTGTCTTCATGGCAACAGTAAACAAAATGAAACATTGTTAAAAAAAAAAAAAAAAAAAGTCCCTGCAGCGAAGTCCACTTTTTGCCAACTAACTAACTCTCTAGCCACGCAACCTGCTCTCTCTGATGTCATCTGAACTGCGTCATTCTCCAGGTCATAATTACCACTGCTGCTATTTGCGGTATTTAGCAAAAATTTAACTACAGGTCATTTTTGCTGGCTGAAATTTAGACCTATACCATCATTTTTCTTGTGTGGCTGGGCTAAAATGATCTTAACCATGCTGGATACCACCTGCTGTGTATACTAAAACAACAAAAAAAACTTTACAAATGGTAAATCTGTTATCTACGTATTTAAGCATAAATTTACATTTGAAACAATTCAGCCTGAACTCCAGATGTCCATAATATGCCCACTCAAAAGATTTCATGAGTCATACTCATGAGTTACCACTCAGCTCAACACCCCCTAGTTTCGCTGTCTTGGCGTCAGTAATAATATGCTAAATATTTAGACACGACAACAAACAAACAAACACTTGCCAACATATGATGCACCAAATACACTATGTGAGCTTCAGATTCCTCACCCAGTAAGCCATGGTTTGGTTGATTTGTAAATGACATCTAGGCATCTAAGTAAAACCTGGCCTCTGCTCCATGGTCACACGGTATACAGTTATTGAAATGCTATTGAAACAACTGTAATGTGTGATGAAGATAACTAAAAATTCATTTGCAGTGAAATTTAGCCCAGTTTTAACCCAAATGATATTATTTATCTCATCTCCAAAATTGTTGAGCATTAATTTCTTGATATTACACTCTTCACCAGTGTTGCTACCAGTAAACAACTTGACACCTACTGCACTATGAACCTCATAACCTTCCTCACCATCCTCTACTTATGAATCAAGCTCCATCTCATCCTCTTCTCATTCCTACTGCTGGTCATGTCTGCTGCCAGGTGCTACTAAGCTAGTGTCACTATGAGCATGCATGATAATGCTTTAGCTGTTTGTTCTGGTACTATCACCATGCTGCATCAGGTCTGACTGACTAGGACAGGACAAGTTACCATGCAATAAAATAATGACAGAATAGAAAACGTGATATTTCATATAATGCATTGACAGAAAGTAACAGTCAGGACTTTACAAAACAGGTGGTACTCCCAGTGTGTGACATTCTTGATCAGTGAGGATCTGGCAGATATGAATCCCTAAACATATGTTTCAGCGGATCAGAAATCACAACAATATGCTGACTTGAATCAGGATCAGGGTAGTGATTCACAAATGGATGGAGAGTTATAAGCATGGATGGACAGATACATATGTATTAATCCTTAGTTGCGCAAGATGTAAATGCCTGAGGTTAAGTCTGGTGCATTTCCAAAAATACCAACCAAATCCCATGGCCTTTCACTTGAAGCGCCATTATATTTCTTTATGAAAGCTGCTCTTTGTTGAAGCGGCAATTAAACTAAGCAAGGGTGGTTTAGGCCTATCTTTGCTAAAAAAATTTTCTTACAAAATTATATCCCTCTAACTTTTTGATGCCACTTTCGCAAATGTTTAGGAGTTGGAGCAGGTCCTTATTTACCAATGAGTCTAGATCAAGGGACCCCTTTTTTCCAGCAGAGAAGAGTTAACTTTTTATAGGGAGCATGCTGCAGGTTGATATCCTCCAAAATGTCACTAAGGCAAGTGGGAATATTTCTGGGTTCAGAAGATGGTGTTTAATATATTAATACAAACACTGATAACTTCAGAATGATCAATGAGCTAATCCCTAAGGTGTGTAGATGAGGGTAGGGGTCCACAAATGGCACACTAAAATGTCCCTACATGCATAAATAATGAAGAGATTTATTATAGGCTGCATTCTCCAAGCACCTCAGCCTCAGTTACTGATGTGTAGAGAATGGACAATGGTTTGGGGAGGAAGGATCAGATAATTGAATTTGTGCCTGTTTACATAATTGACCATAAAATGTGGACTATCCATCCAAATGTTGCAAGTTTTTCATACATTTTAGAAAATATAGTTGGTATACCATGTGGATTATGCCATTTCCCACGTTCCCATGTATCTCTTTAAGATTGGGTTGTACCAGCTCTTCGTAAATCTATTACTAGGTTTGTGTGTAATGTCCTTCATTTAATAAGACCAAAGATGAACAAAAAAGTAAACTACATTTTTCTCTCGCAAAACTGGTTGTTACAACATTCTGCCTGAACATGACAGAAATCAAACGAGAGGAGAGGGGGATGAGGAGATGCATTATTGTTTCACTTTGGTGATAATAGAGCATATTTTAATAATAGTGTTGCACTCGTTCCGTGTTAAGGGTCTGTAGTTTGTCAGTCTAATGGCAGCAACACTACAGGGTAACCAAGGTTACCAAGCTATCTTGGATAAACCAGCAAACATGAAGCCATGAGTGTGGTACAGTTAAGTGGTGCGCTGCCAAAACGTTCCAGTAGGTACTCGCGCTCTAGAATTATTGCCCCGCATGTCGGACTAAGTGGATTGTTAAACTAGTTTGATATATATTCAAACAGTAGGGGTGCTCATACATAAAATTCTGCCTCTGACAATGTAGTCTAATATTTGTTAGCTTATTCAACAATTCAATCCTGAATTATGCTCAAGGGGCGCTTTAAG
The DNA here is from genome assembly GCF_963691925.1 of Scomber scombrus. NCBI lineage: Eukaryota > Metazoa > Chordata > Actinopteri > Scombriformes > Scombridae > Scomber > Scomber scombrus. The sequence goes on from NC_084984.1 coordinate 19,084,766, forward strand.
ACTTAGAGAAAGGAGAAAAAATAGGGGGGTGAACACATTCCCACTCGAGCAACACCTGTCCAATTAGTTTCATTTGGCAGTGTGTCCATTGGAAATACAAGTTTGACAGTGGACAGGGTGACAATATAATAAAAATAAAGTTTTTGTTGTGCTAGAGGAGGAAAGTGCCAGAGCATTAGAGAGGTTTAAACCTCAAGGAGCCCCAGTGGACCTGAGCTTTATTCAGACATGTTGGCAGATTTCCAAAAGCTTTTGCATAGTTGATATAAGGCCCAACTATCTGCTGTGACAACTCCTTATTAACATCTAGTGTGTTAGTCATTTTCTCCCTCCCCTCCTTTGTTTCTCTTTTCTTTTCCCTCTGTTCCCTCTTCTACCTTGTCTAACGGTATGCGGAGGGGTGTTTCGCTTATGGGAGAGGACATAAATCCACAGAGCTGCTCCAGGCAAGGTCTTAATCATAAGCTCATTTCTCATCACTTTACATAAAGTCAGCAGTCTTAACTTCATAATTACACAGGGCGTTAGTGAATGTGGCTAAAGCAAATGCATTGTACAGGTATGTGTGCTTCAAATGCAAACCATAAAGTTCAAAGTTATGTAGAATACAGTAATACAATCGGAAACTCATATATATTTCTGGCTATCCAAGGCCTTTTTAGTAATACTCTTGCTACATCATTGTGCTTGGTGTAGTAGTAGTAGTAGTAGAACAATGAGTCAAGAATCAAGTAAGACACCTAGGTTTTTGACCGAGGGCTTAGGGCTGTTGGAATAGGAACCAGGTGATGATTTGAGTCTTTATGCAGATTCTCAGGGTCATTCATGCAGATTTCTTTTTCGTGATTATATATTTTAGGAAATTTAGCATACATCCAGTTTCATTAGGTATTATTTTATGGTGGGACATACGGGGATGTAGAGCTATGTATCATCAGCATAAAGATTAAAATAAATGCCAAGGCTATGGATGATATCTCCAAGTAGGACAGTATATAATGAAAATAGAACTGGTACCAAAATTGACCCCTGGGGTACTTCAAAGTGTACTAAGAAGGAAGGTAAAACATGTAGCCAATAGAAATATTTGTAGTTTGAAAAGTAGGAAATAAATAGTTTAGTGAATTAAGGGGTATAATATCCACAAGTGTGTAGTGTTATATCTACTTTTATATTTAAACTTTAGTGCATTAACATTGGGATCCAACCTTTCTTAATTGAAGGGAAAATGTTTTATTTATTTATTTAACTCAGTTATTTGGTCTCAAATTAGTCACAGTCAGTCTAATAAACTGCAAACTTTAAAAAAAAACATTGATCTGTCTTTTGCTTCTAAGAAAAATAATAGACAACTCCTTAGATAAACGAAGACACTTATTAATAGCTGAATGCCTTAACGATACATGATAAAGACAATAATAAGAAAGCAATGAAAAAGTTGTGAGATATATTGTTCACGTAGTTGGTCATAGTTATGGTGAAGTATGTGACGTAAAGTTATGGTGATGGAGGGGCACTATGGGCTTTAACTAGCCTGTTAACTGCAGGACAGTGCTGAGTATCTCTCTGCAGTGTTGGGTCACTGGTGAGTCTTGGTCCAGTCTTGCTACAGAAAGAAAGGTTTAGTAGCAAACAGTATTGGGCATATGATGCAAGTGGTAGAAATGTTGCTCAGAACACTGTTGAGGGGGAAAACCACAAAAATAGGGGGAGATAGAAATAGAGACTGGGATGTGGGGCAGCAGGTACTGAACTGAACTGTGCTGATTTTGTATGGCATGTGCTGTATGGAGTAAATGCTAGTGTGCTAACAGACTAAACTAAGATGGACATGGCACGCATTATACCTGCTTAACATCATAATGTAAAGTAATGCAATGTTACTGTGACCATGTTAGCATGCTGACATTATCATTTAGCTCAAAGCTCCTCTCTAACCTTGGATTTACTGGGTACAATTTAAATCACTCACACTAAATATTGTGTCATAGACTTTAAGATAGTAGCAGAGATGTCTACATATTGTAGTTCAGCATTTCATGTTTGTTATGAAGGCTCTGTCTCACCTCGGGCAGTCGCTTTCTGTCATTTATGTATTCCTATGTATGTTAAATAAAAGTCTGTTTTTTTTTGTTTTTTTTAAGAATAGTTTAATACAATGAATGTATTGGCCTGAAAGCAATAGCACAACTTGTAAGTGCAAGCTCATTGCTAACACATGGGAAATAATCTGTGATGTAAAACTGAGAAAAAGACAACAAGGTAGAGGACAAAGAAAGAGACGAGTGAAAAATATCTGGATTTTTTCCCCTTTTTTTTTGGATGATTCTGCACTAATACCGTGTGCTTAATTACTTCATTAATTATCCTGTCAAGAAAAATTGGGGGGTATTTAACAAGTAGTCATTAGTTAATCTTCAGTTACAATGCACAGGCACGAAGGTCAATACTATAAGTCATTTTAAATGAAATACATGTTCAGATAGTGGCTTTTAAGGGTATGTTCAGATGGTTTTAAACACTGCCACCAAGAACAATTTATCATTTTCATGCAGACACAGCGGAGGACTACTGTGCATTTTAACATTTTCACAGCATCAAAACACAGCAGGGATTCTTATCACTCTGTAATGTGTGTGCACTGAAAAACATTCAACTATGATTTTTGTGATGCAATACAAAGTTATAGTTTTTTAGTTCTTCTCTTCAGATGTGTGAATGGAAGTGTATGAATGTGTAGTTGTGTGTGCATACACAGACCTTTGTTTTCACTTTGCATGCATCTCTGCTTATGTATGTGTGTTATATACCAATACCATAGTATACTACCATTACCATTTTGTAGTGAGTAATGTCCCATGTCCCCATTCACTGATCATAGATGATATCTTGTAATGGTCTTTGTGTTGTAATTTAGCACTCACATCCATAGGGAGTAAACAACCAACGCTAGCTTTGAATGTTACTTAAAGAAAGTGGCCAAAACCATGGGGAGCTGCACACTGAAATGTACAAATAAATCTGATGCAATGGCAGAACAAGGTTTCATTTTCTAAAAGATAGCCTATCACAATACATGAACATCCTTACTACAGTATATCAATTCAGTAGGTTTTGATAGAAACATATTTAACAACAACATGGTAACTGATTAATTATAAAGTCATACTTAAAAAGTCAGGTGGAACTGATAACATCAATGATGATTCAGTTCCTGTAAAATGTCCATGGAAGCCACACTGGCGAACCATCATGTACCATGTCACAAATTTGGACAAACCTGGCTATTTAGGGGTTCAGCCATTATTAATATTATTAATTGCATCACTGCTTTTCTTGCTCTGACATGTCAAAGTGACAAATGTTTCACCGTGTCAGGGTGACATCCAGTTTCTCTTTTGTTGCTGTGAGAGTCACTTGAGAGGAGGCCTCCTACAATGTCTGTTTTTTTCAAAGTCAGATCACATCACAACAGGCTAGGCTATCATATCTCAAATGCAATTAACATTACGCTGCCTCTTTTGTCCAAATTTGGAAAAACAACCTGAGATAACTCAGCATCACACATTGCATTGCACCCCAGACTTGCTTCTATGAAACTAGAGTGAGTTCATCAAAAAAGCCAGGGGTTCAGCCTACTTTCTATTACTTAGAACGTCAATCGTCTATCTTTCCCTATAATGGGAATTTAAAAAGGAGTCTAGGAATCAATGGTGAAATAACAAAACATTGTAACAGACTTTGCTTCCATTGGGTTTCACCAGCATTTTGCTTTCATTATTATTATTATTATTTAAAAGCACAGTAAAAGGTTAAAACAATTTTTCTTCAGTGCCTAGTCATTTCAATGTTCATTTAATCCAAGCAACACTACAGTTCTAATGTAATCAAGACAGCTGTTGGGACCTGCTGTTCACCAAGTTTCTGCTTCAACCTGTGTTTGCGGTTGATGGTAGTATTAGTTTTGTGTATACTCCATGCGCAATTGTACTGCCATCTGAATATTATTTACCCCATGTAACAAATCCTATTGTTTGTTGCTGTTGTCCGATGTACATAGCTTTCTGTTGCTGATGGTGTTTGATGATTTGCCACTGCAGGCTTGGAATTCACTGGCATCTGCTCTACTGATGTAACCAATGATTCATTTCCCTTCCTGGGAATTGACTGATAGAAATTTGCACCTAGTGGTGAGTAGGAAGCCAGATGGCATCCAGGTTGACTTGTTTACTAATCAAGACCATGAATTAAATTAATCTTTGCTCTTTGTTGTCAAGAGCTGAAACAAGACAGAGTTCGCATAATGAACCAACAGAAATATGCAGTTGGGGGTGGCCTTTAATGAAATGACAAAGGAAGATTTAATTATAATTGCTCCTCCCAAGAACATTGTGACAAAACAACAATGCAACATTGACAAAACTACAGTTCTATTAAAGATTTTTTTTTCTATTTAAGTGCTTCCATACTGCTATCAATACAATATCAGAATACCAAACCCATATCTTTTTATGAAAAAAAAGCAATATAAGCCTTGTTTTAAATTAACAAAACATACAATCATACAATAACTTTGCCTAAATAAAATAAAATAAAAAACAAAAAGTTTAAAATGTTATCTTAGTTTTTGTTACTCTGTATCTCCTCTTCCTGTGTAGAATCCATTACATTTCTGCCCATTCCTGATTTCAGCCTTATTCAGTTTTGTGAAACAACCTTCAAGCCTTACTGAAGAGTTCTCCATAATACCTACATTACAGAAAACCTGTAATTTCAGACAATTTTCTCTGCATCCTTTTCTGCACCTACATCACAGCCTTTCATGATCAAATAACTGGACACTTCCATTCTCCAACAAAACCCTCATTCTCTCTCTCTTCCCCCTTCATCTCTGTTTCTCTCTTCTTGAAACATGATAAAGCTCTCAATAGATTTCACAAGATTTCATGTTACGATGATTTTTTTTTTCTGTGTATGAAGTGGCAGAGTAAGTAATAAGGTCCCCTGAGGCAAGATTATATTGGTAGAAGAGTTTTCAGAAAGTTCAGAATGAGGTGGCAGCAGAAGAGTATATGTAAATTTAACCAATTCAGAACAACGTGCTTCATAGACATACGTGGCCAAGACGCAGCAGAAACCAAAGAGTAAAAAGGACAAAATGAGAGAAACAATATTTATTAGAAACTGCAAGGAATGGGACCTGAGCCCAGAGCATGTTCATCTGTGTAGGCTAATGTTTGATTCTGCACATACACTTTCACCTGTGAGTGCCCAAGGCAACACAACAAGAGTCTGTAGGAAAAAGATGAGTAAATTATTGATTCAGGTAGGTACAAATGGAGTCTGTGGTGCTGTCAGACTTAATGTAGCCTGCATACTACTAAATTCTTGCATGCAGGATTCTTAATTATGGACACAAACAGCGAGACAAGTCCATTAATGCCAAGTTGATCCATATCCTTGTGGAAAATATACTTCTCAACATGTCAAGTACAATTAACTTCATAAAAAAATGTGAGCTCAGACAAATATACTTAGGTGCATTACACACTAAATATTTGAGTGACTTAAGTTAGCTTGACATATAGTAACTTCACTAATATTTTTAAGTATTCCAGTAACTTGATTATATTTCTCTATCATCAATATTGTATTTATGGTTGTGACCTGCACAACCCCACCTACCTGAGAAAGTTTTGACGAGCCATCAACCAAACACTGCAGGATTTTATTAATTTATTTACTTGCATTTAAACTTTTTATTTATTTATCAGGATCTGTATTTGAAATCTTCCTCTACGTTAATGCACCTAGTCTTATTTGCACCCTGAGCTCATTTACAATCTGGCCACCATGATAGTGCGCTCAATAGTAATATATGTGTGCCAATCAATCTGGAGCTCACTGAAGACACAGTTTGTCATTTTACCATCAAAGTACAATAGAAGACAATCAGCCAAGCTCTTCAGGCACTAACCTTCCACTGTGTCAAGGTGTGAATGACTTTTTTTTTACTAGTTTTTAAACTACTTTTTGGCTATACTGATGGGTTGCCAGTGAGGCAAGGGACAGGTTTACATGATGAGTGAGAGTAATAGTGTTAAGTCTTCTCCAGAGGTGCATATCTTTTCACAGTCAACGCCGCGGTGCATTCGGATCATTTAAATTTGGAGTTAACCTGCATATCTTCTCCTATCTTATTCTGGTACAGCATCCTCCTCTTCTTTCCCTTCCTCCCCCTCCTCCTACTTATTCCTCTGAAATAGAAAATTAAGGTGTTGGGGGAAAATGCCCTTTACTGTTAGTGGATTGTGAGGCTCCTAATCTGCAAACTTTTTGTGTGTGTAGATGGAGTGCAGAATTATTGTGAAAGAGACAAATAGCTTAATAATGTTATGTCATTTCTATGTCTTAGGATATTTTGTTTTTCTTTATTAGGATTGATGATTTTTGTTTGTTTATATTGAAATTGAAAGTGGATTTGTGACTTCAGAAAAAGTAGTTTTAGTAAACAAAAATTACAGTAAAATAAAGTGTTTCATGGTCCACTTACTTTCACCCAGAGATTTCAAGCACATCCCACAGTCTTCATCAGTTGATGGAGGTTAGTATTTCACCATTGAGATGGTTCAATTGTCAAATACAGTAAGTATATAAAAATCACCAGTAACCACTTGATTAAAGTTCCATATTTTGGTATTTTAACTACAACTCAGCCATCTCCATAAATACTGATCCAACTCCATCCATTAATGAGGAAAGTGACATGCTGTTGAATGCTAGCAAGTGGACATTGAGTTCATTTGTTACGTTTTTATTTTATTTTGGTCACAATGTTTTTTCAGCTAATTTTCTTCCTGCTACTTTCTCATGACTCTGTGTTTTGTGTTTGTAATGTTTGAAAGTCCAAAATGGACATTGCACTTACAATGTCAAGCAAACCAAAGCATAAAGATATTGAAAAGGTGGGCTCAGGTTATTTTGTCTCCAACAAAGACACATATACTTAGTTCCTCTGAGGTGACCTAAATATGCTAATTATTAGTGTCAATGCCAATTGATACAAGCAGCTGATATTGTTTAATCAGTGTTGTATTAATATTTGATTCATGAACAATGTATGAAACAGATTTTTATCATTTCAAAGTCTGAATAATTCTGATGGGTTTTTTTCTTTGTTTGTAGCAAACCAGTAGCTGCAGTTCCAAACATCATCTGTTCATTCGCTTGTACATACACAAAGCTGCAGTGCTTCAAAACAGACATGTTCATGTTGCCCTAAATACAATTAACATGGGCTGCATTACTTAGCTGCAACACAGTATGAACATTACAACAGAGTATTACATAAGACATTTACTCTGCTTCCTCCTGCCAATAATAAATGGGGAAATAAATAATGAAATCACAAAAGTGAGATGCTGATGGTCCCTGAACTTCTGATTTTGCTTAGGAGCTACTTTATATGCCTCGTTGGGAACCTTCCTATCATTAAGTGTCATTTATTTTACAGAAAGTGCACAGGTGATTGCCGTTATGGGCTTATTGTTATTGTTAGCAGCAGTTTCCTCAGTGATCCAGGGGATCAGAAGGGGAAATTCTCTCCCAACAATGGCCTCATCAGTTTCATCAAATGTTCTTTATTTCCCTCTGGGAGAACAAAAACTATAAGGAGATGGATGACAGGGAAGATGGAGGTGATGAAAGAGTGGATGGGGTCTGGTTAGATAGCAGCAAGATCTGCTCACCGTCCTGTTGCGTCTCCTCATGCATCTGCACTTTCTCCACGGTTGAGAGCTGCATGTACAATCAGCAAATAAAAAAGAAACACTAACATCTTTCTGTTGCAGCCATTTTCACGGACTAATGGCGCTGAATAAACCACAGCATGAAATTTGATTCTGTTGCATGATGCTTAATAAAGTCAGACAACCTTTCTTACAGTTTCAGGATGACTGGGTACCTGGCACACTGCATAGCAGCACTTCGAACATTGTACTACTTCTGCATAAAGTGATAACACAGCTGCTTCCAACACTTTTCATGTCTGTCTTTGGAATCCTGGAAATTTTTATCCATACATTTTCTACATTTGTCCTGTCAGCATGTAGTGGCAATGAGGTTTCGTGATATAGATTTTGCTTTATCACTAATTATTTGACCAATGGTACAATAAAAACACTCAACTGAGGTCTATGGACCTCTTGTGCATCTGAGAAACTTTTGTCAGACTTCTGACAAGAAACAGATAGCACTACTCACAACAGAAAATAATAATTTGATGAAAACATTTATTGTAAATTTTGGTCCCCAATTTTTTCCCCCGTTTGTCTCACCATTGATGACTGCTTTTCAGCATATGTAATCTTTGGTAGTTGGGGTGCCAAACCAAGACAAAGGCAAGGCAGGCCAGTACACATGAGCTTCCTCCTCTGTGTGTTTTTATGGATATGCCAAGATAATAATAGTAATTTCAGTTAGGAACACTCTCGTCATAATTTAAACTATTTATTGCAACAAATGGAATACAGTTTAACTTGGTGCTGAAGGCTCCACTCTTAAGATGCTCCCTGGATTAGCCAGCAGCATGCTGAGCTAAAAACAGGGAGCACATTGCAAAATAGCCTGCAGAGTGGTCCGAAAGCTAAACATGGATTGCAGATTGACCTTAGAGCCATGATGGGACCCTGAACCAGAAAGGTGGAGGCTGGGGTGGTGGAGGCAAGCTTTGCCGGTAGCAGTGTGATCAACGGTGAAGCAAGATCAGTGTAGGTGGGAGTCATATTTTAATGGACCGCCTTGTGGTGAGAATGGCTGTGATTGGTGTGTGACTGATAAGGTACGCTGGTTCAATCAGTGGCTGATTACAGCTGGGGTGTATGACTTCCGTGTGCTGCATGAACTAACGCGTTGCTTCATTTTTCACCTGCCATGGTTTTTCTGGATTGCACCTGTTCAGGTTTACCTGTTTTGATATCCATACTTTGTTTCTAAAGAACATCTTACTCAGCTCAGCTCAGCATGAGCATGCCTATTTTTAGTCACTCATATTTATTCTTCATTATGGCCTTAGAGAAACTAGAGAAGGTTACTGATGAATGTGACTGTCTTCCTGATGGGCATTTATGATGGTATACGCCTTATGCCTTTTTTATAGTGATCACTGGTAAGGTAGAGTGTAATGCTGTTAAACTCTGGGTTGGGCAACTGCTTGTACATTCACCCTGGTTTATGGCACAAGGGACAGTTGCGTCAAATGCCCGTGTATTGATATTGTGATTAATATTACACATTTTTCCACTTTTGGTGAACAAAAGCATGTGTTTCTGTGCATGTGTGAATATGATTAGATGAAGGAATTATCTATCTTTGCTTTCTACCCAACAGTTTTGTGCTAATGGCCACTGTCTGTGGAAGTAGAACTCCCAGCCTCTGCTGCAGTTTGGTATGCAGTCTGGAGACATTATGTCGTCAATCAACACTATCCTATCTGACAATAACTACACCAAGAATGCGCTGCTTTTCAAATACATGAAGATGGATATGGTGGTGAATGCAACATTCTACGCCATATAGGACACCTAATGTATTAATGCTGGAAAGGATTGCTGGCAGCAGAAGCAAGCAGAAGTCCTTAGGGAAAAGGATCATGCCGTCATGCTCAGTTAGTTTTGTTTCCAGTATCAGAATGCAATGTTTATAATTCATAGTGCTTGGCCTTATCCTCTCAACACTAACCAATTCATATTTGCTTAATGCAGTGTCACTTATTCTAGCAATTCATGTGAATGATACACAACTCTTGCATTTTTTAACATTCAGGTGATGGCAGGATGGACTCCCCAGGTACCTATTTGGTCTTTCAATGTTTACTCAGCAATGCAAACCTTTTAACTCCCACAAACATTGGCAAAACTCCACAACTGTATTTTGTTATTCTGTTAAGGGTACTGTGCACAACACTGCACAAACACCACAACAGAACAAGAGTCCGGAGACATCATCCACACTGAAACCATCAACAAGAGAGACACAGATAGAAACACAGTGGTGATGGAGAAAGAAGGGTTCGCCAGGACTATGGATGCTCTGCTGCAGGAAATCATCATTAGAGGTGTGATGACAGATGCACTCTGACAGACCTCAGCATTAGTACATGTTAGTATATCCTCACCTGAACAAATGATATCTGAAACATTACAGTATTTTACAACCTGTCCAAGAAATTGCATGTTGTATGTCTTTTTGAATTCTTATTTCACAGTCAAATAATAATAAGATAATATATTATGTATCTGGCTACTACAAATCTTTTCTATAAAAGGTCTGCATATGGACCGTTTGCATTTACTGTCTCACTGGGATTAGTTAGATCAAATAACAATCTGCAGTCTTTCAGTCGATGAGACATATCAACTGTTTCTGCTATTGGTATCAACAGCCTGCATATTAATGCAATTAGTAATTCTATAAAAAATCCAACATATCTCCTCTTTCAAATTGTTTTTGGACCTGTAAAATAGTCTGTGATCTATACCCCTTAGATAATGTTGCATGGTATTCTACAAGATATTACACTACCAATGGTCTTTTGGCAGTTGTGACCATGATCCATTTAATGAGGGCAGCAGAGATAAACCATGAATGGTGCAAGGTAAGGTGATAGGCTACATGCTATAGTTTTTAGTCCTCTAGTATTGAGTGGATGACTTAATCGGTGGTCACGGTGTGGCTCTGTATCACGCTTTGCTCTGGCAGCAATTGTCCTGAATAAATGCTGGGTCTAGTAGGTCAAGAAGTTTATTCAACTTTCTGTAAGACAATATTTTTTAAGGATAAAATCATTTTAAATTTAAAATCATCTGTATACAGCACAACATCAGACCTGGAAGCATTTCAAAACCAAGTGTACACGGCGGAGCCAGAAGTTGTAAACATGCAGAGCTTAGCCCAAACCTATTTTCTTCCCCATGTATTGCAGTTAATGCACTATTTTTCAAGCCATTTGAGATAATAGAAAGCCTAAAAATATGTGCATCATTTGGGAAAAACATTACTGTTGCACAGGAAAAAAGCATACTGTAGAACCTACATCTTATTTTGTATCCAATTGTTCCCCAACTGTCTTCAACACTCTGAAACTATAACACAACAAATGCTGAAGATGACTCATTTTCACTTCTGCCGCCTTAAAAAAAAAGTCTGATATAACTATTGCTTACTATTTTGAAGTTACATAACATAGGTACGGTGGGGATTTGGCATAAACAGCATTACTAATCCTGAAATCTATTTTTGATATACTATGCTGGAGTAGAGATCACAGAATCAATGTTTAGCTGACAAATCGGCTACATTTGAATCCATGCCATAATAATCTGGGCTGCTCTCATTCCAAATCAAGGACCTCCATCAATGCCAAGTGTGGGGTTCAATACTCTGGATTGATTATTAGGTCAACAGAAGAACATGCACTCACATTTTATTAGATTTCTTTAGGGAATAGCATAGCAGGGTAAACAATATGGAATTATATTATTATCTTTAGTCTGCCCATCACTCTGTTCCCCTTTACTCCTCTTTTCTTCTTAACTCCTGTTACTCTCAACTGCACTCATTTATCGCTGGAGATGTCCTCCACTGAAAGAGGAAAATATAAAACAAAAAAGGCATTAAGATTTCCGATCATAAACTTGAGATGAAAAAAAGATGAAATGCATATCTTATTCTCTTGCATCTACTCCTGGCACCTCTGCTCTCCTTTACTCCTCTGTTCTACACGCCTTTCTTCTCAGCAGGTTTTCATCTCTTGTCCCTCTTCCTCTTCACCTGCTTTCTCTGCAAGTTTTCACTTCTCATTTTCTATTCTCTCCTTCATTCTTTGTCTTTCACTCCTCCCTTTCTTCTCTCTCACCCCTTTAAATCCAAACTTCCACCTCCTATCCTTTTCTCACCAATTTCCCACTCCTCTCCTTCCCTGGTTCCTCATCACACATTATTTCTCTCCTCTTTCTTTCTCTTAACATGTGCTTTTCCTTCCTTTCTCCTCATTAAGTATCCTCCTCTTGTGCTGCTTCCTCTCCTGCTCCACAGGTTTTCTCCTTTCCCTCTTCGCTCTCTCAATCATTTCCCCTCCTGGCTCATTTTCAAATTTTTCTCCTTTCCTTGTCTGTCCTTTGCACATGTCCTCCCCCCTTCTCCTTCATTTTCTTCACCTTCTCTTTAATTCCATTTTTCTTCTCCAACATTGGAAACTGGCATACATACATATACAAGCTATGAGCCATACAGAAACACTGTATACTAACCTCAGGTAACATGTTAAGCATATACTGTATTTTCTTCTTTCTTTACCCTCCACTCCTTTCCTGCCTCATGTGTACTCTTAAATCCATTTTTTTCTTTACACTCCTTTTCAACTTTATCTCCTTAGTAATATACAGCTAGTTAGCTAGTAAGCTTGCTTAATGAGGTGATAAGACTGAAAGAAACATGAAACACACAAGACAACAACCCCCTATTACAATGTTAGGGTGGACCTAGATGGCGATATTTCCCCAGTAATAGAACTTTTTCCCGGTCCAGTCAGAGAGACAAACGGGAAATGACAGAAAGTTAAAGTTATTTTAAAAACCTAAAAGATTTGGGGCTTTGAGACATTCATGGCTTTAGCCCAAGAAGCCCACCCCCGGACTGCTGATGTATGAGGTGAGCACTCTCTTCACAGCAATGACTACAACCACCACAACAACCAGCCTCCTGCATGGAACTCTGAGGGCAACAAGATATGAGTAATGCCATGAATGCTGCAAGTTGCTAATCTGGAATTGTAATTTATGTGCCTCTAATATAAGATGCATGCATATCTGAACAATATTACAAACAGATCTCATCTTTATACATGTGAAATGAGAGGACAAAGGGATTAAGAAATGAATAATTTATCACCATAAATATGAAATTGTACATTTCGCATTGTCGCAGGAACAAAAGATACTTCAATAAATGGACCAAATCCTTCCTCTGCAGAAAGTTATCCTCAGAAGACGGTTGATGTCTGGAAAGTGACTACCAAAAAATGGGAACGTTGATGTTGGATGACCAAAGGAGACTTGGTCTGCTTGCTGCGATACCACCACCAACAGCAGAGATAGCACAAACAACCATTTTCCATTTTATATGTGTCTGTATATTTTTCCTATATTATTAACTCATTGCCTGAATTCATGACAACTGAGATGGAGGTACACATTTCATGATAACGGAGCAGCAAAGGCTGGATATTGACTAATGAGCATAAGTGTGGCTATTGTGTGTTTTTCGTCATACCCCAATTCTGAATGATACTTTTCATAATAACACATTCAGTCAGTGATGAGTCTTTAAACCATCACAAATAATAAATAATCTTAGCTCCAGGTAGAATTTAAACTTTTTTTTTTCTGAGCTTACCTAACGTTATCTTCTATCACACTCTTACAAAAGTTGCCTTTGTGACACATTAGAGAATGAAGAGTGCTACCATCATGCTGAGGATGCACTGACAGATCTGCCTCTGCTCTGACGAGTCAAAAAAGTTGAAGTATACAAGACTTTACATTTTCAATTGAACAAAATGTAAACAAGTTAACTTTATAAACATAACTCAAGATGCAAGTAACAGCTAATACTAATACATAAATAAATAGATAAAAAGCAAAAAAAAGGAAATAAATGCAAGGTAGTGGATGAACATAGGGATGTGCCGAAAGCTTGCATTGGCTCAACCTAGACTTATTTTGTCCTTTTCTTTTGGACAATTTACATTAGCTAACAAGGTATGACACCTGTATAGTGGTGCTGGTTCTCTATACAATACAGTTGGGGATCATCACTCTGATGCCATCTCTAAGACAACCATAATTCCACAAGACATATTGGGCCTGATTTACTAAAGGTTTGCGTGTGTAGAAACGTGTGCAAACTTGACATCACCCGCAAAAAATGTGCAAGCTGATCTACTAACGCAGTGCACTGAGGTTTGCGTCTTTCAACTGTGCAAGATAGTACGCGCTGTCCATTTAGTACGTTTGCCATAATGAATATGTAATATGGGGCGTTTCAACCCCTGTGCGCAAAATACAGGGAGGAGAAAATGCAAATATGTTATTTAGCATGCGCATTGTGATTTACCAAACCTGAAGGTATTATTTCTGACGCTAACTGCATCTATAAATAATACCTTTGAAGGACAGGTATTAACCGGCTGCGCACTGGGCACAGATGACTTTTGTAACTGTGGAGAGGAGGAGACGGAGGCACAATGACAGAATACGCACAGGACAGAGTTTTTCCACCTGTGTTAATAATTTTGGAGTGGAATATTTTTGGTTTTACTAACATGTTTTCATTTACGCAATTATTCTTAGTAGATCACCCGCAAAATGCACGCAAACGAAACGCGCAATCTATTGCACCATGCACGCAATTTAGTACACACTATTTGGGATCTTAGTAAATCAGGGCCTGTATTGACGATGCTCCATGCCTGGCTCCTGGTCCTCATCAATTGCAAAGATATGGTTCCATGCAACACAGGCCGGTCACAGAACACCCTCATCCATGTATGTATGTATGTTTGGTTCAAGCTCAAAGAAGTCAAGTAAATCAAACATTAGTCCTGGAAGCAACAACATGACCTTCGTCAGGAGCCAATCCTTCTGGTCGGAAATACCTGCAAATAGCAATCAGTGAATTGTCACTGACAAATTGTCTGGTTTGAAATAAGCACTTTATCTTTTTGGAAAATACAGGAAAAAGGAAAAAACAATACAAAAAAATGTCTTTGCAGACATTTTGGCCTCCTAGAGTTGGTTCATCCTTCCCCAGTATTGTGGCAGACCAATTTTTTCAGCTGTCCTCTCTTTACCCCACCCCACCCCTCAAACTCGAACATCACCCCTCCCCCCTGGCCCTCCCACATTATCCGCACATTGCAGAAGCCCCAGGTTCAGAAGAACCACTTCCGATGGAAGTGGTCTGTTATTCCCTATTTTTCAATGCTGAAGTCCTGCAATTAGATGGTCGATGAAATAATGGCAGCTGATTGTTAGCTAATTGATTTGGTAAGGTTAAAATGAACAAATGAGAAATAAAGAGGAAACCCTATGAGTGTGTGTGGCTTGGTGATTATCAGCATTACAATACTTACAGTTCCATTTATAGAACACTGCACAGATGTACACTCTAACTGCATCTTTGTATGATATCTGCACTACTTGTACATAGGGCCACTGCAATTAAGCAAATGTGCAATATCTCAGCTGCTAATGTTTTTATTTTTAAGTCATTGAATGTTATTGTATTATAGGTTACAGCAAATGTTTTTTTATTTGTGTATTTAGCACATTAAATTAGTTTAGTTTGAACTCTCTTCTATTTTAATTGCTGTTTGTCATGTGTGAATGCTGTTACTCAAATTTGTTGTAATCTGTGGTGCTCGTGGGAAATGCAGTCTTCATTGCGGGAAACACTACTGCTTTTGTCCACTGCTAAAATCAGCACAAAACGAAAGTTATTTTTAGTAACTTTAAAGAAGTTGTTTTTGTTTTTAGAACTAAACCACACAGCATACGCATTATGGTGTTAATTTTGGACTCTGCATATGTGCACAGATGTTTCCACTTATTCTGGATGATTAGACATGAACTCGATTGGAGCTACACAGGGGGATTATTTGAGGTCACCAAACTACATGTGTCAATAAGAATAATGAAGGAGTAAGTTTGTCCATTGTAACAGGTGCAACACAGGGTAATGGAGTGAGAGGGAAGTGTCAATCAAGTGCAGTATGTAGCCTACATGTTCACACAGTCCTGAGAAAAGGTCTAATCAGGCAAAATAAGTGAAACACCCATGTGGGAGGCCATGGCAGGTTTATGGCCTTTGAGGTAAAATAACCCTTTCAAACGAGAGCAATACATCAGCAGGGAGTGAACAACTATAACACTAACTGGATGCTTAAGGTTCTAGCTTTCAAAAAATTACCTGCCGGAATTTTGTTTTCAAGACAAGTGTCTGAATAACAGGATGTTTACTTCAAAGGCCTAAAAGAAAAATTCTCTCCACATTTCAACACTTGGTTTCTCTTTGATAAAATCCTTCTAAATGTTTAATTCTTCATGAGAGGTAGATTTGCCCCAGACTGCATTGTCTTCACAGCTGTCATGTTCTCAGGCTTGGTTTCTTCCCACTTTCTGACACAAACAAGTAGCCTACTGCAGGAAAGTTTTTTTTTTCTTTACTGTTTTTCTTTGGACCTGATCAAATATGAAATAAAACATTTCCATTATTTGTTTGTTAAACGGACCAGTGTGTAAGATTTAGAAGGATCTACTGGCAGAAATGGGGTATAATATTCACAAGTATGTTTTAATTTGTTTATAATCACCTGAAAATAAACATTGTGTTTTCATTATCTCAGAATGATCCCTTAATATCTTCATAGGTCTTCTTCCACTGGCTCTGGATAGGGACTTTTGCGCTTTTCTCAAGTTTCACAGCTACAGTAGGTTCTCTTACATTCTAGAAAGGGGTAGAGTGAGGGGAGGGGATATTCATTTGGTTGCAATTTTGCAACCTCACCGCTAAATGCCACTAAATCCTACACACTCATCTGTTAAAACGTATTACTGCCAATCAAGTTGTCAAGAACACCAAATGTGACACCAGATTTGCCACCAAAGAATATTGCTTCTGTTTTGCATTCTCATAACAAACACAATCAGTACAACAAGCTATGACATGCAAACTCTCTGACTTGATGTGTCTGTGATTCATCTTTGTTAAAATAGCATAATCAGACAGGCAGGTTACAGCTGTGAGAATTGCATTTTATAAAACTGCTGCATACAAATAAATAAATAAAAAAAACATTGCGCTGTACATAACCTCAATGTGCTTAATGAGGCCAACATGCTGTTTCACACATGCTTGCTAAGACACACAGTGGGACACACAAGGCTCCTGATGTCACTTTCATAAATCACATTCCTCCAGGTCTGGATTTAAGAGTTGAGCAGATTCTAAAATCCATTTTGATTTTCACAGTGGCATGAGGTAATAAATCATTAAGCACACTCCCTTATGCATCCTCTTAAAGAGCAGTGAACACCGGCTCGTAAATCTCCCGTGACTTTGCCATCCTCCTCCCCTCTCTTCGGTCTTGGGTGAAAAACAAAACCCTACCCATTCTAATTCTAGCATGATTCACCCCAGCACTTTCAGCCTTTTGATGTCGGAGGAACAGTTGTGTTGTAGGACAATCGAAACAAGACCGCAAACCACGGAGCGGCTTTTACAGACAACACACTTTGATTCCCTTCTTCTGACTCATGTCTTACAATATACTGTTGCATACAGTATGCCTTTGAAGATTTGAAGAGAGGGCTGCTGCACCCCATTGAAAACACACAGACACACACAAAATAAATAAATAAATAAAAAGCTGATTTATGAGACTCTATGAGCAGAGGGGAAATGGCATGCATAGCTGTTTTACTCAATGACCAGTGAAAGCAAGCAATGCTGTTGAAATACGGGTAGTACACTGTTAAAAAACATGTTGTTAGGGTTATAAATTTTTAAGACAAAAAATAATATGCAGTATAATCAACTTTTTACTACTAGTTCAATGGGTTTACAGTAAGATACTCAAAAATGGTTAATGTAATGTGTTACCAGACCCGAAGACTTGAGACTTGTCCTTGAGTCAGATTTAAGAGGCAAAAAATGTGTTTAAAATTGTCATATTCGAGACTTGACAGCTTTACTTGACTTGAGACAAGACAGCATTGAATGTATCTGGTTTCAGTTGTGAAAAACACTATTCCCATCAAACTGATTTGAGACTTGATTTGGAATTTGCTTGTAAAAACATGACCTGGCACTTCTCCTCAAGGACTTGACACTTAACACCAGACTCGTTCGGTCAGACTTCAGCCCAGATTTGAACATGTCTCAGATGATTCTCGACATGCATTCTCCACCAAATGATTTATAACCAGCTCTCTCTGTCATCTTTAAGGGCCTCTTACTCATGAAATGTCTAACTTGGATTTCATAATTGTAGCCTACTTGATTTACAACACACTCGTAAATTGCCAGTGACCTTAACACTATAGATTTTATATTGAGTTAACTGTGTAAGAAAATGAATATGTAAGCAACCTGCTTTAATTAAATTTACTTAAAGTTCTTATAAAATATTCTGCTGCCAGCAAATCGACAAAAACCATAAAGTCTGATTACACCGACGCCCATTCTGCCCTGCTGTCACTGGTTCACAATTAGGGCAGATCTGATCTTAAAGTGTTTTTCTTGATAGAGCAATCATTACACGCACTTACACCATCCTATTTATCTAACTTTCACATCCCAACTCAAAACCTATTTGTTATCTTGGCTCCATGCGTCTGCTCCCCGTGTGTGGGTTGGGCTCAGTGCAGCAGCTGTCTATGTGCACGGCTGTCAATCTTAACCGTTCTCTACAGCCTGATACAGTGACTCGAGCTGGCAGTGGAAATGTGAGAGGCTTTGGCTTCGGTTAATATTGTTGCTCACTGATTATCATCTCTAATGACCATCCATGAAGTCACAGAAGAGGATGCAGATAGTACTTTTTTAACTTCATGCTTGACATGTATTAACTTACTTAACTTTTTTTCTATGTATCATATGTTTGCTGTTCTTAAATTGCACTGCTATGCCTTTATTTGGAGAAAGATGCACAGGCAGAAGTTCTGGATTATTTCATTTATTTATTTATTTTTTTTCCAGTCACCAGGCAACCACAAGTTCATCTGCTGTCAAACTAGCACAGTGTAGCCAATTAACTCTCTAATATTTTTAAGTAAACAAGGATGAAGAATGCAGAACTCTTAATCCATTTGAGTCCAACACTGAAAGCTGTTATATTTACCATGGTCTGTGTACCCTCTGTCCTGAATTCAACTTGTTTGATAACAGGATAAACAAATATATAATGCATTATGTTGTTTTTCTGTGTTTTTCATGTTAATTGAAAAAGTGAGAAGTAAGCAATTGCAATATAAAGTAAAACAAAGTCAGAGAACTGTTTTGCTCTTTCACTTTTATCTATATTATCTGCCCTTACTCTATCAAAAATAGATACATAGATAGATAGATCCAGTCAAGCCGACATCATTGGTCAGGATTTAATGGTAATTATTTTTTTGTGTGTGTTCTACACATTCATAAGTTCATACAGTGAAGCAGCTGTCCTCCTGATAGATCCTGAGCTGTCTAAACAATGTAGTTCACAAGCTAAAGTTTCATTCTGTTTCCCCTGAAGAGTTTCCTCTGTCAAGTTTGTAACTACAGCTTTTAGTTGCCTGCTTTAAGTTTTTATTCCTGCTGCATCAACCCCGCCCTCCAGGTAGCTGGCAACCTATAAGCCCATTTATGTTGCGCAATCCTTTTTCTTGTATGTGTGTGTCATGTGCGATCCAGTCTAGCAAAAACAGACCTTGCACGTAAAAAGTGTGGAGAACCAGGTGTGCTTGACAGAGCCGCTTACTCTGGACCCTTTACCCTTCCCTCAGTTATATT
This sequence comes from Scomber scombrus, assembly GCF_963691925.1. Lineage (NCBI taxonomy): Eukaryota > Metazoa > Chordata > Actinopteri > Scombriformes > Scombridae > Scomber > Scomber scombrus. The sequence goes on from NC_084984.1 coordinate 19,104,374, forward strand.
GATATTTAAATTATATCGAGCAGGCCAAACTTTCTAGTGGGTTTCTTAACCCTTAGATGCATGACCTACCGATACCTACACTCTTCCATGAGTGGGGTCAAAAATGAGACCCCAATAAGAATGAATGCGTTTTATGCTGTAAACTTAAGAAATGTATTTAATTTTGGTTAAAGATGATGATTTTTATTATATTTTGGTCAACAAAAGAATTATTTCATGTTTGACAAGCTCATTTATCACTTTTTTATAACATTTTTATCCCAAAACAGCTTTTAAAAAGGTCAAAAATGGTTAACATCCAAAAAGTATCCCAATTAGAATCAATGCATTTAATGCAATATTATAACACATGAATGATTTCATGTTTTCCATGCTATCACAACTTCAACATTCATTGTTTGTGTATCCGTCTGTCTGTCTATGCATGTACACACACGCGTCTTCTTTCTTCTCACTGTGAGCAGCTGTTACAAACTACTTGTTTCTGGCTGTGAGCACTGCACACAGGGTCACTGCATTTCCAGCAACTAATGGTGGCTTTGCACACATCTTACACCTCTTTCTCTTCTGTTGGCCCTGTCATAACCCTAACCCTAACCATCATAGTGAGAGTCTGCTTCTCTACACAACAAATGCAGTAATGTTAGCTATCTTAGTTAGCTAGTGTTAGCTAACTAGAAAGTAATTTGATGATAATAATAATAATAATAATAAAAATAGGTGCGATTTATATAGCACCTTTCACATATCCAAGGACACTTTACAATTTGATGATGATAACACAACACTATATCACACAAAAATCATGTATGTGGAAATTAGGTTCATATTTTATAACAGCATATGTATTCTGAGGTATACAAATGATGATAATACTTGTACTAATAATGTACGTTGCTGTGAAAAAATAATCTTTAGGGGTGGTGAGACCGCTGACATTAGATGTGTGGATCGACAGTAAATATACCTGACAGTCACAGTTGATAAAAATCAAAGGTTCTTAGGGTTAACCCTTGAAATTCCATAGAAAATTATTGGGGTCATTTTTGACCCCACGTATGGAAGAGTGTGGTACTGATACAAAAAATGCAATTACTTAAAAAAATATAACAATTAGATACAAATCCAAATGGCCTCGTGTCAAAGACAACCTATTTGAGGAATTCATGGAAGATTAAATGATAAAAATTTAAAATTACAAAGATATTGCAAAAAAACAACCGCTGGGGTCATTTTTGACCCCACTTATGCATCTAAGGGTTAATTGAATGTTGTATTAACACAAGTCTTTTCTTAAATAATGTACTTTAAAGATTAGAGAGGCTGCTTTCAGTAACTGTAAAATTTCAATGCATGCAGTAATGTCACTACAGCAAATATCATGGGACATTTAAGAAGCAAAACTAAAAACTGTAGTTACACACTTGACAGGACAGAGGAGAGTATCCAGGGGAAACTGAATTAATCTTTTAGTTTTTGAAAGAACATGTTTTAGACAGCTCTGATAGAGCTCAGGATTTATCAGGATATCAGCTGCTTTACTCAAAATAATTTCACTGAATGAACCCCTGGAATGTGTATATGTTTGTATAAAAGCTGACCTTTTGGATGTGGTGAAGACAGAACATTAATTACCATTAGATCCTAACCAATCCTGTCGGCTTGTCTGGAGATTTAAATAATCAATGAAGTTACGCCACTGTGCTTCGTACGTAAATGCGCGCAGTGTCTCCCTGCCGGGAAACTCTGCAGGTATTTAATAAACTCAAAAACATTTTTTGGGGGGTAGATGGTGGAAGGGGGTTTAGTCACACACCCTCACACCCCAAACTTAAGTCAGGTATGTTTTACATCCATTAATCCATCCAGACTTTCACAAGCATGGGCAATGAAAATGTTTTTGTAGAGATGCAGCATGGGCAGATAATATAGCAAAAAAACAAGATGTTTTCTGGTTTTGGTTTAATTTTTATTCCAATTTGTGATTTTAAATTCACATGAAAAATGGAAAATCAAACATATAAAGCATTATATATTTGTTTAACCTGCCATCTGAGTGTACATAGACCTATCCTGATACTGTCTATTGGCAAAAGGGGATTTGAAGGAATGTCAGCATTACCAACTTGTCCTCTATTTTACTCGTTTTACAACAAATCTACCAACAAAAGGCCTCCCTCTGTCTTCATCTCATGGTGTAGCACAAAAAAAGGTGCAATGACTGAAGGCATTTCTCTGCTGTGTGGTGTACATGTATTTTAAACATGGAGTGCTATGGGCTTTTCTCTAAAAAAGCAAGGTGCACTGAGCAGATAAAAAAGTGAGATGCTCTGGGTGCATTTCCAGTAAATGCTTTAGACTGAGCCAATGTGTCCCCATTTCCCTGTTCCACCAACACAATTATATTCAATTTCATTGGGCAAATCTATGCTCCTTCTTAAGCTCATTAAAAACCTGCTGTATCATAGCTGACAGTTTTCTGAAAAGAATGGTTAGTGTTACTTAATAATGAATGTTATGAAATACAGCGTTGGTACCATACAAGCTGATACAGGCAGACAATTGCAAAGGTGAACATAACAGAAAAGTAAAACATGTTTAGAATATAATAATCTTCAAGGATCATTAATCATTTTCATATGACCACATTCAGTTTTTTTCATACATGAATTGCATGCAAGGTTTTTGAAGATCTTTATGTTATATAGCAAGGATATGACATATTTTGCATTTTCTGAAACTATATTTTTGCTTATCTTTACTCAATCTGTTCATCCTGCCTGTCAGAGCAGCTTGAGTTCCTGGTTTGGCTCTAATGGAAAGGTATGATTCTTTAGACCTCTTCCAAATCTGCTAAATGAAAATTTAGTACCACTAAAGGGTAGTCAGCAGGGTGGCTAAGAAAGTAGTTTTTTTTCTAGATGTCTCTCAACATGTCTGATCTCAGGAAGTAAAATCTGTAACGACATGCAGAGAAGCACATCTTTGGAGGGGTGCCTAGTGATCTTGCACTGGGAACAAGGGAGCAGAGTGCCCGCAAACCTTAATTATTCACTGCAGGGAAGCTATTGTCTGGCACTGAGGACAGAGAAACAAGAACTAATCAGTAGGTGACAGTCTTCACAGAACCTTTGGGATTTAGTAACCTGGAATTTGATTTCTCCCTTTGGCCTCTTCCATGGAAAATGTAACCTCATAGGGAAAGCTTAATGGGATTTTTGCTTTTGGGAGGAATACATCATAGAAATGTGACATTTAGTGCACCTTTACACATGTTAACAAAAGGTAGTCACTAACAAAGCAGTTTACTTCTCTCCATTGGCTAAAAGCAGAACCGTTGACTGAATAGCTCCTGTTCAGACCTGACATTAACATCCATCTTGGGTCTTATCACAAGTCGACAATTATAAGTACAGATGGGAACGCACCCAAGACGCATTGAGGACACATTGAGATCTGATCACTCAGACCGCATTTGGAGGTGGAGGAACACAGCTATCAGGATAAACAAATATACAATACATTATTTACTTTTTAAATTTTCCGTGTGGATTAAAACAATGGTATAGCTGTCCACTTGTGATCGAATCACTCGACCGATGTTAATACAGGTCTGCACAAGGCTATAGTGTGACTCAGTAAAATAACATAATGAACATTAGGCAGAGCCTCATACTACACATAATTGCATATTGTGTTGTATAGTCTTTTATACAATGTCAGCATTTTTCCAGGTGGACACCACATAAAACAGCATAAGAAATCTTACACCACTGTCTTCTTTGTGTATCTAAATGTAGCTTTGCTGTATTGTGTGTGGGTCTGTTTGTGAGTGTTGTCATTGAGGCAGGTGAGGAGTCTTGTTCAGTGCAGACCTTGGTGCAAGTTTTAATGTCAGACACCCTGATTTTACTTGTGTATCATAACACACCACCAAAATTAAACTGGCACATTGGCTCCTAAAAGTGGCAAAGTCAGAGTTAGCCTCATTACTGAGACAGATGTTGGATGTTATTAATAAAGACAAAACTTCTAAAAATTGTGGGACTTTTATCGACTACCACCACCTTCCCTTATCCATTTTCCAACATTTAAGTGTTAGACCATAAGTGTTTACATGCACAATTAGTTTCCTTCCTCTTTCTACAAGAGAAGTCTTGTTCTTTTGGCAAGCTGATGTTCTGCTTGTTGCTGTTAATAAAGCTCTCTGTTCAAGAAGTTGACATCTTCTCGCTGAGTTCATGAATAAATCCTGACTGTTATTGGCATTAGTACTACTTTTGATTACTGAAATAACAGTTTTGAAATTTAAATGAGACACATACTTTAAATCAGGCATGTTTAAACTATTCAACAAAGGGCCATGTGGCTGCAGGTTTTTGTACCAACCAATCAAGAGCCCATGATTCGACCAATCAACTGTCTGAACACTGAGATCAGCTGAATAGTTTGGACACCCCTGCTTTAAATGGATGGGCGTATGTTTAGGGAGGTTTTTAATAAAGTCTAAACATAATGGTTTCACAAATTACGTGAACATCTTGCAGCCGTCAGGGGGTATTATTACCAGTTACTCATGCAAAATATAGGCTCAGTTCAATCAGGAAAAGAAAAGAACTACTGCAGAGCAAATCAATCAAGCATGTACTTATACAATTAATAATAATTTAAATTCAGATAACTGCATCACTTATGCATGACATACTTTATTGATCGTCAATATGAACACCAGGCCTTATCATTGCAATGAATCAAGTTTTTCACGTTTTTTTTTTTTTTTTCAAATTTCAGGATATTGTCATAAGTGTGAAATCGTGAAACCCCTCAGTCTCTAACAGTCATTTCTTTCATGTCACATTTGCTTTTGTTTGTGGGGAAAACAGTCACTATGAAAAATTTGCCTTAGAATACAGATTCCTCCATTAAAGCAGTTGTAATGTTGGCAGAGAAGCTGGTACAAAATGACAAAATGTTAGAGCCCATTGAGCTGTGACAATACCAGTCAATCTAAATGAAACAGACATATTTAGTATCTCAGACTTCATTTGTGGAGGAAATCAAACAGTAAAATTATACAATAGGAAGCCCTTTATGGCTTTGTATTTTTATTAAAAAAATAAGACAGGTTTGTATTGGTTATATCTACAACCATTAAAAGTCAATTCACAAACAATCATGTTCATCAAGGTCTATTTACCAGCTTTTGTATGACCCTATCACAGCAGTCGGCCCCGGAAGAAGGACAGCATGATTGGTATCCATAACTGTTCATTGGATTAAAAACTATCAGCTGAATCCCAGCACAAACAACATGCACTTGATTCTCCCCGGTGAATGCTTAAGTCTTGACTGGCATCTTTCATCCTGAGGTATAATTAACTAATTAATTGATACAAATTCTAAGATCTGCTCTGCTTTGACATTGAACCTACATCATGGCTGACGCTTAAACCACCATCACTCATTTGCTTCAAGGAAAGGGTGTGAGCCATGTTGTTGAACATTATGTTTGGAGTCCAATCTAATATATTTCTTTTGAGGTTCAAGGTTAACTTTGTGATTATAGAATGCAAGATTAGAAAATGAAATTCAGTTGTAGCCAGCTCCACACTACACACAATGTATTTAGAAATATCAAACTATTTTACATTAGACTATGATAAAGCAATCAATTTATTAATACAATATAACTGTAGCACTGTAGAACATTTTTTTGAACTTTATATTATAAATACAATGAATATACAGTTAGATATATACATACAAATAGTATATATACCCACAAGGTTTTATAATACAAAACAAATGCAATGTGCAAGTTATTGTGCAAAGATCTTGAGCAGGATTTGATCCAGAATGTGCCATTATGTCAGTAATCCTCTTAAACATAAAATATCCTGTGACCGTGACCTCCCTGCTTCTAACCGTCCCCAAGACATCAAGAGCAAGATCAATACCGTTGATAGTATTCTGCTTTAAAAATTATTCAGCTGTAGGCAATTGGGAATTAGCCAAGTACAAAATGAAACTGCTTATATTGGGCGGTCTATGGATTGCTGTCTTTATGCAAGGCCAAAGATGATTTGTTAGAGAGGTTGGATATCTGTATACTTTTGATATTTTAAAAGTTAATGAGACGATTTCATCATTTCACTGTTCAAAAACACCAACAGAGTAATTTTCCTACCCTGTACTTTCTAGTTACACAGCAAGTTGACTTGATTTTTGACTGAAATATATCAAAGTTAGTTGTCAGAAAATCTATTATACTTATTATCTATTCAAGGCAGTCTTTGAAACTATAATGCTAACTTAGAAACCACAGTGAGACTGAGAGCTCTCATCAATTATATCTTCTAGACATCTTCAGCTTTAATAGCCAGACTGACTTACTAGCACTTGCTTTTTACCATGTGTAAACAGACAGTAATACCATGTTTGAATTGGCATTTTTGGGAGTAAGTAGCTCAATAAATTAATAAATGGTGACACATTGAACTCTGAAATTAATTAAAGTCACTTTAAGTTAAATACTGATAAAACATTTGTCAATGCCACAATTATGCTGCAGTAAAATGAAGCAAAGCAAACAAAGGACTGTTTTTAATCTATATGATTTCATGATTTTCTTAAAAAAAAAAAAGTGTTAAAAATAATGTATAAGCCATATCATGTTAATATTTTTTGCAGTGTTCCCCCCTAACAGTCATCACACTATCAGAAAATATACAAAATAAAAATAAATATACAAAATACAAAAGCGCCTTCTCTCAATTCAAATACTGTAACATCAAACGCCATGATTACTTATTTCTCTGGAAGGCTTCTAAATATGGAAAACATGTTTGGTTGCTTTGTAAAACCATTTTCATCAAATTATTGAGAATCTACTGGAAAAATCAATAACTAGAGTCTAGATTTGTGGCAGTCGTATTGGAATGCTGTCCTATTACTGTTTTTTTTTAAACACATGTATTAATTCGTAAAGTGTAATGACTTCATAAAAAACAAAACACTTGCACACACACAATGCAAGTACAAAATTTGAACCATGTCTTTAAGGGGCTCTCTTGCCTTGAATTGTATCTGAAGCTCCCGTCTCAGCCCACTTGGGATGCAGGTTGAGTGTCAATGTAAAAGGGTTATGACCTGTGCCGATGATTCAGCAGGATCAGGGCCAGACTCACAGATGTAATCAGCCTGTCCTCAAAATAAAAACGACAGTATAGGTTGAAATTTCAGCCAGCAAAAAAGACTTATAATTACATTTGAGTGACAGACACCATCTAGCAGCCATAGTAATTATGACCTGGAGAAGTGACGCAGTTCAGATGACGTCAATACAGGGTGACACATTTCCATAATCTGAGGTGCCGGGTTAGGTGGATGGCTAGATAGATGGCAAAAGGTGGACTTAACTGCAGTAGCCTGCTGTTCACTTATTGTTTGCAACTGTGAAAGTCATGTTTCCACGAGATGGTTGAGTTTTTAAAAAAAATTAAAAAAGTATTATAACTAACCCACACAACATTTTGAGTGGTGATTTTAACCCAAACATGATCTTTCGCTATCCCTAACCAAGTGGTTTTTGTTCCAAAATCTAACCAGACTTTAACAACAGCATTGTCACACCATAAAACATCATTATTTTTTGTGATTTGTAACAGTTTTGGAAAGCAGTAATGGAGGTGGCATATTCGAAAACGCACCAATGGATCATTCTGGAGTGCATGGTAACATCAATGTGGTCATTAAATTATGAGGATGTGTCAGGTGTAACCCAGGTTAGAGGCCTGTGTGTAACTCTTTTTTTAAGACTGCTGCAACACCCTATGGCCTTGACAGGGGTGGAATTTCTTCAAATGTAAACATATCTGACTGCAAAGAATACATGTTTTCATGTATGGGAGTATTCACAGAAACATAACTTTAAAATATGGTCAGAACAGGATTGAGAAAGAGAAGAAAGATATTGGTGAAGTCTGAGATAACGGTGATATTTTTCATATTCCACATGATTGAAACTGTGATGCAGCTTAATGTTAGCACATGAAAAAAAACAACCTTTTTGGAAAATGGTTATATTGCAGTTGTCACTATGACACTATGATAAAACAATACTGGCCTGAAAAATCACTCAAGGCCCCAGCAACCCCAGATATGTCATAATCAAGGATCAGGGGTGACTACACAATTTATGTTATTAGAAAAGTGAAATTGTTTTCTTTTCATATAGTATGACAGATGGCCAGTGTGTCTCTGTGGGAGTGAAAAGCTTTGCTCACTCACCTGTGAATTTATCTTTTTGGAAGGCTTTACTTTTCTGTCTAATGTTGCAGCTTGAAAGGAATTGTAAGAATTGCCCAAAGCTCAGAAAACGTGCTCCTTTTACAATAATATTTCAATTTGGATGTCATAACATGTTTGCGTCACTACATACATCGATTGGCATCACAATAAGTTTAGCCTGATCTAACTACAATATCTTCCTCCATTTCTCTTTGCAAATACACTTATGTCTATATCTCATCTTCCTTTGACCTTCTCAGTTGTATTTTTCCTGCCTGTCTGTCCCCACTTGGATTTCTGAATGTTGTTTGAATCAATTGAACAAGGCTTTGGGGCAATGAAAGGAACAAATCATCCATGGCAGAGGATTTCTCCCTCTTTCAATTTCCTCCCCTCTATTTAGAGGCATCATTCATTTCAGGGCAACTATTGCCATGTTTGTTAAAAAAAAATACAGACAATCCTCCCTAGTCAGAATGAAATATCTGAACTATCTGTGATGGCTTGTAGTAATTCCAGATTCAAAACCTCACTGATTGACAATGAGGAAGTAAGTCATAAAATATGTCTTTAAAAATACAGCCCTTTTCGTATATTTATTTTCCTTTCACATATGACTGCTCTTCTATATATCCTACCTCAAATATAAATTGTAATCCTTGAAAAAACAACCTTAACAAGGTGAGCGAACTTCATTCAGTAAGACAAAAGGACAAGAAGTTTACAGCCACATCATCGGCTTTGTGCGTCTGCAATACTCTTTACTAAAGGAAAATAAACTGTGACAAATCCAATAACAGTAGAGACGCTTGGCTCTTACCTAGGAATGCTTTTTGCAAATTCTTTAGATTCATCCTCTTGGGGCCATATATGTCTGCTCTAAAATTTGTGCCAATCCATCTTGTAGATATAGGAAACAAAGAGATGAAACACAAGTAAATGTGCAAGAGAAAAGTCAATAGGATCCATCCTCTGGAGTCCAATGTCTGTACAAAATTGAATGGAAATCTATTCAATAGGTTTTGGGATTTGAGTCTGGACTAAAGTGGTGGTGATTAACCAACATAGGAAACTGCTAATCCATGAAAATTTGTAAAATAAACAATATTAAAACATCCAATTGAATTAGTAGATAGATAGCATAATTCCCAACAGATAAGACAAGACCATTTTCAGTACACAGTTTCTTCTACTTATCCCTGTCCCCAGGAAACAGAAGTTGTTACTTTGTCACCTCTGATCAATTACACTACTGAGAATACTTCTCTCTTTCTGCTTCCTTCAGTATTATGAACTTCCAGATGCTCTGTGCCACTGTTAATGACCTGTGGATTCCTGGGTCTGACTCATTGAGCACAGTCCTCTGCATGACTGATTACTGTTAGCAGGTATCCTGGAGGTGTCTTCTTATTCTTGTACTGCTTAGACATTGATCATTTTTGGCTCACCAAGAATTATTGATGGATAATCATATTTTACACACTGGGATTAGGTAAATCCGAGTTGCTTTTTTTACGCTACATTCTGGCAGATATATTATATATTAGAAATGTTATCTTCAAGCAATCAGCATCAGACCAGTCACCACCATTGTCTTTGCTAAGGCTTTGTTTTCAATGTAATGTATTTGAATTCCAATGGTTTGCTCTCTGTGAAAGGTATACATCAGTACAGAAAATAGGTTATCCAGCTACATAACTGACAGTCCACCTTTTTATGCTTTCCTCTCACACATGCAGGTTGAGGCCTAACTTAATTCCCTGGTTAGAAGTCTCCACACAGTCCCAGCCTCAGCTCTGACAAAGCTACAAGACAAGATCACATCATGATACACTGATGATTGCAATAATGAAACACTATTCCCATGAGAGGTTTCACTAGTTCTCAAATTGTCTCTATTATGGCTGACAATTCCTGCTGATTCCCCAAACACACTCTGCCATTCTCAACTAAATGTGCTCACAGCATTTGTACTGATGATGACTGAAAGAAAAACACAGGTGACAAGACGATTCATACAAAGCATACTTCTTGTCATAGTACCCAACGGAGTTCGCCTGTAAGCAAATAGTTATCTTTACATTTCTACCGAAAATTACTTGTGTGTATTCTAATGTGTTCAATTCATTCCCTTTCAAAACCAAGTTTTTGAATATTTTGAAAGCTGGTTTATCTCCATGAATACTAGCTGGCAACCTTCTTTTCTGGTGTTTTCTAGTGAGGTGCTACATTTCCTGACAAATTACCTCCAATTCTTGAATTCGGAAATGGTTTGATAGGTTCAGGTTTTTTCCAGTCTGTCTAAATACAACATAAACACTCCATTAATTATGTAGAAATGGGTCTCGGTTGCTGTAACAATTTCTACTCCTTATTCTGACTATTTTCTAACGGGACTACACTGTAAGAAATGGAGGCCAAAGTCCACAGAACTCATTCTGAGCACAGCTTCAGGGTCAGTAACCTGACGCGCCAGATGGTTTGTTACACAGAACCAGCTGAGAAGTCGTCCTTGGAAACTGTTTGGAAAAGGGCAGGCACTTTCAAAAAATACTTGGCAGGTGATTGGATGAACCATCTGTTTATCACCATCTATCACCATTTTACCTTGTGAGGCAGCTGGATTCACAACATCACACGAGAATCCTCGTAGGACGCTAATTGGTCAGAACCACTGGTGGCAACAGGGGTAAACAAACTTTAACAGTTTTTTTTTTAAGTTTTGTAAAACTCATGATCAGTTGTAGCAAGTCTGTATGTGCAAACATGTATGCCCAATGAATTTTTCACGATACGGGCTATTTTAAGTTTCTTTACTTTAATCCTGGAGTTACTTGTTTAAAAGTAGACCGTCAATGTTCCATTATGCAACAGATTTGTGGCTTTTGTCAAGTTTATCTATGCTTTAACAGCTGAGGAGTGAGAGAGATTTGAAAGCTGTCAGACTGGTCTCATAGCTCCAGATAATTTCTAAGCGGAATAAAAATGCAACACAAACAATAAAAAGCCACCAGCAGCACTCAGCAGGGGGAAAATCATGAATAGGAACTAATGTGAAATATATTAGCCATGTAAATGTACACATGCTGCATCCCTAATTTTGTCTACATCAATAACCCAGCAGAAGTTTGTGAGCAAGTTTATAATGTTTTTTTTAAAACAATAACATAATGGTAGATAACAAGAAGAAAGTAAGAACAAATGTTGAATAATAACTGAAAAAAAGCACTTTCATGTGTCGGAAAGAGTCCAAATATAAATATGTTTGCTATACTGCTGCACCCACTCCACGCAATATCAAGAGTGCATTTGGCTGCAAAATAGAAGTTTGTAATTAAAAGCATGTGCTATGCCACATATGACCCTAAAAAAAACCTAACTCATAGCAAAGAATACATTTCATTTTAAACATACTATTTTGTACAGGCTATTCTTTATCAGGATGTACATGTGCAGCATGTCCAATCAGAGGAACATCAAATGGTTCATGTAAGTATTTGATATATGACATTTCATATTTTCTTCACCATATCCAACAGATATATTATTGGATGCATTCAAAAACCCTCTGGATATACTTAACAAGTCAATTCCATGCAGCCTGCCTCTTTCTCCAAGATATACTGTATATTTGGAGTTTGTTTGTATCTTGCAGCCAATTACAACATAGATTGCTGGACAAGTTTGATAAAAAAAGAAAAGTGAAAAAGAAAGTCATATTTTATACTCAGACACATTTTGCCTAACTTCTTTAGGTTTGAACGTTTATCATCAGAAACCATGAAATCTATGTTTACTTGAAATAGCCTGGCTTGATTAATCGTCGACTCTCACTGAAGGCACAAGCAGTTCCACTAACACAACACAGCTGTGTCTAGGCAACGTTAACTCTTACCAGGCTTGTATAATCTCGTGTTGTGCCTGTGCAAGGAGGACATAAGCAGCCCGGAAAAGTCGACTGTCAGAAAGACCACGCTATGTTCCATTAAGAAGGGAAAAGTAGAGTTGTATCTGATAGAACTCTATGAGCAATATAAAGGAGTCATCACCAAAAAGGGCAATACTGTTGCAATTAACAAGGCAAGGAAGATGGCTTGGAAAAACAGTTAACAGATAAGATGTGCAAGTTATACAAGCCTACTGAGGTAGGCAAGGGTGTCCTAGAGATTTGAGAATCAAACTTGTGTTTGGAAGGTTGTCAGTTCAATCCCACGAACAGGATAAATCTGTGTTGGGAAAGTGCAAAGCACCACTTACACCTGCTCATTCCTAAATGAGCATTCAGATCACTGAATGTGGCTGTATCATCAGTAGGCTAGATGATATCAGAAGTATGTTCAAAATTACGGTTTAAACTAACTTATGAGGCATTACAACATAATGACATAATCATCTTCTCTTTGACACATTTTCTCTTTCACAGGATATCCATTTGATTTACAGGCATCACTGAAAGATAAAAATTAAGAAGTTGGAACTGGAAATTGATGTAGAAATTAAAAAAAAAAAAACAACAGAAGGTCATGATTTGGACTTTACTCATTTTTCTTTTTATCTTCACAGCTTAAACAAAATGATCGCGTGAATTAATAAATAAATAACTTCAAAACAACGTTGGCACATTTTAATTACCTAAATGATCAATGCTAAGATTTCAACTAAAAAGTGTCACTACAAAACAAAAGGGACCTTTAATATAATGGGGATTAACTAGGTATTTTTGTAAAGAAGTCTCTCAGTTCAGAGCATGTTTGTGAACATGGTCATGACAAAAGTGATGCGAGTGCGAAAGGACACTTGACGGAATTGTCTTCTACTGTTTCCGCCCATCGGATACTCTGACAAACAGCTAAATTAAGCTTGACAGTCTGCTATGGCTACAGCTAGCTCTAGAGTATAAGTTATCTTGGTTACTGAGCAGGGAATCCAATAAGCCACAGTAATGGAATGGGACTGTTAGTTAAATAAGCAGGACTTATCAGGACTTTCTTTTATACCCCCAGAAGATTTGTATGTCTATAAAATGTAGTTACCAAACTTATAACCTGATAATGCCTGCATACAGCTGTGTGTCTGTGTGTGTGCACATGCAGAGGTGAGTGTATTTTTTGGGAAAAGAAGTTGAGCAAGGTGATGCTATAATTGTAGCATTCAGCTTTGAGATGAGTGGTCAGTCCCCTGTGTCAGTCAGAGCTCTGTTTCTATTAGACCAGGGGGCTAGGCAACACTCCAGTCAGCATAAGACACACATTGAGGAGAAGTGAAGGAGCCTTTATCTAAAATAATTCAGGGATGCTGGCTGCAGCCTGTCTATATCATTAGTGCATTGGGTCCATATGTATAACTGTAATTGACTGCAGGGATGGCATTTGGCAAGAGTTCACGTTCTGATTAGATTCCGGTTATACGTTTTTGCAATTCAACCAGATATCGATTTGGCCCCATATTGTGATGACACAATATAATGCAATGATAATGAACTGTAATATTATATACTGTATATAATGGCAATATATAATTCTATAACTAATTTATCTGAGTATTTAACTGAATTACTAAAATACAGTTGCATCACAAAGTACTACTGTGAATTTGAAAAAATGACTTTGAGATCAAAGTACTGACTGAGTGTTTGCATTATATTCTATGTATTTTTATCTTGTATGTACAGTATGTTATTTCAATGCATGGCCCATCAACCTTTCACTTATTGAATCCTAAATGCACATAGTAACCAATGATTAGTTCATGGTCACATAATGGTCTGCTCTTTACTGCCCATGTCACTCATCTTACTTGTATCTGTTTTAAGAAAAAAGGTCAGATGGTCTCCAGTTCCATCATTTCAAATGTGTGTATGCTGATTTTCCCTGTTTTATATCATTCTAATTTGAATAATATTTGGTTTTGTAATGTTGGTAGATCAAAATAGACAACTTGCACATGTCTTCTTGGGCTCTGTGGAATTTTTATTTGCAATTTCATAACCTTACAAACTAATATATTTTAAATAATATGGGCATTTTAATCAACAACAAGTTGTGTTTAAAAGACCATAATGAAGATCACAAGCCCCCAAAACCAACAGGAAGTGAAGGTGGCCTCAGTGTTAGCAGGGACAATACTGTCATGGACTGTTTTTTTGGACTTTTGGTTTCCTGTGTTACACTTCTGTGATTCAGTACTTTTAGTCATATGGTTTTGCTCATCCATATTATTTGGTTTGCATCCTTAAAGGGCTGTTTGGCATAATTATTAGCAGATAGTGTTGTGTACTTAAATACATGTATATTCTTGGTTTGGCTGATGTATGCTGGTTTGTTATCAAGAGTGTTTAGGTTTTCTGCTGTGTGTTTGCCTTCTGTACTCCTTCCTTAGCCTACTTTTCCCTCCACACCTGCCCTGCATCTTGCCTCATTAGCCCAGCCCTGCTCTGCGTTTTCCCCACACCTAACCTGTATCAGCCTCGTCTGCCCTGCCCTGCCCTGCTCCCAGTGTCTTCCCCAGCCAATGAGCTATTTACCTGTTCCCCTGTCCAGTCACGTGTTCCCCATTTCTTCATTAATTCTGTTTGTATTTTAGCCCTGGTTTTCAGCTCAGTCTTCATTGAATTCTTTATTCTGTTCTGTTTGCTCAGTTTGTTCTGCGTGGCTCAGTGTTACTTTTTGGCCCATACCAGCTTTGTTTTGCCTGCACAAACTTTGAATAAAGATATTTTTCTTCAGCCCTGCTTTGCCTATGGTCTCTGATTTGAGTCCACCTGATCTGATGCTTCATAACAGATACCACTCTCCACTGACACTTACTGTACTTGATTGGATTTAATATTTGATTGTAAATCCTATCATTTCAAGTAAATTTTCCAAATACTTTATGCACCTATTTGGGGGGGAGAGTGTACCTACTATCCATCTGATGTGGAGGTAAAGAACTAAAAGTTAGCTCTTTGATTTCATAGTTATATTTATTTTCAAATCTAATGTGCAGCAGAGCTAAAATATTTAGCATTGCATTCCCATAACAATGACCCCCATATAAAAGTCATTTTCCCCACTTATGCAGTAGTACACGACCTGATGTGTAAAACCTTTATGAATACACTAATTATAAAAACTACTTCTTCATTATTTCAATTCCTCTTCTCCATTATAAACACAATATCCATAAAGAGACCATTGACTCTCTGAAGAAGAGGGAAGAGCTACATAAGATTCATAGCAGATAGCACGCCATTATTCTGTTGCAATAACATCAGAAATAAGATGATCCCGAGAGACTTATGGATTCAGGAATCACCTTCTGGTATGGACAATGAGAGCTTCATAAGGGTTTGGGAGGGTGTACTCCACAGGTGTTCATCCGCCCTTGTGGCTATTTCCATACAACGATGGAGAGATGAGACCTTCAATTAACATCTAAAAAGAATCCAACTTTCCAGAAATGTGTATGTATCTGACAGCCATGAAAATGATCTGAAAGGAAGGAAAAAAAGGAGAATGTTTAAAAGAGATTTCAATATGGTCAATCAGAATGTCCCAGATTTACACTGATCCTGACTCCTGGACTAAGTAAGACTTTTGCAGACACACAAGACCATTTAAAAACTCAACAACAACAAAAAAAGCTAAAAAAAAACCCCCAAAAAACACTCAGGTAAGACTTATCAGTGTCTCACCTGAACACCACAAAAGGACATGCAGGGCAAGGTAACATCATCCAACACATATGCTAGTGGACAACACTTCTTGGTCATGCAAAAAGATCAGTCGGTAGAAAATGAAGACAGCTCTTTCAACTAAACCTGATGTTCTCCTGATGACACTTCTTTGTGACTCCTGTAATATGTGAATTGTGTGTGCTTTGTCCTCAAAAAAATAAGAATAATCATATCATTATAAAATACAAAGAATTCACTAATCAAATGACGCCATTTTGTACACTAAATGGTAGAATTATAGACAAAAAATGGATATAAACATTGATTCAAAACATATTTAACACAGTGATTCAAAAAGGTACATAATGAGGTTATATAACAGAAGTGAGAGTGTTGATGATTGGATAGGATGTGGATGTTAGCTGATTGGTTCCACCACTGTTGTCAATCCTCCAGCACTCATCTCACACTTCATAAGGCAGAGATAAAAAGAGAAATAAAAAAGACACCCATCTTCATGCATGGTCTCTATTTTAATGATAGAGCATGGTTTCAAATCAGTGGCACTTATAATAAAAGTCCTCTTGAAAGAAGAAGTGGCTGTATTGTATGAGCTTGCGTATGTGCGACACTACACACATAAACACCGGCTGATGCCACTTATCACTGTGTGTGTGTGTGTGTGTGTGTGTGTGTGTGTGTGTGTGTGTGTGTGTGTGTGTGTGTGTGTGTGTGTGTGTGTGTGTGTGTGTGTGTGTGTGTGTGTGTGTGTGTGTGTGTGTGTGTGTGTGTGTGTGTGTGTGTGTGTGTGTGTGTGTGTGTGTGTGTGTTGCACATATAATGGTGACATCACAACACATACAGCTATGTCCCGCTGACATCTAGAGTAGTGGTATTAAAATTGGAATATCGCATTTTTTCTTTACTTTTTTTTTGCAGTGCATAAGTTTGTATATTGAATTTAAATATTTTGGATTTGAATTATAAAATACTTCATGGTGCTTTATGTTGTACTCTGATTCAAGCTTTCTCCTTCCTGGGGAGACGTTTGGTTATACTTATCTATGTGCTGCTTTTTCCAAGCTCCCTGCTGTTACAATCTTAACATTTTTAGAGGGCTGAATTTTAAATGATGGCATGTCTGCCAGTTTGACAAGTTGAAACTGTATGTTCAGAACTTAATCTTACACAAGGACATACTGTTTCAGTTCTGGAAAAAAATATCAGAATTGTATTATTACATTTGGTGATTGACTTTCAGCTTGTACAGCAGACAGAAACGTTCACGTGCTGCAAGAGCATGACCCTCCATGCCTATATTCCCTACATGGAATCATTAATGGTTGAGCTTTTTCACTTTGTACATTGGAGGCTGCTGCATGGAACTGCACAGATTGTAAAAATCAATTCTCCCGCAGGGGGGTTCCATATTTACCGTGATGTTTACAGATGAAGGGATGGAAAAACAGAGTACCAGCTCTGAACTGGGAATGAAGATGAATGGATCTGTCGGGCATTAGAGCTGCAGGAGACTGAGAGTCTAGCTAAGAGTATGTAACCCCAACTACTCTGCCTTCTGGAGTGGTGCTGAAATGAGCTGTTAAAGAACACACACACACAGAAACACTTTTACCAGCACTAAAACATGCTTATCCACTGTAGGGCACCAAAACATAGCAAACTGTCTAACATTGATTCATTCCACGTCTGTCTGGAAGTTAAAACTCTTTAGCGGAGGAAAAGGTCTTGTGCTTGTCGTCCCATGGAACAACTTAAGAGAACATCAAATCTTCACTGTGAGAAAACTCTGTTTGATCCTCACTAATGGCCTAAACACCATGCAGCAGTCAAAAACATAAATGTTGATCTTTTTTGCCCTCTGGCTTTCCTTCAATGCAAACACCTTGGTGGGGAGATGAATACACGTGTCTTGTAATCCTCTTCCCTCTTCAACACAATTTTCTTTTCGTTTTGGTGTTATCCCTTCAGTGCTCTTCAGATCCTCTGAAAATCTTTTACTTATAAATCTTCTTACATGACACTGCTTATTTGAAAGCTTAAAAACTAAGGCAAGGTTTTGATCCATCAAACGGTTAAGCTTTACTTGTTAATAAAGGGTTACACTCAAAAGACTGAGAATATTACTGCAGATGAACAGCACGGCTCCTAAATCATGTTTTTGTAATGAATAGATAATAGAGGACACAGGAATCAACCTTCTTTTTATTATATCCCTGAGGCTATAACAGCAAGAGTCTATTGTTGGAACGTAATATGGACTGAAAGAAGCACAACACTGTCAGGTTTGTCAAAAAAATGGGAAAAAGGAGATTGCTGAAGATGACAGGTCAATCAAATTGTGGGTAATAGTTCATTTTATCTGTGTTCGCATTCCTAGGGCGGTATCATGACCATACACCTGCAAGCCAGAGAAAATGCGAGCACAGTGAGAGGGCATGCAACTTCAAACAGGGCTGGGATTTGAGTCAAAGATTTCAATCGTCACTGGCATTATCCCAGCCTCCAGGCATGGATCTGGGGAACTGTTCTGTCTGTCTAAGGACTTGGGTCTCTGCAGCACAAGCTAGATGCTTCTTTGAGTCTGTAAGATGTACTGTCAGAAATATCATTCAAAGAGTACGCTCTTTACAAATATGAACTTCTGGATTTAAAATAAATTCCTTGGTAAACTGTGGACAGTTGAGGATTTAGTTCTACTGTGAAGAAGATATCATACTGCAGTTAATTAAATTATTATAAGTGCTATGGAAATTTAGTTTGTTGCATACTGGATCTCCCTTCAATTATTACCTGGGTGCTCAATTTTGACTGCTAGGGTGCAGAACAGTTCCCTTATTTATGCAGCAGGCATTTAGCAACATAGTCTTTCAATTAGAGTTGGGTGTCTGTATACCTAAGGAATGTAATTTGATTATTCCCTTTCATTTTTACTCTTGTTTAAACTCCACCAACTCTTGGCTCTTTAGCTGCTAGATGCTTAATTTCCTTCACCAGCTACTGGCTAACTTTGTCTGCCATTTGTTTCTTCATGGGCAGGTAGTGCACAATGAGTTTGTTTTTAATTGCTGTCTGCTGCTGCTGATAATGGGGTGGATATGCAAGTATCAATCCCAGTAGATGTGAATCAAAATAATGAGCTAAAAGAGGCTAAAAAGCTCACTAGAGCCGCAAACTGGTGTTGATTTTCTCTGGGTTTGTCTGTACTTTGCAACTTTGAATATCTGGTGCATTTTCCTACATTTGAGTCTGTGACTTGATAAATAAAAACTCAACATGGACACATCATGGAAAGTAATTGAGGCTACATTACATAGAACACAACACGAAACATAAAACATGTACTCATTAGTTTAAAAGTATAGGAGATATAGTTAAATCCCCACAGTCAATTCAGTAAGATGTTTTAAATAATAAAATAATGCTGTCTGTACAATACTTCCTTATGGCGAGTATGTATTATGCATATTCCCACATGAAATCTGTCGAAAACTGTGGTTATTCTTTCAGAAACAAAAACTGTAGCTTCGACTCAAAAAGGCACAGGGGTACTGTGGGGTTAGATCTCATTAATATCTGTTGTCAGTTACACACTAGCACACACAAAAAAATATATTTATTTTCAATTTATTACTGTGGAGGTGAAATTACTCATTTGTTTATTCATTTTTGATTCCATATAGGTTAATTTACAACGGAAATGCCACTGTTGGATGCTATTTTAAAAAATGAAATGATTTTCTTCACATTGTATTAGTTTTTTGCTATTATTTACAAGCAGCAACACTCTATTTGTTTGCGGGACTGAGTGTTCTGACTCCAGACATTTTGATATTTTTTTACAGTAACAATAATAATTAATTAATTTAATGTTATTGCATGGATTGAAGTTCTTTATTGAAAGAGATTCAATGTGGTCAGGGTTTAACAGAGGGAAATGGTTTGCCATCCAGTACATTACAGATGATAAAACTCTAACTTGACCTGGCATCACCTGTGTACTTGCCAGGTCACACTCAGTGCCAGTTCGAGAGGAAGAAATCTGAATAGAGCTGATGTTGCATAAGGACTCGGGGACTTGGAGAAAATAAGGGCATTGGAGAAAAATAGTCTGAAATCTAAATGCAAATTGGAAAATCTCCACTACACAAACGTACATTGGTGGTGTTGGTTAGTTTACACGCATGTGTGTGCTCCCATGTGTACTAATTCAGTCAGGAGTAGTCCGCAATGTGTGTTAAGCAAGCCTCTGAGGTCTGGCTGGAGCATGCAGATAAGGACTGTTCGGTTTAGCACAGATGTGTAGTGTACTGGGATTCTACGTGTAGTGCATTGTGTTACTGGTTTAGTATTGGTGTTCTCCCCTGCTCCACCTGTCACTTTGTTATCTGAGGGGACCCAGAGAGCTCCTTAGGGGTAAGTCGCAGTAATGACAAACAATTACTTATCACAGACCAGCAGTGGGATAAAACCCACTTTGTTTCAAAGGCTTTTTCATAGAGAAGGTTGTCTCCAGAAATGATTTGTTCTTGTGGAGCCATAGAAATAACATACATTATGTATTCATTTTTATGCAAGTAAGTCTACATCTCAGTACACAATAGTTTAAAGGTCACCGGCATTTATCAAACTAAAATTTGCATCAAACCAAACTCATTGAATGAAAGTATTTTCTCACAGCAGTGAAGTAAATCAACATGGAGCATTCTCCTGAAGTACAATTTAGTGATTATGGACTATTGTACTGCTGACCGGCAGCAAATCATTAAGAAAGAGCCAAGAAGCTATTGTTTTAGCTCTACATAGTTCTTACAATCTCATGCATGATTCACAAGTATGAGGAAATAATCTCCATTTCCGATTCATGTTTAAAACTTGATGGAATGGGCCCCACATTCACACAAATATTGAATAGTATTGAAAAGTTTTTCTTAATTATGTATGGTATTCACAGTGCAGCTATTTTTCTCTTTTTTATACTGGTAACACAGATAATAGTAGCTGTATTCTCTTATTCCAATTGCATGATATTTTTGTCTTTTATTCATGCTTTGTGTTGGCTGGGAGACTGGCAACATTACAAGTATGATAATAATATAGCTACAAAGGTGCTATGTGTAATGCTGGTGGTCTTGTGTTGTGAAACAAAAAATAAAAGTTAAGTAAAGTAAATTTCCTGGGTGTCAGGAGCCAAGAGGGCAGTATGGGTTGTCTATCCTTCAAAGAGAACTTGCGATAATGAATGTGTCAAGAACATTACATAAGTGTAGCGAGCTACAGGAGGCGGAGATGAACCACTGCCCTCATAAATGTAGCTCAGCTATGCCTTGACTTTCTGTGTTGGTGTTTACATACTGTATGTGCACCAGAGAGCACTCTGTCATCTTTGTCACATTGTAGAAGTTGTCAAAGTAATCAGGAAAACACAAAACAATTTGGACATACTTTTTGTTGATGTCATGGGGTGTACCAGACGCCACATAGCTGGTATTCGATTATGTCATACAACAAGGCCTGACTTTCATAATTGGGCCCGTTACTGGAAATTATGTCAAATCATGCTGTATTCACACAGCTTCATTGTTGCTGTCCTTACCTACAATGTTTACAATTCATTAAGATACGCAAACAAACGCCTTCATAATAGGTGGTAAAAATCTCTGCACAGTATGAGTGGTGAGCACAGTGCCAAAGAGACATCTAATGTGAGGGATGATTCACAAATTAGGAAATGAATAAGTGCTTCCTTTTAACAAATTAAACTGAAAACACTGAAAATCTGTGTCGCCTATTGGCTCTAGCACTGGCTGCTCACCAGGTAAGAGTTCCAATAATTCCCTCATGTTTAAAATTGTGAAACTTGTGAAAAACACATAACTGCACAAGTGCTATATGTGAAATGTGTATGCGCTAGACAACCTGAACAAGCAATCATTAAAGTCAGTTGCACTCAAGATAGATTTTGTTTCATTCGAGATCCCAAAACATGACCATGACTGAATAAATCTAACATTCCACCCAAGCACATTCCCTTTAAACAAGACATCGGAAAAGCAAATCCTCTCAAACTCCTCGTTGAGCCATTTTGCTATCACTGGATACTATCCAAACATGAGGAAAACCAATTTTGTACTTGTGATTGCTAAATGCTTAATTTATAAACACAAAAACAAATTATGTATGGATGGATTTGATTTCCCCAATTTATGTATAATTAAAAATTCACACTTAAACTTACTTGTAATTTGAAAAAAAAAAAGTTTTTGGTTCAGTGTCAGTAAGCTTTTATGTATTTAAATACATTTCTCCACATAGTCTATGAAATATCAATTTAAAAATCCCTTTCTACTCCTCCTTTCTATGAAGATAGATCATGTTAATTTGTTAACTCTCGTTGGCTTGCCTAACAAGATTTTGTTAGTTAAATACAGTATCTGATATCACATCTCTTACTCTATGCCTATGTGCTCCTGCCAAAAGCCTTGGTGTGAAGCAAAATTACCATGGTTAGAGCTCTCAAAGCAGCCGTTATGTAGTTATATGTGTCCATGAAGAACACTCAATTTTCCTGCATTCACTCCGTGAAGGAGGAGAAAAAGAACAGCGAAAAAGTGTTACTGGTAGTGGGTTGTTTGCCAGCACCCATGGTGAACATGATGCTTACAAGTTTCCCCGTGGAATAGTGTTATGATAGAAAACCATCACCGTTCCATCAACAAGTCTGACAGGGGGTATTTCCTATTATCCAAATGTTAAACAAGAAAGACTGCCTTAACTCCACCTTTTTATTTTAAAACATCATCTTGGCTCCTGTAATGTGAGTGTGGTCCTTGGGTAATGGAGCTATCATTATCATACAAGAGGGCCTCTCTTATGGGAATACATTGTCAGACAAATTGGATAAAGCAGTGAAAGGGAAACATTAATTTGCACTTACAGAGCACAAGAACGAGAGAAAAGCTGGTGGGGGGAAAAAAGGGACATTAAGAAAATGTCTGCCTGGCATGATCATTCCCAGACTTAGTATTTTCCCTTCATATCCTTCCTTCACACCCTCCTCTACCTGTACTGTTAGGTGAGAAAAAAACATGCGAAGATTGCTGTCAGTGAACAAGTATGATATGCACTGTGCTATGCTACTGTTTCCTGTAAATTAAAACATTTTGTCTCCAGAGGTTTGTACACAAACACATACATACATACAAACATTTTTAATATCATTTATTTTTTGCGACCATGGTTGAAACAAACCACAATCTCTATTCTCATTGTCACATCAATGTTTGTGATCACTGTGATGCCCCTGTGAGGTCATGTGTTGGGCGTGTCTAATTCTTCTCTCCCTTGCAGGTGAATGAGCTGAGGCTGATGGCAGTAACTCAGGGCACCTGGGCCTGGTGCCCTGGAGCTTATTTGAGACTCCTCGGTCAATTGTGTGCTGTGAGCTCTGACCTCCCTGTTGACTTTCTCTCCTCTGCTTCTCCCCACAGGCACCACCCTTATGTTGGTTTGGTTTCCAGCATGCTGATTTAGTGATAGTTATTTTGCTTTCTGCATCTCTCAACACGTTTACCCAACCATCATCCAGTACTTAAATTACTGATACCACTGACATCCATACCACATACTTGAATTAATTTTGCACAATTACTAATTTTGTTAAATGGCTACCATGGTATGTCTCCCTTTTGTTGTGGTCACTTGAATCACCAGCCACCCTAACCTTCCTCCCTATTTGCCTGCCTTCGCTTGTTATGAACAAACATCATTATTCACACAGCCTCAAGGAGTCACCCCGTCAAGAAAATATAAAGCTTGTTTCAAGTGTTTAACCAAATGGCAGAGAAAAGCCTCAAAGAATCTCCTAAACAAAGGAGAAGAGGCATCAGGACCTGCCAACCTTTTTGACCGCATTATTGTCATTTATTTCCAAAAAACCCCGTGGTACCAGGCAGTACCAACTCAGAGAGGAAAGTACAAAAGGAAAATAAGTACTTTGTCAGACAAAAAAAAAAGTCCTCTTTATTCATTTACACATCCAAGTCTTTTGCCATTCAGATTATCTCATTTTATGCAAGGAAGAATAGGAATGAATTTCACTGGGTATCAGAACGGATAACAGATCCACTGGGATCTAAGAAAGCTCCAGGTCCCCTATAATGACAAAATACTTTCCTTCAAAACTCCAGCAGGAGCCGAGAACTGCATCAAAGAACTTCTTAATACCTGCTCAGCCTCACTGGCCTCTGAAAGAAGCATGTCAGAGTTCTGACCCAGAAAAGGAGTTTGTGACAAAAGAATCAGTGTAACAGGGTCAGCAGACAAGTTAGTGAAATATTATTCCCCCAGTAGTTCAGCTCAATCTTAATACTTCATAGTTGAAATCAGCTATATACTTTATTCCAATAGGCAAACAGATGAAGGCTGCACTTGATATTTGCTGTAAAACTGAATATCTCGATGAATGAATCATGAGAAGAGAGATGATTTTTTCTTTATTCATTTCTTGAGAAGAGCTTACCTAATATACTACACATGAAAATATATTATATGGGAGTGTATTCATTGTGAAGTGGTTACCGTTCATGCCACATAATGGCGGCGTCCCTGGTTCGATTCCGGCAAGGGACCTTTGCTGCAGGTCATTCCTCTTTCTCTCTCCCTGTTCCCTGTCAGCCTCTATGCTGAATACTTTCAAATAAATGAAAAAACAAAGAGGAAAAAGTATTATTTTAACCACAGCCATGTTTTCATCAAAGCAGAAACGGGTTTAATTAGGTTGGCAAAGTGTTTATTCCTGAGCCATACAGAGAGGTATTCTAATAATAATAATAATAACACCTTTCTTAGAAGAAGTGCAGCTCGGAGTTCTTTACAACATAAGAAATTATGTGCACCAGGTGCTTCACATGAAAAGGACATAAAAAAGAACACTACTTCCTATTAAATGTTCCACTTTTTGTTGAATGTAGATCACAAACAATATTTTAGTACTTCAGGCTGTAACAAAAAGCCTTCAGTTTCCTTTCTTTCATCATAGGAATCTCTATTAGCATCCCTTTGACAAAGACTTATATTTCTCTGCTTTTTTCTGCAGGACACAAAACACTTCACATATTTGATGATCAGCAGAAGAGGAAACGAAACAAATAAATCAACACTTTCCTTTTGGCAGGTAAACACAACACAACAGGTGTGTTCTACCAGTTCAGCTAAACAAAGCAGGTTGGGATTCTCAAAGCGGTTTCTTTGATCTGCTGATTAAGTAACTGAACAACACCAGCAGCAATTAAGCTCCTCTTTAATATATTCCTTCCTCTTTCATCCATAACATCCCACTCTCATGCTCTGTGCAAATCTCTGACAGAGGGCTGCCCCTCTCCCTCGCAGGCCATTCCATTTTTCACACCAGGAAGACCTTTTTTTTGAAGTGAATGTAATGGAGATGGCTACAGGTCGATTGAGGACACAGTGGGGCCCTCTAGGTTAAAGTGCCAGGATCAATCACAGGATAACAGATCAAAAGAGCCTAGCCGAATTCTAACTGTGAAACAGGGGTCACTACTGCATAAGCGAACAATAGCCACACAAATATCACAAATAACCTTGGATTTCAATCACTCACAAGTATCGTTTGCATGCACAGCACATGTACGACACACACAGATTGCAGGTAGAATCTGCATGGTGTGCAAAGATTTCAGTATTAGCATTTCTGACGCATTGCACAGTAGGTACTACATAATTTTAGGCATTATTTAAATTAATGCTTTGTACTTGTCTTTCTAAAAAATATATTGTCCTATTGTTTGGCATGCTACTCCGTTGTAGGGATAGAACAGCATTCTCTAAAAAAAGATATACTCCTATTTGATATTCTAATGATGCTGGTGTTTGGTCCAAAATCTCCCATTGGGTTCAGGTCTGGTGGCTGTGAAGGCCATATGAGTAATATCATTTTCACACCATCAAATCAGTTAGCCCTTTGTTACCTTTATGGATATTTATACATATTAAACGGCCGTATCATGCACATTCCCAGGTCTATATTTTTATTCTGGGGCTCTTCTGGAATATCTTTGCATGATTTACAGTTCAAAAAAAGAGGGAGAAAAAAAAAGTGATACAGGTGCATTATGCAGCCCCTCAGTACAGCCTCTGTCTGAAACAATGCTGTTTTAGCTTGTGTCTCCTCAAGGCCACCCTCTGTTCTGATTGGTTAGCTTCCTGAAGCGGCCTCTCCGACAACTTTTGGTGGCTCAGGAGGCTACGTAAACAAATAATAGTAGTAGAAACTTCTTACCTTTTTTGTATCTTTTTAAGGCAAAATTTGATCCGAAATATGTGAGTGGACAACATGCACAACCCATGGAACAGCCATAGCAACAATGGCAAATTATAATCGTATAAAAGTAACAGAAATCACAAATAGCACAATATGTCCCCTTTTGAGGGGTGGCTGTGGCTGACTGCAACTAAGGCCACTCTGTTTTGGCTACAAAACTGATGTAGATAAAGGTTAATATGCATATCACATAACTGCAACATTGCTTGTTTGATTTTATATTCACATTTCTTGTTTATTTTTTTTAACATCAGCTCTTTAACAAAGGTGAAATACCAAAAAAGAGAAGAAAATACAAATAATTCTGTTAAATCATCATGACTGCATACAGTGATAATGTCAGAGACCCTGAGGTTTGAGATAGTTCTTTAATATCGGTAATAATTTTTGTACTTTGAGTGCATTGCCCAGTCGTAGCTCAACTATTCTCCAACAGTGGTATGACACATCAAACATGCAGCAGCCATCAAGATAGAGGACGATCTGAGCGCTAACACTACAGCAGTGGTTAGTAGGCACAGCAGAGAGGAAGTACCATCTCACTCAGGGACTGCTTTCTTCCTTCTACTACTGCTCCATAGAGAGCGTTCTGACTTTCTGTATCTGTGTGTGTTCCAGAGGGTCGTCACCAGCACCCAGAAGATCATTAGCTGCCCTCTCCCCTCCCTGAAGATCTCTACAGCTCCCGCTGTCTCAAAAAGACCTACACCATCCTCAAAGACCCATCCCACCTGGGTCACACTCTGTTTAAACTGCTGCCCTCATGTAGATGTTACAAGACAGTTAAAGCAGGTTAAAAAACAGTTTTTATCCTAAAGCAATAAATGCTCAAAAAACTTGATCCTGTCTTAACTGCAATAGCTACTTTGAGTGTAATATTTAGGGGAATCATGCAATACTGATGGCAGCAAGTGGAATGTCGTGTGTGTATTATGTGTTTTAGTTAGTTTAGTACTTCATTAGTTTTAGTACACATTGATTATTTTATTCTTTTACAAGCACCTTCTTTCTTTCTTTTTTTTTTTTTTTTTACTTATGATTTCAATTTTGTTGTACATTTAAAGACTATTCTTATTATTAACTAGTAATACTGTATAGGCAGTGTGTAGGCAGTCAGTGGAATATTACATTTGGTCAAATGGTAAAGTGAACAAATAGGAGGAGTTGCTACACCAGACACTTTTTCTATGTTGTTGATTTAAAATGAGTGAGATGAGTATCAACCTATTTACATCCCTTCACTGCAACATGATCTCTTTGCTTTACTGACACTCTGTACCTCTCCAAATTCTTTTGCAACAATTTTTTTATCAAGATGACTGCCAACCAGATACATTTGTACTCCTGTCAACTCATCATATGCCCCATTAAAACCAACAGCTCTGAAATAAAATCAATAATAAAGCTAATGATGGGAGTAAAGTGAAAATGCCTGTGGTAGAAAACTATTAGCCTGTCGACACAAGGAATGCCAACAGGAACTGATACCATGAGTTTTCAGTATGTTCCTCAGAAATGTATGTAACATTTTAGGAAAGCCATGTATACTGCGAGAGGGTTGCTACTCTCTCAGAAGAACAAGAGAAACCAGATTAATGTCAAAACGCTGAACATGTAAATGTAGTTTGCTTGAGGAAGTATAAATATGGAAGTGGAAGCTTCAGCTTTAAATATGGAAGCGAAAATGAGTCGATGATATTGCACAGTGGGATCCTTTCAAGAACACTGCTCCATACAGTGAGAAAAAACATGTCTTCAGTGATTATAAATTCTTCCACAACTATTTTTTGTATTACATTTCTGCTCCTTTGTTCATATTCATTAATGCCAAAGACTATGAATTCAGTGAACACGACTTCAAATGCATTTAACATTGAAATAAGAAAAGTTCAGAAATTTATTTTATGCATGTATTTATGTAACTTCATAAACATTTAATGCTTTAAGCTAAATGCTAACATCACAATAACATGTCCACAAAGACAATGCTAACATGCTAATGTTTTGTGTTCAATCTGCAGATCTGAACAAATTTAGTCTTTAGGTAAGTAGCTCTTAAAGATTACTAAGAAGACAATGCTAGTATCTGATAAATATACCCTTTCAGAGGTTTGGGCAGTAGATAAAGAGAACACTAAAATAACATTTAATGGCTTATTGCTCTCTTCAAATTGTGTCTTTACTTTTGTAAAGTATTGTAAAGTTTACCAATGCAGAAAAATCATCTTTGCAAAAAGTGTGTGCTAATTAAAATATAATGCTATACATTATTTTACTCTTTTAAAAAAAGAATATGACTAATTACAAATAAATCACATGTATTGTTGTTCACTAACTGCTTGTTAAAAAAAGAAAGAAAGGAATGGGCACCAGCTGTGAGACTCATAAAAGTAAAATGGGCACATTAATGAAGGTGCACAGTTGCAAACCTTTTGATTGTCTGGTCTAAGTTGATGTGTGCTGCAGTAAGACAGCTGAGTGTTCTTCTTCTTCTGTTAGATCACAACAAAAAGATTTTGCAGATGTGAACTTATAATCAGATGCAGTATGTTCAAGGAGAAGGCTCTTTCATTTAGCTGAATTCAATGAGTTATTTTATAAATGATATATAAACTTCAGACATGAGTGTACAGACTCAACATTTAGTGTTCTCTGTCTTATAGCTTCTCATTTATATTGTTGGCTTTTAGTGTTTATGCATTAATTTAGGGACAGTAATTCTATGCGGAAATATATCAGTGGTAACACTTCTCTCAGAGAGCATCTCATACAAAATACATATTATATGTACAATTCATTTGCACTTGCTAACCTGTCATGAAGTAAACATAATACCTAAATCATAGTCACTGGTAACATTTAGTTCCAAAGCAGGACATATTATGACCTTAAAAGCTTATAGGAGCACTTGATGGACTGTTGGGTTTGACACCTTAGACGCATAATTCAAGTTTTTCATAATTCTTCCATATATATGATGAATACATATGCTCTGGCTTTTCTAAATCCATTTTGCCCATCCAAAAGCAAACCTGTCCTCTCAAGGGGATCTACAAGTCTGCAATTTAAAAGTGAGCAATACAATTAATACAAATTATATTTATATCCCTTTCGCTTGGAATAACTTTTTGAAGATTTAGGAACAGGTTTAGTAACGGTCTTATGCCACTTTGTAGGGATAATGTCACTGTCAAGGCTGAAACGACTCAAATAACACATCAAATAAACTTGGCGACTCCTACTCTTAATTAGAAATGTTTACAACTCCAGAACCTTTTTTTTCAGTTTGCATTATCTGTATCTATTACATTTTTTTTTTTACTTCTATAGAAAGATTTGCATTCAGAAATGTATTACAGTTATTTAAATCAGCATTCATTTCAGTTTCCATTACCTTTGTGACTGCCTCACTAGCTCTTGAGCTCACTGTACGGCACAATGAGCTCCTTCCACATGGGTGAGCAGCTGATAGTCCCAGAATGAAAGGTTTATGGAGTCATTAGTAAGGTTTTCATATGTCTGTGCCACTTTTAATTACTTCACAGCTAATAGTCGTGTCCACTGTGGAGGAGGTGGGAGGAGGACGAAGGACATGTCCTTTAATTAATATTTGGAGGGACCCCACCTTTCTTCTTTTTTTTTTTCCTGGCTGCTGCTTTGTAGAGCAGTACAGGACATTTGGCCACGAAGCAGGATGATCTTCGGATTTGTATTACAGATTGTTCACCAATGGGATAAGCCTAACAAAATACCACATTGCCTGGTCTGCTAAGGGCTGATGTTTTTGTCATGATTGTATATGTTGTTTACAACCAAATGAGCTGAATAGGTATCATTCACTATGAGACTATAATATGAATGAGGAAACACAAAAAGGTCCCCGCTCAATGTGTAAATTATGATGAGCTTATCTATGCGGCTTAATGAACTGCAAACACCGACATTCTGGAGGCTATTTTCAGCCAATTAACAGTGAATCAGCTCAAAGCAGAATAGAAAACAACCTGCTGCATCCAGAGAAAAATACTGCAGCGTCCAAAAACTGGAACAGATAACCAATTCCATTATTTAGCTCCTTGTTCATAAGTGAACATTGTCAGGATAGCATTTTCTATGCCATTAAAGAAATGTCTCACATGCGGTAGCCAGTGATTGCATTATTGCTTGCTTGCTTTTGAAATCTGAATATATTAAAATGCATGAGTATAGTGCTGAGTATACTGTGGTATCAGCGTAGTCATAATAATACGGATGGTCCAAATCTCTCAAGATGCCCCAGAAGAGACCAACGCTGAGCCACGTGAATCAAATTTATGTTGTTATTTCACTTATAGCTGCTTGTGTATCTTGTTTGAGTATTTATACAAGCACGCACCCACAAGGGAAATGTCAACCCAAGTAAGCACCATCACAAATATGGTCTTCAATTTACTAAATACTATCATCAGCGCACATTTGCAGAGCACACAGTTTTGTTTGTTCCACCTCTGAACTAATTAAGACAGAGCAGGGGAATATTCACTCACCTTTATTGAAATAAGTGTAGCCCGTATCAGCTAAATGATTATGTAGTTACTAATGCTTTTGTAATATTCCTGGATGCCAACCAGCTGCAAAATTGCCCTGACGCACTCTATGGATGGAAGTGTTTTTTCCTCATTTTAAGCATAGTTATTTGTATCAAGACGTGTCAGGTGTGAAGTATTGTGCAGAAAGCGACTCGCTCAGTGGGATTTATTAAAACAAGAAAGTATTATGCATGCACTAGTTAATGCCTAGAGAAAACACGTCTTAATTCGCTCCAAATGAGTGTATTGTTGTTTAACACTGCACAACATTGCATTGGATATAGAGGAATATGAATGACTGTGGTAAATAAAGAAATGAGGACAAGCAGAAAGATTAAAATAAAGACAATGTGCCCAGGCAGATTTTCTTATCAGGGCTAGTGCAAAATTGAACAAATGACTGTTTTGTACCAATGAATTTTTAATACACACATTTTGATTAAGCATAATGACAATTTTTCATAACCTTAACCGAATCTCTATACCTCAACCATATAAGTCATATACAAAAATACATACTTAAATATTTAAAAGTTGGAATATTGAAAGTTTGCTTGCATAAATCAATATTTATTTCCGATTAAATGGTTAACTCAGCAGCAATATAAGCTGTTATGTAAATCACTCTTAGTAATTACCATGTTAACATTATTAACATGATATCTACTTCTTCTTTTCCTCATTAAAAAAATCCAATATATATCAATATGTAAATATATTTAATTTCAGAAGTTTAACAGTTGACACAAGACGTCTCCTACTTCACTGCAAAGTCCACTCTCAGTATGTGCACTGGAGGCTTCAAGTTTCCACATCACACTTGTTTAAAGCCTGAGTTATGCTTCTGCGTCGGAACGACGCCGTAGCTACGCCGTCGGCCCAACGCCGTCGTTGACCTTTCGAAGTTCTGCGTCGAGGGAACGTGTTGCTCTGCAATTCACTGCCATGCCACTAGGGTGTGTGTGGTTTCAGAGGAGTCATATCCGTATCCTTGTTTATCTTCCGGTCACAGTAGCATGGTTTTTTTTGTTTTTTGTTGGTCACAGTAGCATGTAGCATTGCGCTATGTGCGTTATGTGCGCTAATAACAGAAAACACATACCTTTTGTTCATTATTAATAACAATGGCAGTGTTGCAGGAAGAAAGACCGGAAATAGCAACTGCCGGAGGAACTGACATTTTGAGCGGACCAATCACAGCCCTTGCGGTCCGCGTTGCCGTGACGCGTAGTTAGGATTTTTTGGAGGTGCACGACAGGCTACGGCGTAGGGGTCCGCGTTGACGCAGAGAGCTCTGCGTAGCTACGCTGTCATTCCGACGCAGAAGCATAAATCAGGCTTAAGTTGCATACTGGTCCACAGTAGTTGGGATTTCACAAATCACGCTAGGCCCTTAAAACCAGATTTTCAGTGAGCTCTGTGAAACTTTCCACTTACAGCAGATGAATATGAAAACAGCCTACTAGTGTCAAACTCTGCACAAAGATCATTCTGCAAAGTGAAGCTCAAACATTCAATTGTAGGAAAAAGAATAAAAACATATTTCTGAGTGCAGGGGAGTTTTAACAATCATATTTTTTTCAAATATTCATATCTCTCATTCCACATGTTGTACAATCTCAAAAATGGCTCTAAGTGTTCTCCAGTATATTGTACCTCATGACCACACTTACAAAATGGGTAGTTACTCCAATTTTTCTTTTTAATCCTCTCAGGCTCTTTTAGATGAGGGGGAGCGTCCATAAACTGAAAATCATGTCCCATTGGTCTTTTGCTGAAACTCAAGGACATTCAGAGACTCAGTCCCCCCCTAGCATTACCAAAGGGATGACATTAAGTATAAGTGCTACCTGTTTTTCACCAGATGTAGTACTTGGCATTCAGGCCAAAGAATTGAATTTTTGTTTCAGACGACTAGAGGATCTTTAGTCCTCATGCTGTTGTCCTTTAGGTGCCATTTGGCAATCTCCAAGCAAGCTGTCATATGCCATTTATTCAGCGGCAGCCTCAGTCTAGCCACTGTATCATAGGGCCATAATGGATGCAGTGCTGCAGAGAGGGCTGTCCTTCTGTAAGGGTCTGTCATCTCAGCACAGAAACTCTTGATGCTGGTCCATTGGGCTTTCAATTATGTTTTTTACTAAGGCCCTTTATGTGCATTTAATGACAAGTTGTCTGAATAGATTCTTTAGTAACAATTGATTGTGAGCCTTACTTTTTTTCCTTATTTGTTTACCTGTGGTTTGGCTCAGCTCCAATGGAAATGTGCATAAATGCATTCAGAACATACTAAAATTCACTACAGAGACTGATCAAATTCACTGCAGAGACTGATCAAACTAAGAAAGATGCATCCAAGCTCAATATGGAGTTAAAAAGAAAAACATTTAAAAACCTAGCCCATGTGAATTATGTGTGCCTATATTTTAAAGGGGACATATTATGCTTTTTGTGATTTTCAGTCATTTCTGTACCTTTATAATTTTGGATGTTTATGTTAAACATGGTCAACGTTCCAAAACGTGATGAGCATGTGTACAAATTGCACATACAAATCAAACCAGCCTTCTCTGAATAACCTCAGATTGTCAAAAACATCCATCCGTTCCATAATCTTTGCTGCTAAAGCTGTCCCATGTTGTCTACTCACATGTTTCAGAGCAGATTCGGGCTTGAACATGTATAGATGTATGTGAGTTTTATATTTTGAGTAAAGAAGAGGAATAAGAAGCAAAATACGACTTCTATTGTTAGGAGTCATAGGTTGGTGGTCGGGTTGGAAGTTGAGCAAACACAGAGAAGCACTCTATCACCTGAGAACGGATCTTGCATCCTGAGTCCCATGTGTTGTTAGGTTTACGCAACAAAAACACTTTGGCTAAGGTTAATGAAAGACCATGACCTTTTAAGACTTTTAGAATTCAAGTCCACATAAATTACTTGATGAATGAAAATTAATGCTGTAGAATGTGGAATAGGTAAAGGGGAGTCTCAACACAACAAAGACACAATGAGAAGATTCTCCAAAACATATCAATGCGCAAATCATGAGGTGACACTCACTCCTCTGTGAGAGCCATTGTAATGCATAGTGAGTGTACTGGAAAATGCTACGTCTGGTGATCCTTAAAGGTTGCCCTTTCCAGAGCCAAGCGTCAGTGCACCCATTCAGCCGTGCTACTGACTCTCCGTGTGATGTCTTAGGAGTGGCATCCTGCATCCAGAGACTTTTAAAGGGTGAAAACTTTTACAGCACTTAATCATAAAAGAACACGCCCAGAGATCAGGACAGTACTAAGCTGCAGTGAGTAAGAGGCATTTGGGCCAAAAACAAAAACAAAAAATCTCCTTTCAGAAACCATCCTTGTGTCCTTGAGCAAAATACAGAATCCTAAGCAGCTGCTGAACCATGTATTTTATTTTGTCTTTTTTTGTGTGTGTGTGTGTGTGTGTGTACAGGGCAGTTTTTGCCAAAGTCTTGGTTATGCTTCAGCTAAGAAATTGAAAAATGGACTACTGTTGTTCTTAAATTTCAAAACCTCATTCATTTAAATGGTTGCTGTTTGAAGGATAATAGCAGTGGGAATGACGGATCTGCACTTCTTATACACAATCTTCCAATACCTGAGACATCAAGGGCAAGGGGCACAGCCAGTCAAAGTGATGAATTTCCCCAATTGATGTATCAATCTTTATCAAATGTGTATCCAACAGGTTTAAAAACCCTTGATATAAAAGTATGTGGTGTTCTCTTTGATTAGTGAGTTGGCCTGAGAAGCTTGAGAAAGGAAGTGGATACAGATATCACATACAGTTAAGCTTCCCTGCATTTGTAAGTTAGTGTTGGATTTCAAAGGTACCGGTTGTACACACAGGTCTCGATTCGTTACATTGTCTTCAAAAGCAGCTCGAGGTGTTTTATATCTGGCTCCTTGATTTTGTTCTCGCCTATCCTTCTTTGCCAGGACAAATACCCTTCAAAGCCCTCTGAAGCAGCCATGAGAAGCTTCTGTCAGGATTGTTTTCTTTGCCAAGGTGTGATGGAGTGGACTGGGTCCCTCCTGTGTCCTCGAAGTTGTGTCATTTACTGACAGCTTCACGTTGAGTCACTAAGTTATTCCACCGCAGGGAGAGGCAGTCTCTCATATACATCCTCATAAAATTTGTCACTCATCCATGTAGCTGTCCGGGGGGTTGCCATCTTTCCATGTTTTTATGTTTCTGAATTACATTAGTTACATGTTACACCCTATGGCATAACCATATGTGTAAAGCTCCACTTAAACATACACTACATGTGTTGACAATTTTTCTGTAAAAGTCACAATAGTAGCATTTCCATAACAATTCTAACACAGCTCATGTCTAATTTAAATATCATTGCAGTGATGGAAATACAACACAGACAAGGTTGAATATGAAATGAGAGATATTAAAAGTACGTCCTGTTGTGCCTTTTGTGCTGTAATAAATCTGTCAGTCAAATATGATAACTTATGCACAAATTTAATTAAATGTATTTAATAAATAATGAAATACTATCAGTGAGCCAAGTTTAGGTTGTTGAGTTTTCTTCATGTCAGATCTGTCTACAAAACAGCACTTTATACACATATAAATATTAATAGAGATCAGTTGGAAGTGAGCAACAATGTCTATTGAGGTTAACAACAGAAAAGACAGCAGATATTAAGGCCCTGTTTACAAGATAACACTCGCCGGTGAAAACGACAAAATATTTTATCGGATGTGCCTTTCTTTTAGACTGTGACAGCGTTTTTGAGGCTTAAAAACGCAAAAAAGTGAAACCACCCTCCAGACTGGAAATCTTAAAAACGCTCCACCGTCGCGTTCCTGTCTAAAGGGTAAAAACACAAAAGTCTGCCTTAAATGAAGCGGAGTTTTTGCTGCGGTCTGAAGCTGTAACCTAGGTGACAGACGCTCTTCCATGTGATGTCACATACCTATTCTTCTGCTGATACCTGTTTGCTGCAGCGGGGCCGACAATGACAGAGGAGGGGGGAGAGAAGTGTAGTCCGAGACAACATGGTCGGTTTTTGTTCGCTTCTTAGACATGCTTTGGTTTTGGTTTTCCATTTTGTGCTACTAGGGAAATAAGTAGAGGGAAGGTTCTACACAGGCACGTGGACTTTGTGGTGTTGTGGCCGCCTGGCGTGCATACAACATTGAAGTCCACGAACTTTTGTGTCACCGCATGCACGGAGATTTCCCCCCAAAAACACTTGTCTAAACGCGGAATAAAAAGTGAGAACGCAACGCCACTTTTGCGTTTTATGTTCAGATAGTTTCCGTGTGAACATAGCCTAAATATTACTCTCATGGTAGAGGAATGAAAGGCAATGTGTAAGAAAAAAAAAAATCCTTTTTGAACTTTTGCCAAAGCTTCACATAAGAACCACAACCTGGTGTCTTACAGTATATGATAACATGCAGACTGGGGACAAATTAAAGGTAAAACCAACATAATGTATCTTAACGTGTAATGGGCCACCACGTTCTGCCAGAACAGCTTCAATGCACCTTGGCATTGATTCTACAGTCTCTGAACTCTACTGGAGGAATGAACACCATTCTTCCAAAAGATATTCTCTCATTTGGTGTTTTGATGATGGTGCTGGAGAGCGCTGTCTAGCATGTTAGTCCAAAATCTCCCAGATGTTGGGAGGTATTGGGTTGAGATCTGGTGACTTTGAATACCCATCAAATAATTCAGTGACCCCTTGTGCTCTACGGATGGGGACATCGTTATCCTGGAAGAGACCACTCCCATCAGGATATAAATGTTTTATCATAGGATAATGGTGATCATTCAGGACAACTTTGTTTTGACTTGCAGTAACTCTTCTCTAATAGAGCCCCCAGATTGCCTCACATTAGGGGTCAACCATTCAGACCTGGACCAATTTTCTGACTTTTATAGTCTGTCTGTCTTTGTTTGGTTATGAACAATTCATAAACAAGAACAACAACATCAATGAAGTGTGAATTAATGTTTATTTTCAAAGAGCAACTGTTTAAATGAAATGATTGTGAACTTATGAATGGTTATTGGTGGATGATAATTATATTACAGGATGACCAGGGGTGTAGCACCAAATTCTGGGCCCCCATACATAAGCCTCCTGAAGGGCCCCCCACCACACCCTAGACCCACCCCCGCCGCCTTCCAAACACACACACTGTAGTCTACCCTTAAGTAGTTTTACTGTGGTTTGTGACTTGTGTTGCTTTCAGTTTGAGCTCACAGTATTGGAGATCACAAGGCCTATTAATGACCCCCAAAGTAGACTATAACACACCTGTTATAATTTACTTCCTAGGTTACTTCAAAAAATTGCTAAGGCTACTGTACAATAATATACAACCACACAAGACTCACCAGTCAGTCAGATTTTACTTTCAAAAGAAATGTAAAAAGGTTTCCATAATGCCACACATGGCTTAACATTGCTGTGATGTGATGATGTCAAACTCTGGATCCTTAATAAACAATAAACAGCAAAAAAATTCTACATCCAAAAAGAGACCATGACTCAATAGTCATTATGACCTTCACTCAAGTCTGCAGTAGAGGAGAATGGAGTAGCTGATCCACTTTCTGCCACTGTTTCTGAAAGAGACTTTTGATTGAAAAGCTAAGATTTAGATTTGCTAACAGGCAATGGACATTTGCTGTATTATGTCCTAGGTTACTTATGCCATTAACTAGATTTTTAAATTATTATCAGCATCAATATCATCAATAATAACTGCCTTCACCTAAGAGGGCTATTGATTTTGGTGAGCTTGGATGTGTTAATGTGTTGTCTCCATTCAAAGCAGTCTCACGCATTTCAAGCAGTTCACACACTCTCACGCCACACCTGACACGCCCCTCCCCCCTTCAGCAGATTGGGATGCGATCTCACGCCAATCATGGGAGGTCTGATTAAAACCTGGTATTTCATCTATCATAATGGGCTTTAACATTTGGGCTGAACTAACCTTTCCTTGAAAAAAATGAGAGCATCTGGTTGCCTAGTCTTTGCTTCTTTCCTTCTCCTCTCTACTTCCTCTTCTGGCAGCCTAATTTACTCTTTGACACGTTACTGCATAGAACACTGTGTAGGAATGAGTCGCATAACAACCATAGACTGTAACAAGTTAACAACCGTTAGCGAGTCCTACCAGGCGGAATGAACCATTCTGCATTTTTGCAAGGGGGTGCAGGTAGTCTCAGACAGTCTTAATTTGATTAAAGCAACCTTATTATTGAACTTTCATTGCAACTTTGATTTTATTTTAATATTTATGACGTCGTTTTTTATAACTGATATATTTAAACAAAAGCTCAGGGCCCCCCCATGCTTGGGGCCCTGGTACACCATTCCAATTTCTCCCCCCACTTCGACGCCCATGAGGATGACCCCCAAAACCTTCCTAGGAATTCAGTGATATTCAGTGAATTCAGTGAACTGAGTATTGCATGGATCTTGCAGGTTGGAGTGAATGCATGACTGGTAAGCTTGGGATCACCACCAGGCCATGACTTTGATTAGGTGATCTGGGAGTCCTTGGCTTGTTCCAAGAAGGACTGAAAGGCAAACTAATTGGGAGAGATCCCAGACATGATAAGGTTAAGTGTGAGTGGAACCAGAATCGAGTGGCAACATGACCAGACTCTGTGATGAAGAGAGGGTTGAATGGGGAAGCCTTTTAAGATTTTTGGATTTGTATGCTAAAAGCTTGCAAGTTTGACATGGATTACATGATGTAGACTGCCAGTTTCACTGGAGAGTCAATGAAAACATTTTGATGACCAGAGATGTGTTCAGCACGGAATATGAATTGGTGAGTGACTGATAGCCACATGAGACGGTGAATGAAAGGTATGATTGTGGGAGCGTAGTCTAATTTGGAGTGGACATCACAGTTTCGTTCGTGCAGTGTGCACATTATTGTGTTCGAAAAACAGCAAACAAGTGGAGGGAAACGGGCAAGATCCCTGGAATAAGGAAAAAGAAAATGTCTTGTGTCAAAATTGAAAATAAAAAAAAGAGATGACCTTCCTATTAATAGAATAACATCATCGAAGCCACCTTTTGAAGTTAAATGCAGACGTTAATGGTCACAAGCCATTGAACGGACAGACTGGACTAATGAAATCCACCAGAATTGTTGTCCCTGCAATGCACATTTTTTATCAGGCAAGTTTTTTCTACTGTTTATCACACACAAAGGTAAATCAGTGATGTACTTAATGCTAAATTAGTAACAGCAGCCAACCATAGACCAACATTATAAACATTTGCATGTAGGCTGAAGTAGCATGCAAATAAACCAAATTGCTCATCGACAGTTTAGCAATAACATCACTCAGTATTTATCCAAGCATTTAATGAATGACATTGGCCTTTGGTAATATTGTTTCTGTGACATTTATTTTACACTATGGGGACCACATAAAATCATTGTCAGTGTTAAAACGTAATGACTCACAGGGGAGGCATCCATGGAAGTCCAGACTTTGACTTTGTCTGGAATAAGTGAACAATGAGAGAACAGTGTTTGAAAAATTGAAAGGTAACCTACTCCCTTCTGTTATATTACCATACTGTGTGGTAGTATATCTTAACTTGTGATTATTTGGCGTTATTTGTTTTGGTTATGTGTTCAGTGGGAAGAGAAAGAGGGTTGAAGCTATCAGCAAGTCCTCTCTTCCTCACACCTCAAGCTCTCTCACTGCAGCTCAAGTGTCCTTTACTGTGGAGCCAACAGCAGACTCTCAGCCTCCAGACTGTCAAGAGGAGCTCTGTACAAAAGTTTCACACATGCTTGTTAGCCCAGAGATCCTCCATTTATGATAATGAAATTCACGGGTAGCTCTGCTTGCATAGTTGCCAAAGTAGTTTTAGATTGCATTATTGTGCAGTAATCTGGTTTATTTAATTTCATAGTAACTTGTTACATGTTTGGTAAAACAGTGTGTTTTTATATGTATTTGTCTTGACCACTTAAAGCTTCTGAGATGGGTGTGTGTAATGTGACCCTTTCAGACACATGGGAGTCAGACTCTACCCATTACCTAGTCTTTTATATCTGTATTTAAATGATCAACGTTGCTCTGGATGAAGACATTTGTGTCAAAATGCTGTAAATCATTCTAGAAGTATGCATGAAAGTTTACTCACCATACATGCTTACTCACCATACTTTATCTCCCTCAGATGAAGAAGATGCCATGGTCCCTAAAGCCATCTACAGTGAAGTTAAGCATTACCAGCTTCTGACAGACTGGGTCAACTTACACAAAAAAATAGGAGAATGAGCAGCTGAAGGAGGCTCATGGCAGCAGGGGTTTTCTTTCAGCTCAGTCAGAAACAAAGCTCAACGGTTCATTTTCTCTGATAGTCTGGTCACTATCATTTTTGAGCGCTTGCTATCAAAATTTAAAAAGACAGTGTAGCAATAATGCATGGAACTCTGTAGATCATCTATTAGTTGTATTAATTAAACTGCACTCAGGCGTAAGTAATAAAGTAATTACCTTTAGGTTTAATGAAACAGATTCTGTCATCTCCAATATTTTAAGAAGCTGGCTCCCTATAATGGCACAAATATTAAAACCAATCATGAAATGGCCAACCAGGAAGGCTATTTGCAGGAAAATGCCAAAATGTTTTCAAAAGAAATATTGGCAATGTCAGTTTATCACTGAATTTTTATTGGTAGACATAAGAATCTTACTGCTGAAACACATAGATGCATCACCGTACAGTTAAATAGTTGGGGTATCACCAGCCGGAGCTATTTCTTTTTTGTCACCGGGTTAGGGTGACCCCATTTCTGAAAAAGAAATGACATCAAAATCAGGATTCCTTGAACTGCTGGAGCCAAAGGCTGATATCTTGGCAGTTCGAGGGTTTTTGATTAGGGAGGACCTTGCAGCACACAGAGCCACACTTCATATCTCACACTTCACAAAAGGAAAAAAAAAACAGCTCTCTGGTCATGAGGCTGACACACCAAGAAAACTGTTCCATGTGAGAATAAACATGGAAAGAGTCATTGGTCAATAGAATGATGATATGGTTATATTGTGCAGGACATACACAAATATTTGCCAATGTAGTGCCTAAAAGACAGACACATTCACAACGTGAAAAAGAAGCAAAGTGCTTACAGGTTGAACTGAGATGGGTGTTACACAGATGGCACATTTCCAGAGATGGTTTGTGGGATGGATTTCTCTTTATGTATGAATTATTTAATTACTTTTGATAGACTTTCAATATTGACTCCAGTAATTAAATAAGTGCTCTAACATTCCACAGGGAATTTTATGTTCAGTGTACTGTATTGAACTTTTACAGGGCATTTTAAGTTTTAACATTGTCTCTGTCATATTTCATGAATATACACTAAGAATTATTTTTTTAAATTTGCACTGGTGTCTGGTCTCATTATCACATTGCTCTAATAGTTGAACCTACTGTCTTTGAATGTTGTTTTACTGTGGGTGTTAAAAGCCCACTGTGTATATAATGGTGTTACAAACGAACCTTGACTTTAACAGTAAGAATAAAAGTGGACAAAAGTTCACAAGGCTGTAATTGGAGTATTGAAAAAAAAAACATTTCTTTAACAATGAACTTGACTTCATATGCAGTTTGTGAGTAGACAAAATGATAAAACATTTAAAATGTACACAAATCAGTGCTTCAGTTTTTACTAACCATCTGAACATGATATACAAAATACACTAAATTCATATGAAGTGTATTTGTCTCTGTTTGTTGTCTCTGTTTGATCTCTCTCTAAATTAAGTATTTTTATATTTTGTTTTAAAAATTTGATTTATCAACCAAAATCCATAAATGTTAGAAGCAACATTGAGTGTTTGTACACTGACTTGCTTTAACTGTTTACATCATGTCCATTGGAAACTATATTGCCTTTTAGGTATAGCACTGTTTGCAAAGCCACTTAGATAGCCTTCTTCATAGTGGGAACAACTTTTGCCCTTGGCTCAGTGAATCTTGCCATAGTCTGGCCTGTTACAGTGTGCACAATACAGTAAATGTTCATATAGGACATTGGGATAAAAGCTCCAGGTAAACAGGTCTGGCAGAGGATAGTTGAGGAAGCTTTGTTCAGGGTCGGGGATGGCTCTAAGCAGCAAGTCTTGGTCTACCAAGTCATTGCAGAGGACATCACATAAAAAAATCTGCAGCTGGACCTGGTTCCCCTTCAGCTGCCCAGTTGTGTTAAGGCAGAACTGTGGGCCTTCACTGCATCTGGTCAGGCCCTGTCCATATTTATATGGGCACTTAATCTCCAGTGTTCCCCTCCCAAAACATAAACACCTCATTGCATCTCATTGCACCAGGTGATGCACCAACATTTAAGTGGTATGGGCGAACAACAAGACCAGAGTATCTAGCAGAGAAATTAGTATGACCTTTACTGATTTCTTCAATGTAGCACTTATTTGCTGCATCATCCATTTCTTCAATGTAATATTTACTTGCTGTGTCCATTTCTATCCCCCAAACTATGGCTGGAACTTGTAGATCCTCTGTCTTATTGTAAAGCATGATGTTTTTAATGTCATTGTCTGCAGGCTCCCCAGCTGGGCACAAATGGTGGAAGTTTATGCTTGTTATTCTGTCTCCTCTGTGCGTGTACCAGGCCCTGAATTTTGATTGCTCTTTGGCAGTAAGCTTAAGGGTTTCACATTGATCTGAAGTAAACTTCCTTCTAAATCTCTGAAATATATCAAGACTCTCCTCATTTAGATCATGTAGTGGGAGGCCCTTTAAATGTTTGTCAGTAACAGATGTGAGTGGCTCTAGTAGGTTTGTTTTAGCGTGAGATACACTTACAGAATCTGTGTCCCTGAGGTCCGTACGGATGAGAATAGCTGCATTAGGCGCAAGGCCCCTTCAATATCAATGCTCCCTTAGATCCTTATCTGTGAGCTTTATAATAAAACAAAATACATTCATAAGTCTCAGCAATAGCAGTTGCATGTCTTGTAAAGTTTCAGTTTGAAATTGTAAATTTTTGTCATTTCTTCAACAAACACTATACACACTATATCCAGAAAAATGCCTTTTATAGTGTTTTTAAGAGCGAAACAATAAGCTATATATTCTCATTAATGATAAATAAGACATGAAATAAGAATGAACTTGATAACACTGAAATCAATTGAAGGT
Organism: Scomber scombrus; assembly: GCF_963691925.1. Classification (NCBI taxonomy): domain Eukaryota; kingdom Metazoa; phylum Chordata; class Actinopteri; order Scombriformes; family Scombridae; genus Scomber; species Scomber scombrus. Next base: position 19,147,472 of record NC_084984.1, read on the forward strand.
CATGCCTTTCACTTTCAACACCAGGAAATGGAAACATGTTAACAAACACAAGTATATGACAACAACTCAGACATTTGCACTTTTCTCCCCTAAAAATTGGGGACCACTCACAAGAACCAGGCTTAAATGGGGGATGGTAAAATTCGACCATGGTATTGTGCCGCTAGTAAAGACTAGATTTATGAGGTCAGAAAACAATTGTGAGGTCACTGAGGGATGATGCAAACCTGGCAACCTAGTAGTGTGTTACTTTTTTTGTTAGTTGTTAGTGGGAAGTTTATGTTGAGAGAGGAACTTGAGGTTGCTAGAGAAGTTTTGACCATGTTTGCTGCAAGGAATCTATTCACTTACATTTTGGAATCTATGGGAAAGGGGAGATGACCAGGAAACTGTTTTTTTCCCCCTGTAAACTAAGCTGGGATTGAGACTTGTGGCTCTCTGGATTGCCACGAGATTTCTTCTTGGATCTTCTAGTAATGAATTGCAGTGGACCTGGACTCACAAGGCAGTTGGAGGAGCTTTGGAGAGGGCTGGATGTTTTTAGACATTATTTGTGGAGGTTATGGAGGATTGTTAAATGTGGGTCTACTTTAGCCGGGATGATTAACTCCTCCTAGAACTGGTTTGGTCAGGTGCTCTGGGACATGCTCGGGAAAAGCAGGGGAGTCTTGAGACATTTCAGTAGGGTAATTACTGGTGATAGCTTGAGCTTCATCGTTGCCAGATGGGAAAAGTATCTTACCAGAGCTTAAAATTATTGTACTTTGAGGAAATGTATCAACAAATGGGCATAAATGTATAATTTCAGAACACCAATATTTGTTGAGATAAAATACTTTTTGACACCACCTGCAAATCTAGACACATTAGTTAACGAAAAAAACAAAAAAACAACAACTGCTAATATAGTTATATGATGCTTGGAAGTGGGGTAGTCTTTCGGGACTTACTCACAGAAAAAGTGTTCCATCATTGAAAACAAAAAACACAGCTGTTCAATAAACAAAAAGCGACAATAGTCAAATATAACTATATGAGTTGCAGCCTGTTGAGCTGATAAGGTAAGCATGTTATTTATTTAATTTCCATGTAGATGCTTAAGTTCCTCTTAACCTAGTGTTGTGCAATCTTCTTGTGTTGTCTTTCCAGCTAATGCCCATTGAAGAGATTCGTAATTACAGGCATAGGATCCATATTTTGCTATCCTAATCATGTCAGGGAATTCATTTGAATGAGATAACCTGATTACAACCACTTTGGAATTATTGATAATTCAAGAGAGAGGCGAAATTATAGTAAAATGAATCAATTATTGTACATCTGGTATTCCGTTGAGCTTGTTGCCTGAATGGCAGGAAGAGGAGGAGGAATGTTTGAGGTGTCGTCCTGTTCCTGAACTTCAACTCATCACTTTTGGGTTCAGATTAAGGGTGGCCAAATAAAAATATCAAATATAAAAATAAATATATAAATATTGATTTAATCATACACCCTTCTTCACCTCAGTTAATGAATCATTATTTTCACGTCTGTACCCCGGGGATAGATAAAGTATTGTCTGACTGGTCCAGTGCATTGGATGATTAGCACTCTCATTAAGAATGGAGCTGGAGTGTGTAAATCTCAAGAGAGATGGAACATCGAGGGCGGCTGTACATGTTAAGTGTGCAGCCGTGACACACAAGTCTGCGCTGTCCTTCTATGGGGTTTATAGCCTGGCATCCCTGTAAAACAGGGAATATGAATTATCTTTTTTTCAAGGCTACATTCACATTCACTACATGGCATTCAAAATTCAGTTCCATGTTTATATCAAAGTGCCTTTGATAGTTGGTCATATTTGTCTGAGAATATAACCAACACACTAATCTGGTCTGACAACTTTGTCAAAAAGACACACCTGCACATCATGGGAATGACAAGGGATGTCACATCCATCCTGCAATTCTCATTGCCCACTGACATGGCAATGCTGACATGAATTTATAGTTGAGCTACAAGATACAGTCACATGTAGGTCAGAGGCTCCAGGAACTAGGAGTCCGATTTAAAAACATGATGTTGATGAAAAATTCAGCTTACAAGAAGATAACATAGTGCCTGTATGTCAATGGGTAATGTCAACCAAGATGCATAATATACAGCCTGATCTCAAAGAAATATGTGAAATGACTACAACCTTTTAGCACCACTTCAAGTGGCGGCAGCATGCAATTATATGCTGGTACCACGGAAACAATGTCAATGGGAAGTCAGTTAGGATCTTTGTTGTGTTAGACACATGAATAGACCCAGAGAAGTGACACAGTTGAGTGACACATGACATCTATATAAGGTGACAAATGTCTATATTCAGAGGTGGTGGGTTGGGTGAATGGCTACATGAAAGTGAACTTAGCTGAAGGAGACAACTGTTCACTCCCATTTCCAACTGCAAATGTCACATTTCCAACTGTTAGTCAGTTATGTAAATAACGTAACTATGATTGCCATAGTGTTTCTGTGACATGATGACAATAGTTGCTTAACAGTGAGGAGGTAGTAATTTAAACCCATGCCACATTCCAAGTGATCATTTTTAACTCAAGCCATGATCTTTCCCTAACCCTAACCAAGTGGTTTTCATGCCTAAACCTAACCATACCTTATTCATAGTATCATCATATCATAAAACATCATCAATTTTTAACAGCGATGTGTAACGGTTCGGGAAAGCACAAACAAATGCAGCCTCATCGAACAGAAATGCATGAAATGACCACAACCTCTTAACACATTATGTGACACCATCATATAATGCGGTCTTAAGAGCTTGCGGTCAGTGCATGTATTTCTGTGAGATCAGGTTGTTTATCATAAAGCTGTCTTCCCTTAACAACAGGACACCACTCAAAATTAAGGCTTTTAACAGCAGCAGTATACTGTACGAATGAATCTGTTCTGCTCATGAATGGACAAAGCAAACTCTTCTTTTAACGATTGAATAGTATTGATCGCAAATGTTTTACAGCCACACAGACGTGCTGCTTAGTCATTGTTTGCTGTTCATTAACACTGACTCACTCTTCTCAGCAGAGTTCTCGGATGGAGTGACTGAGCACACGTTTGATGTAATCTCTCTTTTCTTTTTTTTAAATATAAAAACATGGATATTTTAAAATAAAGATTATGTGTTGTAAATGGAAATGTATAAAATCTACAAGCCCACATGCACTAAAAACTGTTTAATGTGTCAGTGATGTACAATAGATAGAGGTATGAATGTATTACAAGAATATTAATTTATTAGAATAAAGCATTACACTTTACATTTTTCTAATGTGACAGGTAATATAATATTCATGACTTAACCTACATTTTTCCCCCAGCTGCCAGATAATCAATGTTTCATTCAGATACACATGTTTTGCACACAGAAAAATTTTATTTGTATAAATTATGATTTGCTTGCCTGACAGACATTTACATTAACGTCAGTCTGTGTGGTATGTGTTTGTGTGGGAGAGAGAAAGACATGGAGAGTGTTATAGAGAAAGAGAGTGGAGGGAAGTCCTGGGAAGTCCTCACATTTAACTGCAAAGAGAGAGCTGAGAAGAGAGAGGCGATGAACAACAAACCTGTGTGGTTAACTAGGACTACTTTGATCTTCTTCTTTGACCTTCTTTGCCCCTCTCTGTTAAAACATCCATCATTCACAGCACTGGGTCGAGGACAGGGCGACCCCATTTTCCCTCACTTGCACAACTCGGGAACACCTGCTTCGTTACCCAAGTGGAGAAAAGGGCAGGTGTAGCTGGACATCAGGGTTGAACATATTTCATGCATTCAGCTAACTTTCCATAGAAGTGACTTTCCACCAATCAAAACTTCATATTTTATATTTTCTTTGCATGATTTGTCTTCAGTTTAGGACAATAAAATGGAATTTTATATTAGTTGACAGTTAATTCTGTGCGGCACAGTTTGAAAGAAGCATTTTAAAGACTCGCAGCATATTTTACACCCACAATTTCCACATTCACTCATTAATAAACTCACCGTTTAAATCTTATAGTGTGTATTGCTGGCAGGAATGTCAGCATGGATAGAAGCATGCGTTCAGGCTTACAGGCCCCAGGCAGTTTGGTATTACTCAGACTCTAATTTACATATATCTACGTTATTAAAGCAAATCTTGTGACACAGACTGAGGAGTGGAACATTACTGATCAGTTTGAATGTTAAGCAGTCATGGTTGAAGAGCAAAGAAATGCAAATATGAAAGTTTTGATCTATGTGGCTGGATGCTGATGATCATCAAAAGAGTACGACTTTTTTTCCTTTTATTTGCAATAGGTATCATTATTTCTCATTTGTTTATTTATTCCTATGATTCAATGCAATGGAAATCTATGGCAAAGGAAACTACTCCTGCACTGACCGCATACATGACCAATAATTACTTATTAATAATCAATTGATGTTCATTGATAACACAACTTCCTTCTTCAAAATAAATATATAAATAAATATGGTTGATTATTTCCTTAGAAAGGCTCAATTGGTTTGGGGAGGCTTGTGAAACACTTTAAAATTGGTAAGGCCAGCTATTAAATGCTATCATTATATGGTTTGGAAATCTTTCTACAGGTTACCAGAACAGGTTGCATAACAGTAAAAGTGGCCAGTAGGATCATTGGTGCTAAACTGCCTGATCTGCCTCACAGTGGGGCCAAGAGAGTGATTTCAAAGGCTTGAAAGATTTTGAAGTGTCCTCTTCATCTCTGGAGAGTTTGAGCTTCTCCCATCTAGAGCTCCAAAAGGGTGAGAAAGCACTTACATGGAGCTGCTGCTGCTGCTGCTGATGATGATGATGATGATGATGATGAGGAGGAGGAGGAGCCCTTCACATAAAAACGACTATTATTGTTATTGGTCATATGTTTTAATTTAACTCCATGCTTTATATTGTGCTTTATTGCGTTATTGTGTTATACTGTATATACTCATATTGTACATTTGAGTATCTACAATGTATATCATAATTGTATGTCTATATGTTTGCATAGAAACAATGAAGTTAAGTAGAAAACTGAATTTAGGCGATGCATTTTCATTTGTGGAAACCGAAAGAAATGTGTGCATGTGTGTTCTCCACAATATAATCTCCATTAGTATTTTTTTCTTTTTGTTTTAGCAATGAATCAAATGAAAATGTGATTGCACTGAGCTGAGAAACATATTATATCATTATGAGTACCACTTTTGAGTACCATTTTTACATTACATACAGTCTTTTGATTAATTCTAAAATAAAACATATTGATTGATGCAGCTAAAGATACACAACCACATTCTACTTACTATTTAGCATAACCTTCATAATTAAACAACCACATCAGTTGATTACACCATGCAATCCAAAATGACCCATCAGAGCATTTTCTATATGTCATTACAAATCACTGTTTGTGATGTTTTATGGTGTGTGTGGTGTATGTTAGGTTTATGCACAAAAACCACTTGGTTAGGGTTAGTGAAAGACCATTGTTTGGGTTGCAATGATCACTTGAAATGTGATGTTGGCTAAAGTTAAAACTTTCTTATAGTTAGACAACCATTGTAATCATGGCAACCGTAAAACGCCATGACAATCATTGTGCTACATCTTTTTTTTTAAACTCATGGTTGGAAACAGGAAGTGAAGTGCAGTCTCCTGCATCTAAGTCCTATTTTTGACATCATCTGTTAAGCTATCCCACCACCTCCAATTATTGACATTTGTCACCTTATATTGACATCATCTGAACTGTTTCACTTTTCCAGGTCATGATTACTACAGCCGCCAGATGGAGTCTGTCACTCAATTTTGCTGGCTGAATTCTCGATTTATACTACTGTTTTCTTTCTTTTGAGGATGGGCTGTACTTAAGATACGTCTTATCTCAGATATCTGTGCCTATGATTTGATGTGCCTGCCTTTAACCTGTGTTATCTTGGTCAATTTGTCTTGTATATTTTCAACATCCATGTCCATTCAGGTGAGGACGCAACCCCTTCTTCCTCCCACACACAGCAGAGATTAAAAGAGTGGATGAAGCGAATAGCTGGCCTGTTACAGATCGTCTGTGTTCCCTCATCAAAGTAGACTGTTAGATTTCATCTCAGGCTTCTGTGCTCTTTCATCTCAAATCTGCCATACACACTAAGAACTTCAACACAATAGCACCTGTCTTCATGAAGTGCAGTCATGTCATTTCCCTGCCTCTCGGTCTAAAGGTTACAGCTTTTCATTGATTTTGAATGTCATTCTTGAGCAAAACCATAAAACCTCACATGTCAAACTGGAAAAAAATCTAAGAACTCTCACTCCAGTTTCCCTTAATGGTCACACTTGTCACAAAAGGATTATATGATGATAAGTGTTGGATTGTAATGCTTTATAAATAAAAGTGGTTTTAAAACTAAAGAAAATGCCAGGGAAAATAAATCTCACTTTGTTCATTGGTGAATAATGAGTCAGGAGATAGCAGATGGTAATATTACAGTATAGTTTAAGATGATGATGTCAAATATTTAACCCAAAGTAAGGTTCTCTAAAGCACCAAAGTGTAGACAGAAGGGATCCTTATCATTTGGGACCAAACTGTGGGTGATTTGACTCAGATTCACCCACTGACCAAGTGATTAATCTTTTTTCTAAATCTCCCCGCTTCGTCAACCTCATTCACACTCCAGATAAATCAGTGCGGGTCAGTCTTTAACGAGGGAACTAATGCTAAAGGCTCCCTCCAAACACCATTAACCTGTCTGTGTAAAAAGGACACAGGAAGGAGACCATTGATTGTGCTTTAATCTCTCACTTGCAACCTGCTTTCTAGCAGTTGGCCTAATTGAACAGTTACGCTTGTCTTGATTTTAAAATTAAAATGTTTTCTCATATTAGTGTCCTAAAATCACAGTTGAAAGTGATAGGTGGTTCAGGTGATGTACAGTATACGTCAATGCCAGAGGCCCCTCAAAATACAGAACAACCCCCAATATGTAATTATGACTGAAACTACAACTTATGGCACTTTGCAAACCAGCTCACAGCATACTTTTCATTATCACACAGTATCACTGCTTGCAATCTGTTTCCTTTGAGATAACACTGGATAATGAGGGAAACACACTGCCATCAGATGATATTTTCAGTTCTTTTTCTGCCTTTCCTACAGCGTGTTAGTGAGTGTGATGACTAAAAGGCTGTGATCATATGGGCTTTTTTCCCTCCTGCTCAAATGCAAAGCACAGCTGTGAGTATTACAAGAAAGCAAGAGAGCAAGAAGTTAAAGAATACGAGCAGCATTAGGTCATTCTTGTTGCTATGCAACAGAATATTTTGACAGCAAAGTGCAAAGCGCTGTCTAAATTAAAATTAGCTCTCAAACCTGAATTAAAGGAGAAAAATATGTGCTTGCTCTTGAAAGGCAATGATGGACAAATGCTGAAACTGACGATGTGGATACATTATAGTTTCATATATACAGTAGAGCACAGAGCACCAACCATAATCTGCTGCAAGAGCTGGTTAGGGAATATTTTGATGGCTGTTTTTTCATTGATGTGGTGTGCTTTCCTCGAAGCACTTAGCAGAGCAAAGATCCACCAAGATCCATTATCACTGCAATTTGATACTGTATATTGTCTATTAAAGTTGCTACATCCATTCTAGTTGTGGGAAAATGTGGTGGTTAAATGTAAAAAGATGGAACTTGAGGATGCTTTTGTAGTGTTTGGGATCAATGTGGTTTTCAGACATTGGTAATATTGTAGCATTGTTTTGTCATATGATTTCATATCACTCAGTGTTACATGACCGACAAGCTCTGCCCTGCGGGTCTAGGAGTTGCTCTGAATAATGATGGGATGCCAGATGGTCTATGTCAGGCAGGCTTTCTCCTGTGGGTCTGAAGACTGCCCTGTACAACATCATCAGCCTGTCACTGTAAACTGATAGACAGGGAAATAAGATGGAAGGGTAGCAAATAATAAGTCAGATGGTGTGTAGTCTTATTGCTTCCTACTGAGCCTCTCCGCTTTGGGGTTTGGCCTCATTGGTCCTGTATTCTTGGTGTGCAGGTGGACCCTGTAAATACATCCCCCACAAACCCACATAATCTGCCATCTGTCACACACATACCTGTAGAGTTATCTCAGTGGGGGCAGTCATCAGATTGACCACAGGTTGAAGTGAGACATTTTCTTTGATCTACAGTTTTACATTTTTAAGTGATTGGTGGCATCAATAAACTAACACTGAATGGAGCTGAGAGGCTGGATCCATAAAAATATTGTAGGTCCTCTACCCTTGCAGGCTCAATGACTTTGCACATGCCCTTTAATGATTCCATTTTTTTTCTTCTAATACAGTGGGAAGCTTGCAATGCATACTATAGTTGTAATGGCACATTGAATTCCCTGAGGTATGAGAAAACTTCATAAAGTTGAGCGTTTGCATAAAGTTGAATTCAGAAAACTTTGTATAAAAACCATATGTGTTTGACTTCATACACCATCCATGGTGGCTGCCTAGCAAGACAACCACCAACAACTCAAATGAAATTGAAAATAGAAAGATACTGAATGGGGTCTCATAGCTCTTATTTTCTTGGGAACCAAGAAACAGTCAAGTAGAAATTCCTCTCTTTTCACCGGAACCGATGAAACGGCCTCATTGACGTGTTTCTGAATCTCACAGGATAATGAATCAACCGTACAATCTCCTGTGGGGTTAAGGCAGATTCCTGTAATAACTTCTCACAGAGTTTGTTGGCTTTATCTCAAACATAACATAACATAATTAGTTACAGGCTTTGAGGATCTTTATTGGAACTGGTTCTGGTTTGTTACCATGTAGTATGTGGCAGTATGGGTGACTGATTTATTTGTCCTGTCATCTACGGACCTATGAAGGTCAGGGCTAGCTTGATAATCAAACTGAATTTCCACTTTATTCCTTTAGCTGGACATCATGTTCACATTAGCCTATTTCCCAACCAATTAGTTGCGAAGTACCTGTCCCACCGATGTTTTTTTTTCTTCCTCCAATTGACATGGAATCTGTAATAGCGGTTGCTAGAGTGGTTAATAGGGATGCTCGATATTGACTTTTCTGCCGATATCCGATATTCCGATATTGTCCAACTCTTAATTTCCGATACTGATATAACCCGATACCGATATATGCAGGCTTTTTAAACCAAAACTGTTTGGTAACAACTTAACATATCTCCTATTGTGGAATTAACACATTATGCCTCATTTTATTGTGATGCCCCACTGGATGCAGACATAAATACAACATGGCTTTCCAAATGTAAACACTGTCTGTGCAAAATAAGAGAACAACTTCAACTTAAGTTATGGAAAAAAAGTGCCAATATGGCACTGCCATATTTATTATGCTGCTTTGCAGTCATTGCAAATTACAAATTTACTATCCGTAGGGAACACTTGAAATAGTTCCAAACCACAGACAAAAGCCCCGTTTCTGGAGGCGGGACCTTTACAGGAACGACCTCTCACTCTGTCCTCTCCCTGACCCAGATAGGATCCACCGCACTCTGATGGTGACGTCACAGAGGCGACTCGCCGAAAACATAAAAGAGAAAATGACAACGAGGAAGTAAACCTTGTTTCTGTTTTGTGTGTTTGTGTACATGGCGGTGGACGCTATGAACTTTTTAGCCACAGTTAGCCACGGTTAGCAACCCACGAGTCTAGCGTGTTGTTGTTGTTACACGTACAGAACAAACATTGGTTATAAAAACCTGATACCGATAGTTCCCGATATTACATTTTTAAGTAAATATCAGCCGATAATATTGGAGGGCCGGTATCCCTAGTGGTTAATGTTTTTCACAACAAAGAAGATACTGTCGATGAAGCTTTTATTGTCCCACAGGAAATTTGTTTTTACAGCTTGCACATATAAAACACAGAAACATACAGATAATCACACTGCAAAGATACAAATAAGCACATAAGCACATAAGACTCATTCCCTTGCCTGTAACCCAACACATATACAAGTATATGCACACACACCCACAGATGATTCTGGATCTATGCACCATGTCAGCAAGCAATTTGTTCAGTGCTGTTATGGCAGAAGGGACAAAACTTCTGCCAAAGCGAGCTCTTCTCCATTTTAGGGTCCTGTATCTACACCCTGACAGCAGCAGTGTGAAGTGTGGCTTGAGGGGGTGATCAGTGTCATTCACTGTTTTGAGTGCGAGGCGTGAGATGGCTCTATCGTTCATTTCTGAGGAGATTGGATGTAGGGAAGTGGGTGATATTGGAAGCAGCATGTGGGATCCTGCTGTGTTTGTTTTTGTTGGAGGTGGCTTACATGGTAAAGAAACAGAGGGAACAGTATAGCAGGATGGGTTTTATTATGTTTTTGTAGTTTTTTTAATTGATTTTGAAATACGCTGATTTAAGAGTTGTCATTTTCTGTAAATTGACTTACAGCCTTGCCAATCTCATCCACACTTGTCACTATCTTGTTGGCCACTTTTCTCCATTTTTTAATGGATGTAGGAATCTAGCTATGCAGGATGATGACACCCCCATTCTTAATTTTCCCTACAAATATTTGATTGGTTGATTCTTTCTCCAACTGTCTGAAATGGCTCTCAGTCAACACAACACCAAATCTAAATGAATCACTGAACAAATCAGGGATATTAGTTGTCAGTCAAAACGTTTGGACCCAGACTAAGCCAAGGTACCGTTCAGTTGATTAGAAGAGTGTATATACATATGCCTATGTGCTGTGTAACCATTGGTGTTATCATACAGTCTACTCTCAGAAAAGGATTGCTCAGATATGGCAGTGCCACCACTCCAGATAAAAAATATGCCAAGGGTCAAATAGTCAACTGCACAGCATATGGTAGGAAAAGGTGATAAGGTTTGTTGGCCCTCTCTAACACCATTCTGTCCCAACCAGGAAGAACTGCCCATGGGAGGTCAGAAATGAAGGCCACTGCAGACTAACGCCCCCACACATGGTTTGGGTGCTCAGGGATACTGGGATCTCTCCCAGAAATCCCAAAACATGGTCCAGATACCAGGTGGAGGAAGCAGTAATAGGCTTAACTGAAGAAAGTGACCGACAAGTCCCACTTGGATGTACTTTAGCTGGGTGGAAATATCCAGAATTGTCATTAGTAGAGCCAAGGTAGACACATTGCAGTTAACTCCCATTAATGGACACAGTCTTGTGAACAGGTATCCAGTCCAATCCAAGTCAGGAAATAATCCTGATAAACAGGTGATAAAGATTATCAGCAAAAATAACTAATCCTGTTGAATTACTGTAACCAGAAAATAAATAACGATCTGTTTTATCACCAAGGGACTAAATCGGACATCTTTTTTTAAATGTTTATACACGTTTTAGTCACTCACCCTTCAACAAACACACACACACTCATGAAAGACCTCGAACTGTCAGAATATCAGTGCTGTAGTGTGATCAAGTAATTTCTTAAAGTAGTTGCTCGGGGCATTTTTACATTCTCAACTTGACATTAATAATAATGAAGTCCCTGGTCAAGTGTGTCTTGCTGTGATATGACATTAGCAGGAGCTGTGATCATCTTAAATTCAAGGTGACAGCACCGCAACAAAAACACTATCCTGATCTACAGCTATAGGTATGATGGGCCTAACTGTCATAGGTTAGCTGTGTCATTGCTCCAACACAGGTTGTGTTGATGCATTTTTAAATTACAGTAGTTAACATGCCTAGGAAGGTATTGAGCATTATTGCTTAATTAATACAATATTATTATATATCAATTAGTAATATTAATATATTCGTAAACAAACATAATAATAAACAGACATCCTTCTCTCAAGGTGTGTCCTCCAGCTTTTCCTGGCAATTCCCAAAGCGTTCCGAAACCAGATGAGGAGGATATATGACCCTGACCTCAGCCTGTTCTTGGTCTGCCCAAGGGCTTTTTCCCAGTTGGACATGCCTGAAATACCTCTTTGCACTGCATCTGTCGCTTAACACAAAGGATCAGTGGTTCAATATTGAGCTCCTCACCCTGTCCCTGAGGGTGAGCCCCAGACACCCCGAGAAATGAACTTATTTTGGCTGCTTGAATGTACAATTGCATTCTTTGAATCACTGTCCAAAGCTCATGAAAATAACTGAGATATACTGAGAGTGTCACATTCAAGCGAGTGGACAGGTAGACCGGCATACTGTGGTCTGTACACCACTCTGCCCAAGATACTTGAACTTTTGCATTAGAGGGAGCAATTTACTCCCATGCTGACTAAGAGGTGTTAGACCTTTTGGCTGCAAATCCCCCCAGTACAGGCTGCAGGTCATAATTTTGTGGAATTTCATTGCTGACAAAAAGCATAGATCCTATGCTCAGGTTATACAGGTCAAGATTTACAGTTTAAAAATTCAAATATGACTGCACTTTAACCAAATCACTGGTTGTTTAACTAATTGTTCTTGAGAGAGACAGAAATCATGTCTTTTACACAAACAACAATTTAAGGAGTGAATATAAGTGAATATAATAAATCTGGTTTCACACAATATTAACATTTAGTTTAAGGTCCTAATTCAACTGTAACTTTCCCTGGATTCCTTGTATTACCCTGTATTCAAATGACCTATTTGAATCATTAGCAGACTCATTACAAAGTGAGCAAATCTTCATGCACACTCCAATGAGAACACGGATAAACACCAATTTTAAATCACCGCCTTTTAAAAAGGATTGCAAATTTGCTTGTCTCACAATTCAGGCAAAGTAATTTTAATTAACTTGAAACAACTCATTTATTGCGATTCAGTTGCAATTTAACGTCAAGAACAACAATGATACAATCCTGATAGCCCCTGAGGCTGACAAAGTTGGCCCAGTTACAAGGCCTAGTTTTCACTGAGGCTTTGTGCTCTAAAATCATTGAGTCAGGAAAAATCTCACAAGTTACGGTTAATGTGTAAGAATCGTGAATAAGTTAACAGCAGAAGGATGCTTATGACACAGTGATTTTTGTCTGCTAAACAGATTGTTCAGCACTCAACGATGTAAAAGCAGCCTATATCACATCTTATTAATTCCTCGATTAGTTCTTCAATTCAGACTGTCATGGGTTTAATGTCTCAGCAGTAAGCTGGAAAATTGGTGTCTAGACATTGTCAGTAAGTTTAAGTTTGCAATTGAGCAGTTGTTTCGACAAACAATGCAGAAACACAATCATCTCTACAAAGATAAAGTTAATGAAATAAGAGAGACTGCAGAAGTCCAAATTCAGTACTGAGTCTCTGACTTTCCTCTGAGTTACCTTATGAAAATGTACATAAAGAACAATGTCCTTCTTCCAAAGGACCTCAACACAAATTATTTTTGTGAAGTGTGCTTACATGCATACAGTACACACACATTGGTTGATTTTAAGGTGTATTTGACACATCCACAAGTCTTTCAGTTATTTTCACAAGCATTGGCTGGACTGCCATGAAGGTATCCTTGTCACCTTCATATTGAATTTTAATTTCTTTGGTAATCACCTTACTTTTCATTTTGTACTATCACGTCAAATGTTTTACTTGTCCAATAGTGGTTTATGACCAAATACCTGCAAATGTCATAACACTTGCATCAGACTCAGCAGTAATGCTTTTACCAGTAGTGCTAATTGGCGATTTTGTATTATTATTTTCCACTAAGATGGTAGAAATAAACATTCTACTATACATGCTAAACATAAGTAAGTTATTATTGTCTTTACAATCATGTTGCCATTCTACCATTAGCATTAGAGGCACTGCTACACCTAATTACAGCCTCATATCGTGGCTAGTATGGCTGTAGACTCTCTTATAGCCAATCAGGTGTGTGTAAGATTAGCGAAAGATCAACTAAATCATTTGGATTAGGATAAGATGCTATCGCTGGTCTTACACTGGAAATTTGAATGAGCTACACACCCATCCACCACACAGACCTCCACACATTTACTATCCACCTCTCTACAAAAAGGACAAGTTACTTTTTGCATTGGCATTGAATGTTGGGACTAGACATACACACTGAACTGAGCTGCAGATTCCTCTGATATGAATACAATTCTCAGGGTACTGGGCTGAATTTCCATACCCTTTTTGTCTAAAGCTGACGCAGGTGCATGTTTTTGGTCTTTTTTCTGCGTCATCACACTCTCTTGGGGCCTGGCAGAGGTGAAGGGGCCTGGAATTGCACACATGCACATACACACTCACACATACCATACATGCACAGACTGTAAATGGATTTATGCACAGTATTAAAAAGCTAATAAGTCAGACAAAGCTGCACACCAGTGCACACGGCTGAACAAAGAAACTCACTTGAATAGGCTAATATTCAATCATTTCCTGTCATTTTGATAAGTTTGGAAAACACCGCTGTAATAGCCTTTTCAACATATTTCTTCACACCGTTTGCACAAGCAATCTCTGGAATTAATAGAGAAACAGGCACAGCTGTTCCCCCTTTTGTGGTTGGGCATCATTGATTAATCCTCCAAATAGTATTATTCACAATGAATGATATACTTTCACCTCAGGCAGGTATTGTCAGTTTAAAAAAAAAAAAAGACAATCAAGTTATCAAAATCAGGTTATATATAGTATACATATGTTAGCCAGGGTAAAATGAAATTATAGGATTAATAACAAAATGCACACAATAATGTCAGATGAAAATCCAGAAGGCAATGTTTTCAAAACATAGATGACATATTCATAGCAGTATTTTTATTTTTTTTAAATGTTGAAGAAAACATTTTGATGCACAATCCAAACTGACCGTAGTGCCTAAACACTGCCCAGGAACATTACATAATAAGGATGATTTATGCAAAGTTTCAAACGAGGCAGAGTCATGACCTCTGAGTTTTCGACTGAATATATGTATCATATTAGTACAGCGCCACATATATGCAAAATGGGACCAAGTTAGAACAGTCATCAAATTAACTTTAAGTGTAAAAAAAAGTTTGAAATAAACTGTTTCTCATGTCCAGCGTGTGGGTGTTTGCAGGTGCCAAATTCATCATGATTCATCAAGCAAATATGTAACTGTATGAAACACATTTGGTAGAAAGTTGTGAAAAAAATGCAGCAAAAATATTAATGTCTTTGGATTTAGCAGATATTATACAGATATGTATTTATGCTTGGCCTGTGCTGATGCATTTACCATGAACTAAGGAATAAGGGGTAAAAAAAAGTCCCTCTACATGACATGGTTTAGGCGACAATTTAGGTGCTTTCCATTTCTTCACAGCTCTGGAAACAAGGAGTTTTAAGGAAATTCAGGTTTTAATGATAAATTCGGCATGCCTTCTCTTCGTTTGTGTAAATCGTACACATTCTGTATTTGATGAGGCTGAATGCATTTTTTTCCTCTTACGCTTATATAAGAAAAGACCAAAGACTCTTCTCAAATTGATTATTCCTTTTTTTCCCTTTTTTTCAATTAAAGTGAGGAACCTGCAGGGGACAGGAGCTGAGTGAACTGATGAAAAAAAAAGAAAAAGCTTCATAGGTCTGACTGTGAAAACTAACGCTGGCAGTAATCACTTCTCAATATCTTGCCCATCAATGTCTTCGTGTTATCTTCATTGGCCTATGATGTAATCACTTTCTTCTGTGTGCTTTCAGGCTGATAAATTGGGTTGTCACTATAGGGGAGCAGTGCAGCTATGATTAGAGAAGGAAGCCAAATGAATTGAAATTTGAACAGCCCATGAACTTAATAGGGCTTTTTACCCCAAAGTCATTGAATATTTTGAAAAGGATACCATGTAGATGGTAGTACCTGGAGTCAGTATAAAAACAAGCGGTATAACAAATGGAAATAGAAAGTAATTTGGATTTTGATAATTATTGGTGTGATTCATGTTTGTGCTTATTGAAAGTTCTGAAGTCTATATTAAGATTTTGTCGACATATTTTACTCGTAATGCATAAATTACAAAAACACAGAGTGAGGTTATAGGTGTTTGCTTTTATATTCATAGTTTTGGTAGCAGAATGCTGATGTGAACAATGTAATCAAGAGACCGGGGAGTTGAAAAGTAGGGAAAAACATGGTAGCAAACAAGTAGAAAACAGCTAGGCAGGTAAGCAAGAACAGACAAAGACACACACAATATGACTAAAAGCACTGGTGAATGTCCTATGAGCCTTATGCATTTCAGCATCAAGGAAGTGCTAAAAACTGTTGTATTGTCTTCTAACAATTTCTCTACATTGGCAGAAGGTATGTGTTAAGTTGTGTTGGTTAACATCCGCTGTTGTTGAGCTCCCTGTACCTGCATTCAATCAAATATCTGACCAATTTCACAATATAATGTAAAGCATTGAGGGCTGCCATAGCTTGAAGACAGACCATCTTTAACAACTATTTACATAGCAATGCTAACTAGATTAGTTTTCCACGACAGCACCCGGATCAAATTTTATGTTATTGGTGACTGGACAGAATGTGAGGATATCTGTGTTTTGGTTTTGTTTTGTTTATGTACATATAAAGTTAATAACAACGTAATATCATAACAGATGTTCCCTGATTGTGGTCTTTCAGAACATGTGGGAAGAAAAATATATTTCTTGATCCAAAACACAAGACAGTAGATGTGGTTGCTAATGCAAGAAGACTTTTACAATACACAATCCAGTTTACAGGACAAACATCAGTCTACTGTTGCAAAACAAAGTAAGTTCTAAGTAAGATCAGTCATGGGAGTGCTCCAAATAATAACACAGGACTTTAACACTGGAGACTGCTGTTCATTTCCAGTTTTCAACCATAAATCAACCATGATTTTTCCCTAAACTTAACCAAATCGCCATTATTGTAGTCATGATGATGAATGTCTTCTAAACTTAAGGAAGCAGTGATTTTATCCCAAACCATAATGTTTCCCTAACTTTAACCAAGTCATTAATTTAACCCTAACCATTATCTTTTTTTTAAACATAACAAACCACCAAAGTGCTTTTGTGCCTAAACCTAACACAACTTTCAGCATTGTCACATCACACTTTCAGTAGTTGTCAGTAGTAATGTTGTCATGGCAATTACTGCATATAGTGGTGTCAGATCAGAAACTGCTTCATGTTTTGTCATTTAATTTTTGTTGTGTATTTTCTAGCCATTAATACCGAGCAGTAGTGAAGAGACAAAAACAGACATGGAACAAATGAAAAAATGGGCAAGCTGCATGAGGTCAATAGACTATGCAAAGACTAATGATCTGATGAGGTGCAGCTGATGAGGCAGGCAGCAGGTCACCTGGCTGATGAGGAAATCAGCAACAGCTGAGCTAATTAACAATAGGCCTTTTACACAGAAGACATTTTGACATGTGACAGTTAGGGACGCACAGGTGAAAATGATGAAATTAATGATGGCTGAAATCCATTTAGCCAATTCAGTTTCAGAGTCCTGGTAGTGTGTATGCTGACTTACTGGGACACTTGACTAGATTTCTATTGTTAATGTTATTTGTAACACCTGTGCTTTTCCTACAACAAAAAACAGCCTTTGTATCCATTAAAAGCACTCAAAACTCATGTTGAATAGCAGTATACAGTCTGGAAATTTAAGAGTGATTCTAGGAACGCTTGTACATTTCTACCCCTCATTTCCCACAGCAGTATGCGCATGCTATTAAGAGCTCAGCTGTCTGTTGTGCTGAAGGTGATAATTAATACATTTTAAAATTATTTTGCATATTTAACTGTTTGTAAGCCATGCCATATGATGAAAATAAACACATCACACAATGTATAAGTGTTTCAAACAACTCAAATACATTTTACACTTGAAATTCAGTTTTCAGTGTGCTGTTGCAGTCTTTGTAATTCATGTCACTCGGTGAACACCGGTTGTAGAAAGTAAACTTTGATGCATTTAGCTGCTGCTGGAGGTGAATATTACTCCGGATTGAAGATTATATTAAGACTAAAATAAAACAGTGGAGGTCCTCATGACAGTGCATCATCATTTGTATAAGACGTAATGCATGTAGGTGTGAGAACAACATACATACCATAAACAGAAGAAAGAAAACAGAAGATACAGAAACAAAAAATATACCACAGTGGAAGTGGTTCAGTCTTATTTTCTAAGTTAAACATCAACATCGCTCATTTTACATCAAGTGTACACCAAGTGTCCATGTAAACAAATGAGAACTTCAATAAAAACATGCAATTTTCAATTTTTCCTGCAACCTGCAGAACTTTTTAAGATGCTCTTAACCTCCATTGACTGGGAAGGATACACTTGTTAATCTATGATCATTTCTAAGAATGTCTCCAGTTATGATGCTTTTGGGAAACACCTCTTAAGCTCAAGTAGGTTTGAAAGAGGATTTTTATGATCACCTTAGCCCTAAAAAAAGCTGGAAAGATGAAAGCAGCATTCCAGCACCTTTTGATTAATAAGTAAATAAATCTGATTTGCAGTTTCATACATAATAATGTCAAGCGAGTTAATTTTTCGTGTGCTTCAGCCTGGCATTCCTTCCAGCTGATGTTATCGAGATACTCACTCGACAAATCATGAAGTAATGTCACCCCACGGCCCCACCTCTACAGTCAACACACATCATTTTCCCTTTCTCATCACTTCCCTTCAGTGGGTTCATGCGAGCAGATGTCAATAAACACTTATTGCCCCGACCAGCGGTGCTAGAGAGGACTGTCAGAATTCCCCTACAAGGGCCCTTTTCCTGTAGCTTGCCTTCAGGTCCTGCTGCCAGTATGAGGAGCATAAGGTGCCCTCAAATTGGAATGAGTATTTCCTAAATAGAAAGGATATTAATGTTAATGTGTGATAATGACACGATTTTAAGCTTGTGCAAACTTTTTAGATTGTTTGGATTAATCAGACAGTGAATGTGTACATGGTGTGTTGTTGAAGTTATATGGTTAATTCAAATGCAGCACAGCACTCAGAGTAGCAGCAGCACAGCCCATAGCCACAATAAGAAATAGGCACTTAAAAGAAGGTCAGCTGATCGAATAGCCTGCCCACAAAGAAAACAAGTCCACCGGAGCTCACAGTACAAAACAATTTGGGGTAAGTCATTTTTTTCCTCACTGCACCGCTATACCGGATCTTAGGGTTTCTGCACCTGCCAAATCCCACTTTAACCCCTGGTCATAAAGAGGGCTTTCTGCACAGAGGAGGAACAGGAGTGAGCTCTGTGGATGAAGAAAGGACACCTGAGAGACAAAGAGCACTGGGAGTCCTGGAAGAGACAGACGGAGCCACGGGGAAGACAAAGAACCAGACAGCCAGCACTGGGAACTGCAGAAATAAACAATCTGGACACGCAGGGAGAGACTGTACACAGGAGGAACAAGAAGATAGAAACTCAGGAGGAGAGTCACAGTACTTGGGGGAAAAAATAAATCTCAGGCACACACTGACAGTTTTTAATTTCTAAAGAATGCTTGGAGAAAGGTGTCTTTGATCAAGTTTAACATTTACTTTTTGTATGATATTTAAATGCCCTCCAGGCCTTCATCAGTAACCACTCTTAATGGCATTTCAGTGTGCGACTGGCATTTTTATCAGCAGAATAATATGCAGATTAGGTTTTCGAAACAATGAAAAAACCTGTATTTTTTACAAATTTAAATGCACACTATATTGTACCATTGTGGTTGTGATGCTACAGGGGATGCAGACATCAGCAGTAACTGCAGACAGGTCTGATGCCTCTGGGCATTTCCTGCCTGCAGTATGGGTTTCATCTTGCTGGTATTTTGTAGAAAAAATACCCTCTTGGTGTTGGTGAATATCTCTTTGATACATAATGTTTTCTATGGATGCAACAACATGGGCATAGAATGAAAACTATTCTTCAGTTATAGCAAGTGACACTAATGCTGTTAAATAATGTGCCAAGATTTTCTATGTGCCATGCTGTGCAGTTGAGTAGCGAGGGTACACTGCCAACAGAAAATAAAGTGACCCAATTGTTACACTTATCATTTTGTTTACAAAGTTATCCTGGTGTGTTCGCATTTTGGATTGTAGTCAAATAGATGCTTAGAATGTAGAATATTGCTGACTGACACTTACAGTAGAACATTTTTGCACGTATTGTAGTTCACTCTAGTGGTGCATTTAATATTAAAATCATGCTTTTGAAATCTTTTTTTAAGACTTTACTTTGTTGATGCTTTTGCTTACTCCAGTCTGTTTGTGTGCTGGCAGAACAGTTCCATCTGTTGTAATCTTTTCCCAAATTGTCTTCATATTTGTTTTGGGTTTTTTTTCCTTGTGTTTTCTTCTCTGTTTGTTTTTTCTTCACTTATTCTCTAATTGGGCTTGTGAAACCATATGAGTCATTTTGTTGTGTAAAAATGATAATATTTACAGGCCTTGACTTCCAAAATGCAACAACAAAACCCAAAACACAGCATTTTAGAAAATACATGAAACAAGAAAACCAACTGAAAAAAATTAAAAAATTTCACAAAACACAACAACTCAGCTGTGGTTCAGGAGGTAGAGCTGTTCATCCTCTGACCACACGGGTGGCAGTTTGATCTCCACCTCCTCCTGTCTGCAGTATCTAAATCTTATTAACAGTGCTTGTATATTCTAGTTTTATTCTGAGCTGTACATGGCAGCTTGAAGCAGTGACTGACTGAATGTACTACTTAACAAAGGACAAAGGTCTGCAGTGAACGTCGCAGCTTTAAGAGTACTGACACATTCAGTGGCTGATGTTCATGTTGAAGTGCCATTTGGATGATGATGATGATGTGACCGTTCAAGTACATAGTGACTATATATCTATATATCCTTGAACTGAACTTAATATGAATGAATCAACTCAGCAGTGTAATCTGTAATTTACACCTTTAGTTGTTATGAGACCATAAGTAGAATTAAATGCTTTTAAAATGAACAGTAAAACCCACAACACGAGCTATGTCATCCATTATTAGCTAGCACCTTACCTTACTAGCTGTTACACCTTATCATCGGCCCCCCGCAAAAGGTCTAGTGTTGTCCAACACACTGGTTACCCACACACATTCAAACCAGTCTCCATGCCAGCTGGAACCTATGAATAGATAGATGTCTAGCACCAGACGCCCATGTATCACTTATATAAAATGCCATAACACCAAGCTGTACATGGCCATTTATTTTTTGTTTATTTATTCATTTTTACTACTATTTTTAACTTTTAAAAATATTTTCAAAAGATTTTGGGTTGGATATGCACAGTGGCATTAGGTGGCAGCTCATCCCAACTGCCACCATACCCACCCAACTCTTGAATATATGCACATTTTCGTTTGGCTCAGTGTACTGTATAAGCTCCTAAAATAAGCAACAGAATGGGTAAAATGTGTAGCTCATGGTGCCCCATGTCACCGACAGTCTCCACAACTCCAGACATCTGCACAACTCACTACCAGAGCCATTTTCTCCCAATGCCCTTAGAGCATACAGCAAGTAACACAATTGATGAAACAGTGTTTTTTTTTGTTCTATGCAAGAGTCAACCTAAATGAAGACAGCAATAAATGTATGTTAGTAGAAAATATTAGCTAAAGTGAGTTTTCTTGCTGCAATGAAATCTGTGTATTTGTCACTTGTGGTGTGCAAGTCATCATGAAAACAACATCATTTTAACTAGAAATGACATAAATTGGAGCGATGTCGACAAATGCGGGAAACATTGTAGTCTTTCTCAGCTGATCATACTCACTGTCCAACACAATGACTGGTGCGGTGCATTAGCTTGGTTTACACTTGTTTTTAAGGATGTTGGCATTGGGATAGCATCCAGTAATGGCTCAGGTGCTTTACACTTGTGTCCAACATTGCATCTCTGTTATTCACCTGCAGTGATAGCGTGTAACTGAATGGAGACAAGCCACAATACGGTGTCATCAACTCAGTCAAAGATGCTACTCCATCAATGTCATTGTTGCTTATTATTCTGCTGCATTGCGTCTCACTTACGTGCAATCGCCCATCCTGCTATAGACTGATCTCACAACTCTATACCAGAGATAACAGTTTGAACTTAAAGCTTTCAGCTTTTTTGCACAACAGGCTGATGCTGCGTTTCATCGGTTCCCTAAAACTCAACACAGAAGTTTCACAAGTTGTTTCTGACACAGAGGCCACATTTTCTGGTGCAATTGGGGAATTCATGTTTAAACTGTTAAAAAAGAAAGAAAGAAAAAAAAAAATACCCACTCTGCAACATGAAGAATCAGAGAATGTTCTCTCTGGTGTGAAACAGAAAAAGCAGCAGTAGGTTTGATTGAGTAAATTTCAGGAAAGAAAATCTTCTGCTGCTGCCTCAAAGTTCTGTATCATCTGCTTAAAGGTCAGATCAGTCTCTGCATCAGTGTCAGAGCTGAATTACTGCTGTTACCAGCTACATGATAACAATCAAGCTTGGATGTCATGACAGTTATCATCCACACTGCAATTCTAGTCAGCATCTTGAATATGTTGTACCTTGTCTAAGCTGTGGTTGCCTGCAAGTTACATCTGATTTAGGGCAGTTGTTAAACTGCAGGACCAAATCTTTGAAGGGACAATTGTCGTCCAATCAGTAATAAGAATTTTCTGTGTATGAAGCCTTCTGTGAAAAGTTGATGTAGTACTGGCTCTATGTATTTAATGGTCAGGGTTAGGGTAAGGGTTAGAGTTGCGTCTAATAACTAATGTCAGATTTGTCAACATTGGCCATATTGTAAATGTATAGAGCATATTTTGGCATAATGTTACTATATGATAGATAAATAGTAATTCAATATAATTATATTTAAAATATTTTATGCTAAAAAAACCATACATGAAACATCTATACAGTTGAAAAGATCATGAGGTAATTAGCTCTAGTTTATGTAGTTCTGATCTGTGGTTTTCTCATCACTGAAAAAACAGATTATTCCAAGACCAAAAAAAAAAAAAAAAAATCTATCTATGATACAATATTTAACAGCGTTCTTAGCTGATTTGTAGGTGCTTTCAAGTACAGGGTCTCTTGTGTGGGAATATGTGAAGCCAGTGCTCAGAGAGAAAGGCAACATTGAGGCTACTCAGCTCCATAATTCAAAGAAAATATTTTTTCCCCCCCTTTTCTTTCCTTTGTACAGTAATAAGATTCCCATTATGCTGAAGGCAGAAGGAAGCTTCTCTGCTGCTTTTCTAGTATATCAGACATCATGAATCATTTCCTGTTCTACCAAAAGATTCCTTTGAGCTGACTTATGTGAGCTGGGTTGAACCTCAAACACTAGTTATTTGAAGTAATGGAAGAATATCAGTGAAATATGCACTTATACCATATATTCTTTTCTATTTTTGGTATCATTAGAAACATTGAGCAAGCCACATAATCACTGTTATATGAAACTGAGAAGTGCTATGTGAGATTTTTTGAGGTTATAAGCCTCATTAAATAAACTCAGATATAATCATTTCTGATTAAGTGTGACTCATATTGTCTTAGCCTTGAAATAATATTTAAGTCTTAAACCATGAATGAAAGTAACGCCATGTCTGAGTTTGCGGCTTGATTTTTCAAGTCTCAGTTGAAAACTCGCTCCAGCCTCGGGCAGCTCAGATTTACCTTCTAATTTCAAGCTGTGCTTCACAGTTCATTGTGTTTCTGTCTGGGAAGTAGCAAACTCATCTAGTATTTTCCTCTTTAGAAAACTTCATAGAATAGATTCTCTTACAGCAGTGGCTGACTTCATTTTTTACACAAACAGAATAGTCAAGCAGCTCAATGAAGACAGTGCTGACAAGTGTCTGAGCACTTGTTTATCAGTGCCATCCACATACATCTACATAATCTTAATGTTATTTTATTGGTGCGGCAATCGCACTAGTTGATACTTTCCACTGTGCGTTTTAGATTTATAGTGTTCAAGCTATGGGGGACAACTCTGAAGAATGTTGCTGTCCTGCAGCTGTTGTACCATCTCAGAGACACTAATTACACCCATTTTCACTGGACACATTCCCATTGCTGTCTCCTCAGATAAAGCAATGTTGTGTTTCTCTTTGGCCTGAGACAGATTCTCAAGTGAAGGCATAGTTTGGGTGAAGGATGAGATAGGACAAAACAGTGAAAGAAAATGAGAAAAGTGAGAAAGGAACAAGATAGCAGAAAAAATATGGATCTGTGATTAATTCTGTTGTGAAATCTTTAAAAAATGTTGTCCCTGACATAATGGCATGTCGCCAACTTGGTTCCCCACTTTCTATTTCTGGTAATTGGTCTTGTAATCTACTAGCAATGTGCTATCTGAGAAAATCTGTTGGGTTTTATGAGTTTTTATGCCTTGGAATGATTTGTACAATAAGCTCCACCTCAAAAAGTTAGATTCAAAGTTTGGTCTAAATCTGCCAGATGGCAAAACTATAACGAGTTTGGTCTTGAGCCAATAATGCATAAAATATTATTTTCTCTAAGAACTTTGTCTCATTATGAAACTATACTAATTCCCATTTTTCTGTGTAATTTTTAGGATTTTTCAAATACGAATGAATGTAGTCATTTTTATGAGTTACAGTAGTTGAAATGAGAATATAGGAGGAGAGGTAGCAGTAATAACAATGATAATAATGTCCTTAACTTAATCTAACCAGGTAAATATCATTAAAACACATTTCCTTTGTTCTTAGAGATGTAATAACAGTTGTAAAAAATGGAACTTCAACATCACATAAAATGAATAATCAATTGTATTTGACCTGTGAAATGTGGAGGTGGAACATGGTGCTTTTCAAATTACAGAAGCAGCCAGAATCTCCCCAATAAAATGTTCTTTTGGGGGGGAAAAAACATTGGATTCCTCACCTTCCTGCACATGCCAAGTTTAAAAATTGGTACATGCAGGATGTGTGTTTCTAAATGAATTCCACAAAAGTGACAAATCCTAATTATACACACTGTGTGTAATTTATTGATTACACTAAATTCCTAAGCATTACCACTTCCTCTCCAGCAAATCTGGTCCCTCAGAATTCAGCACGATTTTAAATTATTCAGTGTGGTTAATTGAGGGCAGGAAATGCTCAAAATCTCTAGATGGTCTGAGGCTACAGTATATGTAAGGTGGCTGTGGCTAAATGCAGCGACATCAAAGCACAAAACACCCCCCATAAGAGAACATTGTTCTGTATATTTGGCAGTTCCCCCCCCCAACACACTCTCAACTGTTTACATCCTGTGGGCAGAATCATGTGAAAATGGTTGTGCAATATTCTGTAAAGTAAGTTGCATATTAGTAATGCAGTCCAAATCCCTCTCTATGAACCACATAATGAGGTAGCCTACTCCTCAGCTGTGACAAACCTCCTTTCTTGTTTTTAAATATATATTTCTTGAGTCTGGATCATAACCCACCATACTGATGATTTTATGCGGCTCTTTTCTCCTCTCTGCTCACTGAGGTGTTTGACGATGTGATGAGCACCATGAGAAGTGTGGGAAGGCTGCCAGTCTTTTTGATGTCGGGGAGATGCTAGCGTGTGGAGGTGCATTAGGAGAACAGCATCTAAATTCACAAAGGCATTTTACTGTTTAAGGGCATGAGGATGGCGCACTCTTCCTCATAATTCTGCTTCTGCCTGTTGTTTCTAGCCGTAAGGGCCAAAAAGCCACTTCCATTACTAAACAAGAGGCGGTGGAGTTCTTGTTAGGATATGTTGGATTTTTACAATTGCTACTTCTTTATTATTATTTAAACCAGAAGGAAGAATTTCAGTATCCCTAGGGAATACATTCATATTGGACAGTGCTTCACCTTAATGATTTGCATCCAGTGCCAAAGTGGGAAGTAGCGGGCTTGATTTGACTTTCATACAGGAGATCAAAGTCTGTGTGCTGTCACAGACCTGCAATTAAAATGTGATTTTTTTTTAGTAATCATAATCATAATCATTTCTTAGTTTCCAAGCCAGTCAGTTTTGATTGTTGGTAGGTTGATAGTTACCTACTGCTTCGAAACCTCATCAGCACAGTGCCAGTCAGTACTGATTAACCCTTTAAACAGGCAGGCGTGTAAAATTAAATGTAAAAAATAATTTGATGTTACTACTCATTTGCACCAAAGTAAAAAAAACAACATTTCCACACATATTTTTTAAAATGTTTTTGATATTTTGTATGTCATGAGTTGTATCTCCCAGAATAAGTTGCTCCTATTAAGGCATAAAAATGGTCATAATGGTAAACAACTTTAATGGTAAACAATGTTTTATTGATGAAGATAGGTGATATATTCTTGTTTTCCCCGGTCATTAACATCACACATACTAGTTTCTAAACGGATTTTATCATTTCTATTAAAGTATAGGCCTACTATAAGCTTCAAATATCAATCCATTTCTACCAATTCCATTGTTCAACTAATTCTAAAAAGACACATACAATTGAACAACCACCTTGACCTCTTCATGCCATTGGCTGACTTCAAGCACTTGAACATCTGGGCAAAGGTGCACTGGCCTCTACCTATCCCCAAAATATTGATGTTCAATGCTATGTTCTTAAGACCAAAATGTCCAACTTGACCAATCAAGTCAAATCAACTGAAAACCAACTTCAAAACCTTCAATCATGCTCCTAACGGTTGTTAAAGAGTGTGTATCTCCCGGTGCATGTCGCCTGTTTAAGGGTTAATGTAGTAAATTAAAGTTTACTCTCGACTTTACGAAATGGTATCTCCTCTACACTTTCAAACACTCCCTTATACTGCTCTAGCACAACTATTATAGCAGAATCCCACACAGTCCACCTGGTTGGGCATAGCGGTTCAGGGTCGCCAAAGGTGTTCTTCTTTTTTTTTATTAACGCAGCTGCCAGCCTGTGTAATCAGATTGATGCAGTGTGCACCGCAATGCATATAGAGGGCTAATGGCTGCTGCCTCCTCAGTATTGCCTGTGCCCCCATGTACTTTCCTGCCATGTTTGAGGCACCATTGTAAGTCTGCCCACGTAAGCCAGACATGGGCAGATTTGGCCTCAATAACACATCACCTGCCACCTTTTGCAATGTCCTGACCTGTTGTTTCAGACACCTACAAACTCCTTGTGTGGGACAAGATAGTGGTCCAGATAGCACAGACAGACTCTCCTGTTCAGCACTAGAAATATCCTGAGTACCTTCAACAATGACTGAAAATTGAACAATGAAAAGAGGCCTAATTTCAGTTGCAATTGCCTCCAATTACTGTATTGGTCATGATGTTCAGGATTTCATTCTGTGATTTGGGGCTTGGTACTCTCTGTTAACCACTTCAGCAAAATGGGATCATCCTCTTCTGCCCTAAGTTTCAAGAGCTGATATAGATGACCACTTTCATCAGTGTGGCCTCACCACATTCTGCACAAAACTAACAATTTTCCTTAAGCAATGCCTTGCTACCTCCTGTTGTTAACCCCATGCACTGGATAACTGGGTACTGATTGGATTCGGCTAACATGCACTCACGGTGAAATAGTGGCGGTGGGCTTGGGAATTTTCATGTGCAGTGAATTTATCAATGGCTTTTTTTCCCTATTTCTGAAGCCTTCACTGATGAAAGCAGCATCAGCTCTGTGTCCAAAGATGATTAGTTTGAAAATCCTTGCTACAGTTCTCACAGATTTTAACTGTAATATAGCCATTGAAAATCTTGAATCCATTTCTCTTGGAATGGTAACAACTTATAAGCAAGAGTTTGTGTTTCTGTACATGTGAGATGTGGTTGGTTTAGGTCTGAACTAAAATGTGCTGTGCCCCTATACCCTGTGTTGGTGCTGCAATTGTGCCCCAAATGATATGCTTTGCACCTGTCCCCTGTGCTGTGCAATTAAAGTCCTTGGCTCTAACCCTTCCACCACTCCATAGACTCTGAACAGTCCATCTCCTAGAATAGAAAAAAAGGTATTTTCCATATTCATAACTACCCAAAACACAATTCAACACAACTATTTTCTTTATACAATATTATACAAGACTATTTTCTTTACTTTTTTACATGCCTAAATAAGAGAGGGCTCTTTATTTCATAATACTTATATACGAACGCTCTATGCCTCTGTCTTACTGCCTCTGTGTGCCCAGCACTGTTCTCTGTGTGCCTTTGCCTAATGATGCATCATTATGACACATTTCCATAAGCATTTCATTCTTTTCTTCTGAAGATATTGTCAAATTGCCTTTGATGGTACTGGGGTCTCTCTACTTGGCATTTCGGAGTACTGAAAAATGATTGAATTGAATTGTATTGCCTTTTTTTTTTTTTGCTGCAGGTTTACTGACCTGGCTGACTGAAAAATACACACACACACACACACACACACACACACACACACACACACACACACACACACACACACACACACACATACTAGAAAAGAAGCAACACTCATTAACTGAACTAAAGGTATTATATGCCTTATTAGATTTAGTTTTCCTGAAGAAGCAGATCTCTTGTGTCTTTGTCAGTGTCTTTTTATGTATTAAGATGGATTGTTTTGTATATATAATATATATAATATATAATAACATAGGTGTTTTCAATACATCTTAATATATTATTTAAAATTATATAGTTATGTTTACAATGATATATTGCGTGTGACAACTCACTGTTTTGCCCAGAACTCCCTACCTCCCACTCCAAATTATAACCCCCCCCATGTCTGTTTCAAACCATTAATGGAAGCCTATTTTGACTTCATGCCCCCCTCCTGGGTGGCATCTGCCAATTTAAGTATCTTTACTCTCTGTGTGGTCTGGAACAAAAATAGCAAATCATAACTCAACTCATGCCTGTCTTTATTTATAAAATTACATGTCAAAAAAGAATTCAGTCACTGTCTGTCCTAATTCCCCTCTAAGTAATGTTCTTACACAAGCAGATTCTGAAACAGTTTTTTTTTTTTTGCCTTCCATGTAGTTACGCTGCCTTGTTCTCTTTAAATCAAATTGTCTTTTTCTCCTTCAATATTTCTGTGCTTTTGAAGAAACACAAGGCATATTTGACAGGAAATTCACCACAAGGTGTCTCATTTGCGTTGCTACTGGCTGTATCTCTCCTTGGTGTATTCATGATAGTTTGAAATACAGAACGTCCGCGTCAACCCATGCCGGCATTTGGACTGAAATATTGCACAAATTGCAATGTTTTAGAAGAAGCCTCACAGGGAGTTTTTTTTTTCCCCTCATATCTGTCTGTCTTTACATGTATCTGTATACTGCACAGTATGTGTGCATGATTTATCTCCCAGATTTTTCATTACTCTGGTGATTTTGCTGCAATGTTAGTAGACCATGACTGAAGTTGAACACTGTCAGCCCTTTTTACTTGTGATGCTGGTATAAAACAGCCTAAATATTATGTAAACATCACAGTGAAAGCAACACATACACAGTCCCTGACTCTTTCTACATGCCCTAATTTCATACTTCACACTAACCCTTGACATGTTTTGACCATGTTCCCAGTAGATAAGGGACACACTTGATTTTTTTAGGATGCTCAAAAAATGTTGTTAGATGGTGGTGGTGACACACACCAATAATACAATCTTAGAAAGTTTGATTGATGTGATTTCCTGTTAGTACAAAACTAACTAAAAAATGACTACACATATGTGACATAGTGTATACTGAATTAGTTTTCAGAAAAGCAAAAGAAAGCGATACAAGTCACTGTTACAAAATTAAAAACCCCTTTCTGATCTGATAACTCACTACAGTTCATGTTTAGGGTTACAATTGGGATCACAGTTAAAAGAAACCAATACTGACTGAAATGAAAAGCTAAGGGTGGTCTACCGTATCAAATTTTGCCATTTTGTTAACCCATCCAACCTCCCCACCTCGCCCCTCCACAGATTTTATGGCTCTAACAGTGTCACACTATTTCCTCTGCTCCCAGCAGTAAAGACTCATAATTATATAGTTACCCGGAATTTATTGAAGTTTTTCTTTGGAGAACAGTTCCAGGTATCCTGCGCCCAGACAACCACACCATGTTGTTTCCTATAGCACTATGGTATTTCTCACTGGAGAGCAAAGTGGTTTAATCTCAATAGAATTGCAAGCTGTGATTCAGCCATTAAAAAATGGAGTAAACAGCACCCCTGTGACTTGAAATAGACATCTTAGAGGAGGAAAACATTGTAATGCAACCTCCTGGTGGTATTGGTGGGGAGGTCAGGAAGGGGCAAGGTCCTTTTAATGACGAGGCTGAACCATACAGAGATACACTGTGAGTTTTAAGAAGAGTGAAATCATGATCTGCACTCTGATGCAGTGCGGTGACTGAGAAATGGTGTGCAGGTTGAGTCTCACTGCTAGAACTTATGTTTGCACACTCGCATTGACATATTGGTACTTGAGTCACTTTGTTAAATAGTGTCTCATACATCAACAGACTCTCCTGCTAAGTACAACCGAAAGCTGCACTAATATTCAGCAGATTTTAATTGGCGTTAATCTGAATTGCTTGAAAAGAAGACTATTAATCAGTTCAGGCCCATGTTGACTGGTCCTCTGGATATGTTTCACTCTATCATCAGGGACTAGATGTAAAGCTTCCTTCCCCCACAGCTGTTCCAGTGATTGTTAGCAATGTGTTCTTTCAATTTCTTCCTGCTTGAATCTGTACCCTGTTATCTGTCTATGACTCATCTTCCTTCCTTGCTGCCTTGCTTTTGCAGACTCAAACACTATTCCTTTGGTTATTCACTCCTTTGAAAAAATCAGTTTACTGACACCAATATTTCACATGTAACCTATATTTAACTGACCCAAATAAGAAATACTTTATTAAAAGTTAGCAATAAACTTACAGCACAAACCTTACATAAATAATATTATGGACTTCAACTCTTGCATGTGGTAATTGTTACTAGTTACAAATAAAAAAGTAGTGACATCCATTCCCACTCTGGCTGTCTGAATGCACACCCATTTCTAGCTGGCCAGCTAACTTTCAGCTAACTTTTAATTTGAATGGGAATCAAATTATTTATTTGTGCGTCTCTACTAGATTTTTCAAATGTTATTGAACCAAGTGGATCAAATTCTGACTGTGAAACAACTCATTTCATGGGGTTGTCAAAACAATGTATCCACTGTTTTAAAGCTGCAACAGTAGCAACAGGGTCTGCTTCGACAAAGTCTAATTAATAATAATAATAATAATAGGAGTATTTTTTTCACAGTCCTATACTACACACTATAACATTTGTTCATATTCATGAAGATGGAGCTGCTCATTTTGACAAAAAAAAAAAAAAAAGTTTTCGGCTGCTGGAATTAGTAAAGGTTGCTGTGTTTCACTCAGGACATTTATCCAGAACACAGAGATCAAAACACAAACAGCATTTGCCTTATCTTCAGCCAAAGCTCTCCAATAGCCCAGCACAGGGACTTCAAAGCGAGTATCATTCTCTTATGTTAATCATAGTTTGAATTTCTCTTTTAAAATGGTTAGATCAAAAGGCATAGACAAGTTATTATGTGAAATTCTGGAGGAAATGCAATCAAGTGTGGAGGGAGAGAGGAAAAAAGGAATTTAAAAAATGATTGATTGTTATTCTGTCCGTATTGAGATGATACAAGACTAATCAATATTCTACAGCCACACTTTTGTTTGAGAGAGAAGTCCATTACACTCTTTGTCATGAAGTTCCCCAGAGTTGGCCTCGAGCAATATTAATACCATGAATTAGAAATGAAAGGATGGCAGCAGGTACCACCGAGCCGTTACATTTCATATGAGTGGATGAACACTTAGTGACAGAAGTTGGCTATTGCTCCCTTGGTTGCAGCAATTATACTGTTCAACGGGCACACAATATATAATGAGTGAAACTTCACCACATCTCTTTGTATGTGTCATACTGATATATCCTTGCTGCTGAAAAGCATTGTTATGCATGGGAGGATTAACATGACATCCATATTAATGTTAAGCCTTCACATGCAGGACCAAGTCCATTGTAAGATTTCAGA
Organism: Scomber scombrus; assembly: GCF_963691925.1. NCBI lineage: Eukaryota > Metazoa > Chordata > Actinopteri > Scombriformes > Scombridae > Scomber > Scomber scombrus. Next base: position 19,179,552 of record NC_084984.1, read on the forward strand.
TGAGTGATGTCTTGAAATCACATTATGTAAAGATGGTAAGTTGAGACAGTGCTTCCATTTATAATGCAAACTATGTGCATAGAATATCTCAGACAAGTATAAACCCATGAGGACATTCTTTACTGCAGTTGATACAAAGGTAGGTAAACATACAGATGAATGGTCTCACGGGTAATAAAGAATAATAAAACTTTTACCTGTCAATATGTACAGAGCAAGGTTTAATTACCCACAATATATGTGAAATATGAAAAGTGAAGTGCAACAACAGCTTGATGCACATCATTAGACAACCATGGCACACACTGCATGCACCATACTGACAGAAAAACTAGCAGGATGTGTTGATCTGTGGTGCTAATCTGATAAAATTGCTGCTTTTCTGGAAGATGATGAACATCAAAACGGGAAAACAGGATGGTGCTCTACTCTGATGTGTCGACATGCGTCAATCTGAGATGGTGTAAGTCAAGACACAGTTAGTGTGTGGGTCTACATGGATAATAATCATGGGCAAAGTTTTTGGAAATTTTCGTTAAGTCTTAAAGCCTTAGGACTATTTTCATTATGCTTTTGAAGTCATAGTTCCCGACCAAAATATAAGTAATTGATGGATAAACAATATAACAGTGATATACATGTATTCCCATATCATGTGTACAATTATTTATGTAAATTAATATGTATTTTTATTTTCATATTTCTTAATTAGTACATTAAGAGCAGTTTCCTCTTAGATTTAAAGATCAGAAGTTATATTTTTAAGGTTTAACACTTTCTGACCCTTAATCATTTTTGTGCCTGTTACACAAGGATCTTTTAGAATTATTTGTTTGTTTATTGTTTGATGTATTTTTTAATGGATTTCTTTTGTTGTTGACTATCTCTTGATTATCTCTTGTGTACAATCTTTACACAGTTCTGTTCACTAGTTTAAAACAGCAGGCCTGAAGATACTCTAGTTACCACAGCGGTTCTCTGTAAAGGTTCAAGTTGTAAGGGTCAATGCACAAAGTCTGATGAATATCCACATAAAATACAAACGTTTTGTCATCAAAATCACAGACATATTGTTTACAGTTATGTCTCTTACACTAACACTTTTCCATAAAATGACTCAGAAGTCAGCAAGCTGATCAATAAAGATAATCTCAGAAAAAAGTAACTTCCTTACTTGAGTATTCTCCACTGTCTTTGAGATACTTGCAGTGTTTAGGACTATACGGATGCTGAATTTCTATAATGGTCCACAGCTGAATAGTGACCACAATCAAATTGATAGCTTTGTGCGTTTTATGAGACTAAATAAATCGATTGACTGTCTTTCTCCCTGCCTTCCTGAGGTTGGACTTGGAATTTAGAATAAGTCTCATCATTTTATTATTATTTTTTGATGATTATTAATTATTTCTGACAGCCACATTTAATCTAAATGCCCTATGTTACAATAGTGTATGATCCCAACAGATGGTTGTTCAAGTATGGTCTTGAATTGTGACTAGGAGGTAGAGAGGAATTGAATTCAAGGCTGCATACTGTAGTTGTGTAGCTTATCATAAAGTGATCCATCATTTTGTAGCAGGAAAATTAACCTACAAGCACCACTCATTTTCTTTTACTGTAATGGGGGATATTTGAATGTTCCTCCTATAGATTGGTTTGCAACATTTTGTTATACTGATCCCGGTTCTATGAATTGCATATATCAAATAATCACTGTCTTAAATCACTCAAAATTTGCTACCCAGTGGACTGCTACTTTTGAGTGTCCAAATTTTGATGTAAATGTAAATAATTCCCTTGCAAACTCCAAAAAGTGAGTGAAAAATGTGGTGTCATAAAGCTCACAGCATAATGTCCCACAAGGTAGATGTGTGCATTGCTGTCATGATACTGTGTCCAAAAAATGTCTTCTCACTATAGAGTAAACCATGAGTCCATGAGTGAACAAGAGTGTGATTTTAGATTGTAAAGTTAGGGTTATCGCAGTATTTACATTACATTTCTTTAGATAAACCCTAGAAAGGCCACCATCTGGCCAACGTGGGTGGCCACCATCTGGCCACCTGTGCAGCCTGCATCATCAGTCTGAGGTAAAGGTAAAATCCTTGACTGGGCCATGCCTGTTTGGGAGACACCAGCTCTCCTGTGTGTTAATTACTTCTTGTTTTACAGCCAAGGTGATGAAGGTCTCTGATCATCCAGTATATGTGAGAGAGATGACCAAAGTGATTTGGGCCATGTGCCAGGGTGTTCATGGTGTGGACAATTATGCAATTGTGTTTCATGCATTAGTGACAAAGGGTGGCTAGAATAAGGAATCTCTCCTCATTGCCTTTCAGTATGGTTCAAATGACACTGTCAGCAATGATTTACCTCTCAGGTTGACCACAACTCCTTCATTGCTTAGTCCATTGACATTACCTGTTATCTTAGATAGATATAAAGTTATATTACTCACTAGTAATATTACTCACTAGAAAGACCATTACTGCAAGCTCAGCCTTTGTTCCAGCTTCTTCCATCCCTCAGTTTTCTTGCCCTTTATAAAACACTGCGAGTAACACTACAAAATTGTGCCCTGCAAACAATCAGTATCAAGCTGCGAAAAAATCTATTCATCTGAGCATTTAATCTCTCCGCTAGAAGGCAAAGTTCACCGGTGAATGAAAAGACACTGGTGAACCAAATCAGTTCTGTCTACACCTTCTTGTGCTTGCTTTTGCATCCTGCTAAAACAACCCATATTACTCCCCTCTAGAGCATGTACTCAGACTCAACTTCTCTGGAATGACTCATCAACAATGTCTTTGTCTGTAACATATACCCACCCTCAGTCTTAAGACTCATACAGTAAAGAGGACAAATACTTACTTACTTAAAATAGACAACTGACTGTGAACTTAACTGCTCATTATTACGAGCCAAGATGCAACATATGGAGTGGATCACAGTTTACTATAGAGTTTGCTCAGATTTCCATTCTCAGCTCTGTCTTCTGCCACTGTGGAACTATTTAATACACAATCTTTCACAGATGAATCTCTCTTCATACACGACCACATCTGGGAGAAGGGGCTTGATTCATATGCCTAACTGAAATCTGGCATAAACCAGGGGGAATACTCCATGTGCTTAATGAAGCTTGCCCTCCTGGCTATAGCTAAATGGAAAAACCCTGCAGTTTCTACCTTTAGCAATCATACACCTGGCTGAACTGAAACGTCTCCCCTTCCAATGCCGGATCTTTCTTCTATAGCCTTGGCCTTAATGCCTTGCTCTATAATGTAAACCTCCATACTCAATGATGGTGCTTTTCCATCCGCACACCCAAACTAAATTCATCTTTCTTTCCTGATATGCACAACCTCCTCACCTCACACTGCTTCATGTCAACCGGCATTGTCATTGTTGGTAATCCACATGTCGATAATCCCTCCTGTTGTTTTGCTGTGGAGTTGTTGAGTCTGATAAAGTGTCTTGGCCTGAAGCAGAATGTTGATGTCCCAGAGGGCACACAGTTGACCGGGTCATCACTGACTCCACCACCATCAATAACCTGCAGGTCTATGATAAAAGTGTGTCCGACCACAAGGTGGTCTCAATGGATTTGACATTCCTGTCACCCACTAGACTCCATTCCCGCAGCTCTGCTCAAATTCTCATTCTTAGCAATTTGATCACCAAAAAATAGTCGACCTTTCCCTTCAAACTGGTAGTGTTCCTCAAGGCTGCAGTCACCTGCCATCTCCTCAAGAAGCCCAACAACCTATTTGAAATAATTTCAGTGAGGTTTTCCTTCAGGTCACTACACTGATGGCAACTGGTGCTGGGTCCCCTTCTCTGCTGATTCTCCCTGATTTGAGTGCTGCATTGGACACTGAGGATCATAATATCCTATTCGTGTGCCTCCACACCACCACTGGACTGTCAGACTGCACTGAAATGGTTTCAGTCCTACCGGAAAGGTAGGACTGAAAGCACTGGGAGGATGAAGGTTTAAATGGCTCCCTGTCACCTGTGGCATTCTGCAAGCATCAGTTCTTGGACCAAATCTGTGTACCATCTGTGTACCCTTCTGTGGCTATGTCATGTCTCTGCATCTGTTTTAAGGAGATTAAGGCCTGGATGAGGACAAATTTCCTTAAGTTAAACTCAATATCGCAAAACTTCACCCCTAACTAACCCTGTCAGATGGAACTTGCTTTAGCCCTGTTTTTCACTTTTAAACTTATCCATGCCTTTATCTTCTTAAGACTGGACTACTGTAATTCACTATTCACAGAGATTCCTGGCAGGAGCATCTAGAAACTCCACTTCATTCAGAACAGTGCTGCCAGGATCCTGACGAGTGTGAAAACACAAACATATAACACAGCTCCCTGTCACCCTCAGGTTGACTAAAAAGTCCTGCTACTCACATACAAATCCATCAACAGACATTCACCTTCATACTTACACCCACATATCTACCAGCAGCTTGCTCCCACAGGCCCCCAGTACTACGCACAATTGCCAAGTCTGCTTATTATAAGCAACTTTAGGCTTGTTTCTCTGTAAAGTCGGCTACAAATATTGGTTCAGTGGCTTGTTTCTAAAGTATAGTTTCTTATTTTGGCTTGCTCTCTATATGTCAAATGTAAATAAAGTTTGACTGATCTTCATCTTATTTGTCAAATATCGCTGCCTGCTGTCAGAACCACGCATGTTCTTTTTACGCATACATTTCATTAGGGCCAGGATATAATTCGTTATTTTGTCAATAACGAACAGGGACGGAATTTAGCTAAACGTTGTTAATTTGATTGTGTGTGTATATGTGTTACAGAGGAACACAGTTGATAAGACAAGGAAGACGACAAAAAGAAAGCCAGGGGATGCGCCAATGTTTCTCTAGTCACATGTACTCTGTCAATGTGCACACGTGTGATTTGTGTGGTACAGAGGAACAGAACTGATGACAAGACAAGGAGGACAAGGACAAGGCTTTTTTCTCTTTTTTTCCCCTCCACACATTAATTGATATGGTTAAGTGAGTGGTGTAAAACAAATTCACTCACACTCACACACACACACACACACACACACACACACACACACACACACACACACACACACACACACACACACACACACACACACACACACACACACACACACACACACACACACACACACACACATTCTGGCAACACTAGTACTGTGCTCCCCCACCATGGGGGATCAAACCTTCTGCTTTGCAGAACCACACTTGTGAAACAGCCTTCCTAACCATCCGAGGGCAGCACAGACTCTAGTCTCTTTTTTAAAAAAGGCCCCAAAACCTTCTATGCTATTACTGAAGCATCACAGTGTGGCACAAATTAAATGTATTATTATTATTATTATTATTATTATTATTATTATTATTATTATTATTATTATTATTATTTATTTATTTATTTATTTATGTATTTATTTATTTATTTATTTATTTATTTATTTATTTATTATGAGTGCATATTATAAAACCATTTTGAATGAATTCAGTTACACCTCAGTGATTACCTGTCATGCCCATCATCCTTGGTCATCCACGGCTGGTGAAGCGGAGTCCAAGCCCACCCAGGCCAGTCCACAGTGTCAGAGTTGCCATGGTCACTATCTCTGGCAATGCATGGTCAACATATTTTATCTCCTCTGCTTTTTTAGTAGAACCTTTCCCAGTCTTCACAGTATTTCTTTAGAGTATGAATATTTGAAAAAAGTATGTGCCGAAGAATGAAGGATTGTGTCATAAATCTTCTGCCAGGCTCTATTTCCAGAGGCAGACTGTAGTCACTGATTAGCTCTAAAAATGTAGCCATGGGAAAATAGTTATGGATGCTCTCTTTTGAGAGATTATTCTCTTTGCAGCTGCCAGGTTCCTCTTTTTTGTGAAGAGAAAAGTCAAATCTGCATTGGCCACTAAACACAATCACAATCAAGAACATCATGCCTGCGCCTCACATTTAAAGACACTACCATTTACCAAATTGACCTAACAGTCAGCACCCTCCGTGGACACTACAAATACCTTATCATACTGACTGGGAACTTCAATTGGATTTCAAGTCCTTGGCTTTTAGAATTTTTTATTTCCATGTTGTTATCGCCTCTATTTTGGAGTTTATGATGTTAGATTGAATGCAGTGGACTGGTGCAGCCCAACTTTCAGAGACTATAAGAGCTATAAGCTAATTATTCAATAGTTTGAAATTTGTAATCTGATGTTGTGTTTGCGTGCTAGTCTGCATGAGTTTGTCTTCCCATACTGGCACTATCCCAAGTTAAGCTTTGCTTGTTTTATCTGTTTTACCATTACAGCAGATTTTGCAAACTATAGATACGCTTTAAAATAATATCACACATATCTCTTCCTGGATTTCATGAATAGTATTCATTATAACTGACTGTTTCTGGCACTCACACTCAGCACAACTCTCTAATTCTCATGCTGAAAACTTTGCTTTGGTGATATTTAGAAGATTTGTTCTATACAAACAAGGGAAATTAGACCCAATTACGATTTAATTTTTATCTCCAGGATCTCAAAAGTACCTTTGTGAATTAAGTAAACTAACTGTTTATATTCATGACAATGAATTTCCAGAAAGGTGAATGTAATACTAATCTTGTGATTTTGAGCATGCCTGGTGTGTTATGATGCTGTGTACAATGATGAGAAAATCTCATTCAAGCAATTAAACATGGATCATGATGTAAATAATGGATTAACTACATCAAAATAAATAGAATTTCCTCGGCTTTCCCTGAAGATGAAATGTGTTTTATTCAAAAAGACACAGACCCAATCCCAGTCACCTTCAGTCTGTTTTCTGACCTCCTCTCTGTACTGTTAGAGGGATAGATTAATTAGAAATAGGCTTAAGCCTTCAGGAGGCAAAAGCTCTACTAGACAGATGCTGTTTGAACAGCAAACTGGTATTGGGATATTAAAGGAAGATGAGAAAAATTGGACTAATTGGAAATGGAGGACATATGGGTCACAGACATAGGCCTCTGGGATGATAATAATATAAACTTTATCTTGGGTATAAGTATCAGTAACCAACATTTTTGATACTATCTGTTTCAATATTGTCTTTTTCATCATACGAGTGATGGCAAGAGTGTTGAACTGCTTCATTAAGCATATTTCAAGACTTCCTTCTTTGGGTGGAAATCTTTGTGAATCTCATAATTCAATTTGATTCTGATTCTGGTATTCGATTTGATTCTTAATCACTTCTTGATTAACCAAACGTTTCCTAATTGAATGAATAGTAAAAGGGTGCAGTGTACTCCATTATACTGTGTGCCAAACCAATCACTGGTGTTCTTGGTCCACTGAAATGCAATTTGACGTATAACTGGCAGTTATAAATTTTTTTTTGATTTGGTGAAGTGATTTGATTGGCTATGGTTCCTGTCACTGTTTGTTAAGAGTTTGGATTTGCTGAAGGCCTTTTGATTGTTTTTTTTTCTCTAATGGTGGAACATGATTGTCTAATCACCATCAGATGTGTCCTGCTATTATTGTTGATTTTGAAGACCTGAGAGCCGAATTGTTATCCAAGTAAAAAAGAGAAAAGCATATGGAGCCAAGTGTGTGACACATCCCTCCTCTCAGGTCAACCTCAAGTGATCAGCACCTCTTGATAAACCTTGGTGTTTGTTACTTGTCCACTGTATGGTGACATGGCAATATATGTACAGAACACAGCAAAAAAATGGTAAACCCAAAATGTTTTTAATTGATAATTCACTTTTACATTATCAACTAGCTCAGTCAAATCCAGCTTCATGTGAAAGAGGCTTGTTAATTACAAGCAACATAAAAAAAACCTTGAATGGAATACTTCACATGATATGAGCTGAAACAGTGATACCAAGTAGGCCACCTGTGGAAAAGTACTGATTTAGAACAGCAAAAGTCATATTCAGTTAAATTAAATGTAGCCTGTAATCACCAGAACAAAGAGATGCAGAAACAATAGAAATAATTTCCAAAGTAGTTATAAACTACTTATAAAGTTAGTATTTTTTGCTATTTAGTTGGATGATTAAGACTGTTTCTGTTACTGAAGGAAAGAGTGGAAACGTAGTTAATGACTGATGAGGTCTATCTGCCTGAAATATTACATTTATAATCATGGGAGCCAATTAACAGTGTGTGGATTATTTGTCTGATATTCTTTGTGTGTGTGTGTGTGTTTATTTCCAATTATCTTCACACAGTTGTCTCATGTCATTCTCAGCTGCGGTGAAGGGATCAGAGTGTAAAATCATCCACACCGTCAGCTGTCACTCGGGGGATAAAATAGACTTTTCAGAATTAAAATGCAGCTGAAATCATAATTATGTGTTAAGGGTCATAAACAATCTCCCTTTTTGTTAAAAGCTCTGTTTTAAAACCAGAGTGGTAACAAAAAGCCTGCAGCAATAAAATATTTCTAATGACCTATGAAAACACATATTGCTCTTTTTTTTTACTGTACCATCCTGTAGAAATTAAGACTTTTTCCCGAGCGATATAATTGGTCACAGATAAATGACTTATGCATTAAACAAAACTTGGGAGGGACTCAGCAGCCAGACATTTCTCCATTATCTGTCCTCTGAGACTGAATGAAAATAGCTGGTCCACCTATAGGTCAATCCACATTAAGTGAGCCTGGTTAGGTTAGGTTCCCATTGTCACTTACTCTGGGACTTACCTCTTCACTTTTCCAGCAGTTGGGGATGCAAGAGAAGAGACTTTTCTTGGTCTTGAGAAGCTGCAGCATTTATTAACCATATTGTACATCTCCTGCCAGATTGACAACTTACTGCTAACCTTTTCTTCTGCTCCACTCAAATTATCCATCATTTTCTGCTATTCGCTGTTCTGCTCACTTGCTCAACCACACACTGTCTACACACACACGTTATACACTGCCCTATTCCTTAAAGGAGCTACACTATTCTTATAACGGTACCTTTCTCATAGATGTCATTTGAAGAATGTCATTTGAAGAATGAAGAGAGGGATGACGACTCAAAACGATCCCAAGATAACACAGGGTGTGACTGTGCTTGCACGGAATGCAAGTGAAAATCATCAGTAGCCATGTTTGGCGGTAAAGTGAAACAGACGTTATGAGTGGGCTTAGACATGAATGTGACATAGACTCCAATGTTAAAATGCTGGTATAAAAATACTCTTTAAACAGTAGGAGTAATCACAATGACAGCTGGAAATTATCTCAGTAGCTACAACAAAACAATTCCCACGGGAGAGTTATTCTTTTTTCTCCCCGTTGTTTTGCTTTGAATGAAAGCCAATTAGCAGAGGAGCCATTCACTTCCATTTTATTTTGGATCTTGAAACCTGCGACGATTAAATGTGAAGTCTTTTAATAAAGGCTTTGAAATTCATCAAAGTGTGATCTATATGTCATTTCATTTAGTACTGCTCTTAAAGTATTTTTATAGCAGTATTTTTTATAGAGTTTCAAAACTGTCTTTGGCACTTCCTTGTGTAGTCCACCTCATGATGTCAATTAGCCAAAAATGGCACCAAGATGAATGAAGGCAAATTAGGATCTCTTCACAGTCACAATTCTGTTTCTTCTTGTTGTATTTTTTTGGCCGATTGGCATGAACATTTAGTCAACTCTTCCTTGGTTCAAGACTGATATTTCTACAATGTTTCATGTAAATCGGCTCAGAACTTTTTGAGATATCTTGTGCACTGACAGACTGGGCAAAAACATTACCTCCTTTGCGGAAGTATTAAAAAATGAGTTGTAGCATAGCTAGTCCTGTGCAACATTAACATCACTGTAGAAAAAAAAATCTATGACATCTTTTAAATTGTTCTCAGAACTTACCAAGAAGGTGGATACCGTCTCCAAGGAGATGAACTGCAAGAAGGTCAAAGTCTAAATCACCATCTCCACCATACTATTTTGTTATTTGGGTAATAGTCTATTTACATTACTCCAATGCTGCCCCCTTGTGTATATTACAAAGTGAGCAGTGCAGATAATTGTCACAATAATGAACACTTGACAGATTGATAATTTTCTGCTGAGAAAAAGCAACGAGCAACGGCATGATCCCTCTATTCCTTGTTCCTGTCTTCTTTTCTTTTTCCATGGTAGTCCAGATTTGACACCAGTGTTTTCCCCAAGCGCAGTTGTCAGAGTCTTCCTCCAGCATATCTGCCTGCCTCTGTGTTCCTGCGACTCACCTCCTGCCTCAGCTCATCCCTGCACCATAGCCCCACCAACCCTCACTTTAAAAAAGTAAATTGTGATACATACAAACATGTCAGTACTAAACTCAATGAATTAATAATTGTTTACATAACAAAGGAAGGAAACAATATATCTGTAGATCAGGAAACAAGCACACCTGTGTTGACTGAATCAAAGAAAAAAGGCATAATTCATATATTTCTAAGTTTGTTTTGGGTAGGTGGTAGGTGGGTAGGTTGTCTATCTTAAATCGGGTGTAATCGGGAGTTGCATTTATTTGTTTGATTGATGCATTAAACAAAAACAGCCTTAGAACCTAATTTTTCCTCTTAATTCTGGTCATGTCTTACACAGCAGATGATGACGGTGTAATTCATCAAACTGATGTGTTTAATCCATCCATTCATCCATCTATATGTGAAAACCTTATATTATCTTGTTTAATTTCATTTTGACAACAAAGGGAAATCAGTAGGTTAGCCAGCTATTGATGGATTTAACCCAGGTTTTACACTATAAGAAAACTGGCTCACTTTTAACTGTGATAAATCACCATGGTAATTTATGCAAATGATTGGATTACAACCTGTTAACACCCCATCCACTGGCCGGTCAGGTCACTGGACAATAGGCTCTTCATTCCTACAGGATCCTGACATGGTCAAAAGTCCTCAGTTTACAATACAGTGACAAGTAAAAATGGAGCAATACATATAAATCAGTCAAAACGTTTTTATTCCAGGCTTTCTGTTTCCACTCTGGTTTTAAAACAAAGCTGGCAGTCTGGCATTACTTTTAAGTTTTGGTTGTTTTTTGTTTTGTTTTACAACACATTCAGAATGGTTTCTTCAGCATCCAATTAAACTTAAAAAATACTCTCTATACTGAGGTCATATATATGCATAGTATATGTAGTTTAATCCCTAACCTACTTTTAATATATGGAAATTAATTCTAGTGTTTCTATATCTTCCTATTTTGGTGATTACAGGCTATCGTTTTCATTTCATTTTGTTGAATATGACTTTTTGCTGTTTCTAAATCACAATTTTTCTGCAAGCAGCCTATTTATCACTGTTTCATCGCATATCACATGAAGTATTTCATTCATGGTTCTGATGATGTGTTTGTAATTAAAAAAGTTTTGTCTTAAGCTAATTCTCCTAACATGCCATCATTTGCTCAACTGTTGCAGTGTAAACATCAACTGCATCCATGAGGGACACTTTGGTTATCCTGCTGACCTGACACAGAGTTGACTGTACTAGGTCAGTGAAGTTCTGTGTGGGCAGAAAAAGCCAACAACTTCTTAGGATGACTGAAGACATTTATTAATAGCTAAACAACTTGATGTTTCATGATAAAGCATAAGATAATAAGAGATGTAATAAGCCCTTAAAAAATATAATAATGGCTTGAATGTGTGACTCAAAGTTAATGTATTGAGATTGCTAAAAAAGCATACTTCTCTAACTATCTATCATTTTAATTCATTTTTCAAAATCAACCTTTATCACAAAAGTAATTTATTTTTTACTGTGCTCATGATTTGTCTCTGCAAATATGTTTTCTCAGCAGGTCTGGCATTGTTTTGGTTGGTCTTTTTTTGAAGTAATTTTGCTCTCAGCAAGCAAGTCCATGTCTGATCCAAGCATCGCTGTCTTCTCCGTGTTTCCATAGAATATTAAAATATGTATTTAACTTGTTGAAAAGCAAAAAAGACATCTTATTACAATGAGTTACCAGAGGACAGCTCAAAGGAAAACTCCTCTGAGGTTGGACAAGACAGGTGGAGTTTTAGGTGTGTTTTAAACATTTTAGCACCACAGTCCTGATGAATATTTATTTTCTTTGTTTTGGGACTTTTAAAGTGTGTCTGGTGGTTTTGGCTTTAGAGAAGCAAATTAATTTTCTACACAGGGGAATTAAGTCTGAGTTGTAAATGCAAAATTCACACTTCAGAGTCATTAAATTGGGGAGTACAGATGCAAAAGTGTTGTTTATACCCTGTGGCAGATTATTTCCACACATACTATATATGCAGGAGGGTGGCAAATCAAAGGAATCTGAACGTGCATTTTATTTATGATGTGTTGAAAAGCGTCAGTTCTCCTTGGCATGGATTACTCAAGTCTCTGGAAAACCATTCTTCCAAAAGATATTCCCTCATGGTAATAAAGAGAGGTCCGTCTAACACGTGACTCCAAAATCTCCTATACTGTGTACTCAAATGGTTTTTGAGATGTGTTCAGTGCGAAGACCATAGCATACAATTTACATAATTTCCATCCTCATCAAACCATTCAGTGAGCCCTCGTACCCTGTGGAGGGGGGCGTTGTTATCCCGGAAGAGATCACTCCCATCAGGATAGAAATGTGTTATTATGGATAAAGGTGATCAGCCAGAATAATTTAGCATTGATTTGCAGTGAGTCTTTTCTCTAAGGGGATAACTGGAAAATGCCCCTCACAGCATAACAGATCCAGCTGACCACCTCTCTGTAGGGGTGCTGCAATTATGCCTGTAGGTTTCACTTGGCCAGAATATGTTGAAGGATGACTCATCTGACCTCATGATTTTTTCCACATCTCAGTATACCAGTGGCTTATGCATCACAACTCTATAATATCCCTCTTTTGGAGGGATATTGGAGAGGAGAATGGAGCACCATTCCTCCAGCAGAGCTCAAGAGACTTGGAGAATATTTGCCAAGGAGCACTGAAGCAGTTGTTGTGGCAGTATAAAGTCTTTTTTAATCACCTATCTGTATATGCCATGTACACCTCATGTTCCATGTTGGAAAACTGTGATTATCCTGATTTCCCAGTAAATCTGTAAATTACCCAACTAAAGTGTTGATTTTAGTTGGGTAATTTACATTTTTCACAGCAAATCTGTATGCTCACTAACCCAATGATGAGTGTGCACAGAAACCAGGTTATGCATATTTCCCGACCAGATGGGAAATCTGGGTGGCGTTTCCAATGAAAAGGTTAATGTGGGTGGAAAGCACTGCAGTGCTGCACAAGTGGTGAGTCTGGCTGTGTGCATAGGTGAATAATCACAGGCACTGTGCATCTACATCTTCTTGCACATGGATGCTGTAGGACTTATCATATCGTTCTAAACATGCTCAACACATTTAGGCTGGCAGCACACAGACATATCTTAAAATACATCCCATAACAGGATCCACAGCCTCTAGACACACAGAAACTGACAGCCCTAAGGCTTCCTTAAAGAAGTGAAGTTGGCATTGTATCTGTAGCAGAAAGCTCAGGTGGAGAGCAAATATATGAATGTCATTGTGAGGATCCAGTTGCCCCTCTGCCTCCATGTTTCTGAAGAGTGTGTGGAGCAGGTCAAGGACTTGCTGGTATACATCTCTCCATAATCGTTCAATCCTGCAAACGATTCAAGTTTTTAATTAGTTATGTAACACACTTGACAAGGTTAAAGTAAGATTTATGCACTTATTAGTTTGTTATGCATGTAATACAACCCATCAATATATCCATGGCTACATGCCACCGACACACATTGTATGGCAGGGTGACCTTGATATTGGTATTCCATAAATACACAAACTATGGCACACATGTTTTAACACCAATGTTTTTGTTGATAAAGGTGGACATGTTTTGTACATTATTGCCCAGATTTCAGGATGGTATACATTTGGAAAATAAAAGTCTATATTAGTGTGTGCTTCACTATATTCTCTGTTGCTTTTCGACTTTTAGAGCACAGGGCCCCACCCAGTTGATTTGGGCTGGGCTGATTTAACTTCCCTCCTTTCATTGTACCCATATACATGCAGAGCACATATACACCACTGTATGAAATATTGGTACTTAACATATGCATCTGTGCATTACACATCACAGTTGGCCATGCAGAGCAACAGGGAGGAGGCAAAGCTGAGAAGGAGAAGCTGGTCCTCAGTTTCTTTAAAGTAGTTACATTAAAGATCACATAGCTTGGCTGTATTCTGTACTGCATGAATTTGCTTCTCTGTAATGGACAGTTGGTGTTAATATTTGGGGACATGATTGGCAGTGGCACTGATAGTTATGTTTGAGACATATAATGAGTTTACGTCAAACGCTAGATTAATCATATGTGATACATATCATTATGATAATGTTTTGTGTTTCTATGACAACACCAACAAAATGTGTGTCTCAACAGAGTATCCTCACGTTTGTGTGTATCAGAGAGAGCGTGTCAGAGAGAGCTTAAAGTGATATTGGTATCAGTCTCGGGTCATGCTCAGGCCAAGAAATGGCAGACTTTGTGGGCTGAGCTTAGGCTGGAGTTTGTGGGCCATGTACTGTAGGACTCTATTCTAGAGGTCTGAACATTATACCACTGAACTCTTAAGAGGATAGTCTGGATCTTGGCTGGATGTTGTGTGATATGGTTGTAGGAGTTATTGACTAATAGTGATTTTTGGACAGTGTCCTACCATTGATTGGGATTGCTCACAGGGGTGTGGCTTTGAAATGATTTTTAGTTTGGATTGGGGCATATTTTCACTCAGTGGGTCCTCTGGAGATCTGCCACCCAGGTCAGTTTGGAAAGACAACAGCAGCAGCAAAGACAATCAATCTACAAAATATTTTCAACCTCCACAAACATGCCGGCAAAAAACATAAAAAAACATATGTTACACACATGAACATAAAAGAGACTTCTAGGTGTACATACATTTGAAATAATTCCATTAGTTTTCGTAACTGGAAATAAAGAAACACAAGCACATCAGCTTAGCATTGCTATATACTGCAGGCTATCTCAGTCTATTGAATGATACATCCTCCTGCACCTTGCCCAAAGGACCCCCTAAACTGCCCAAAGTGCCTTTGCAAGCTTTACTAATTGTAACCACAAATTAACCAACATGCTCTTCTGTGTCCTAATACCACTTTTCTTTAAACAACAGACAATCTAACACTGACAAATTACTGAAAACAGTTTGGCTTTTTTGGCTTTTGTTAGTTGGCCCAGTTGCTGGTGCCATTTTTTCTTTCAAGCTGGGCTTGCTAGTAGGTCTCCAACCAGAGTACCCATTGCCTGAGATATGCCCCAAATCCAAGCACTTACTTGAACAACCTCACCCCACTTTACTTGTTCACAATCATATGTCCACAACTACCACAGCCCTGGTGAGAATGGCCAAACCAAGCATGATTGGTCAGTAAGTGCCCTGAAAGTCTCATGGGACTTGAACGTAGTCCTGTGTGATTACCCAATCATATTATATGGCATAATACACTTCTCAAATCTTAGAGTCTAGGTATTTCAATATTGGTCAATAACTCCTTAAAACCTTATCTCACAATTCCTTGATCGGTAGATGCCATTTCACAATGACAAAAAAGTATCTTTAAAAATGTCTACACGTGAGAGATTTTGCTTGATGTTCTGCTTTCAAAACACACACAGCAGAAACAGACTTACTCAAGTGATATTAATTTCCCAATCTGAGCCAAGGCTTAGAGAATAGGGTGCTCTGCAGTGAAGTACCACACATTCAAGTAGCCGTACCCCATCGCTATGAGCAAGCACATACTGTGTGGGTCTTTAATATGCTTAGATGATTGCACCAATTATGAACCCACATATGTGCTTAAAAAGGAGAGATGACACTCTGTCTTGAATGGACAGTGTAATATAAGCAAATAAAGAAAGACTTAACCACCAGAAAAGGTGAACAGTAGCTTAAATTAACATATCCTTCAGTATAACAGTAAAATGACTTCAATCACCTTGTTGCCATTTATAGAATGACATTATTACCCTTTCTCAGTCCTCTTCAAAGCTTGTTAGATCTACCTACACAAGTCAGACTTGTTCTCTGCATTCCTTAGAATGCACACGTTCAATGCAAGTTTGCCGCTCTTATGAAGTCAGGTTCAGTCTCCCAATCTCTTTATGGCACTGATAGACTCATAATATGCATATTGCAGGCTTAATGTCTTATTTTTATATCACTCTAAACATGAAGATGCACAAATGTGCCCTGGATGCATTGAAAGAGAGCAAGCTGTGGGAAAAAAAACATCTTCAATATTAGGCACTTCGGGAGGCTGATGACTGCTTGAAGAACTAGCTACACTCTCTGCAACCCTGTTCTCTTTCTCAGTGATTCTCTCTTCCACTGACCCTGCTGTGGTGTACTGCCTGTCTGTCGATGAAGCTGTCTTCAGATCTTTAACTGTTGCTGTTACTCTCCACTGAACTCAAACTGGCTCTCTCCAGATTTGCTGGAACATTTAAACAGTGCAATGTGATCACAAAATTAAAAGGCATGCTCATCATTTCCCCCCAGTTTTATTGTCTTGTTGTAGTGGCATGCAAAATCGTCGTGAAGAAGCCAATATACTCTGTGTGTGTAGATTACCATTGTTTACCATTTGCACTGTAAAATAGCCAGTAAGTAACAATGAATTGCATGGATGTTGCTCTGACAGGCAGTCTTTGGAAAAACATGATTTTGGTAGAACAGGATGATCCCTGATGCCAGATTTCTCTATTGAATCAACAACAAAGCTATTCCTGCATACACTGTAGATATTAAAAGAAGAAAAGCCTGCAAAGTTGTCTGGGAGTAAATGTGCACATTGTATCCAATTAAGTATTTTATGTAAAATAGCTCTATGACTGATATTAAGCATGTTGCCTGTAAACCCTGCGTATGGCATGAGGAATGAATTTACATATATGCTATATTACCTCTCAACATCATGTCATTTATTTAACTAAGTGGTTCAGGCCATATAATAGAACATGATTATAATCTCCTCATGTATAAAATAACATATATAAAGACATATTTGTATACGTTGAATGATATCTATGTGTCTTTCAATACTTTCTAAAGTTCAAATGTACTTTTTTATTAGGTAGCCATGGTAACCACTACACTCTAAGCAAACATTTCATTAACTGTCAGCAACACTTACTTTTTAATCCAAACTGAAATATTCAGTAAAGAAGCTGTTTTCTCTCCATTGATTGAGGGAAGTTGGCGATAATAACAAGCAGTAAAAACCTATGGCTATTACATGTGAGAGATACTCCTGACAGAAATATGAAATTATAGAACTGACAGAGGAGAGCGGGGCACAAATGGACGACCTGTTTGTGATATTTACCAATAATAGAATGAATTACCAGCACCCATGAATAGTGTAGCATAACATCAATTTTGCGCACAGCTATTCATTCTGATATTTACCAAAACAACCTATCACTGAACATTTGAATGTGAGGGGAATGAAACACACAAAGCAACACTCTTGTTTTGATATATTTTAAAGCAGCTTAAAGACCAATTACTTATCAAAAAGAGAAAAAAGTCAAAGTACATTAAACATGGTTAACATTTATCTCCATTTGGATCCAAATTTAACTTTTATAGTAGTAGTGTAACAAAGTATTTTCTCTGTCTGACTGACATGATGCACAAGGGAGATGAGCTCGGACCGCCACCTTCCAAAAGTGGATAAACTACTAAGTAATAAACTATAACAATTTGTACGTGGAGTACTGTGGATACAGGTATCTTTAATATGCCCCATCCCCACTAATGTTTCATCTTTGGTGTGAACACATGGACACATTTTATAACTAAACATACAGTAACATTAACCAAGGTGTAAGGAGCCTAGTTTTATTCTAGAAAAACATGCTGTTTGTGGTGTTAGCTTATTATGAAGTGGTTAGGCTTAGGCTTAGGGTTAGTCAGTGATTTGAGCAAATGTTCAACGTCTTCTTCTGACCCCTCTTCAGTGTCAGGTTCTGAAGCAATTACAGTTCTACTTTTCACTGCATGTCTCCTGAAAGTTGTCACATCATGTTCAACACTGGTTTGATAGCATCAATGACCATAGCAACACGTGGAACACCACAGCATGGTGTGTGTATCTACAGAGACCCTGTCCTCTGCATGGATTTTCTTATTGTCTCGTTATTTTTGCTGTGTGTGGGACACTTCTGGAGCAGCGGGCGTGTAGCAGTGGCAGCTGGTGTCAACAAACTGGGGAGGACAGGAGGAAAACCAACCCACCGCATCATGTTATTTAACACTAGTTGGCTACTTATCTCTACTGTCTTATGTTCAAGTTATGTTCTTATGTTCAAATGCAGGCTGTGCTTTAGAGGAGCAGATGCTCAAAGTTAAAAAGGGGGACATGGAACAAGATTTTAAAACACCATACACCTGCATAATTGATAACAAAACCTGTTGAATTTTAGCAACCCACTGGTGAGTGAAGTAGGTCTCCCATATTTATTGTGTGTTCCTCTGTTTTTTCCCCAGTTTGTCTCTCTGTGTCTGTGTTTATGCTGGATGTGACTTCATGGTGTCCCTCTCCCCACTGTTCAACTGATGCACCTGCTGCTGATCACCTAATCAACTCAACAAGCCACAGCAGCATAACAGGACTCATCCATCAAGACTCTGCAGGATCGTTCCGTCAACCATGTGGTACAACATGTCAAGACCAGTTCTATTGTTATTTGTATCAATTTGCAATTTAGCTAATTCTAATCTCCATGTGCTCCATGTTTACACTCCAGTCAGTCACAGTTGTCTGCCACAACCAGCTTAGTCCTTGTCATCTGTCTTTAGTTCGGATCATCTACTCATCGCCTGCCCAGCTTTGTTACAAACCCCATTCTCCAATGTGCTCATACCATCTAGTACCCCTCACCTGCTCTACTCCACCTGCTCTGGTTTCCATTCTCGGCCTGCTCCTACATCAGACTCTGGCGATACCAAACCAAGCAGTTCTGCAAAAGACCCTGTTCTAATCTGCTTCCATCCTGTATTTCAGATTTTAGATTGAGTAATTATAACACCTGCATTCAAACAGACTGTTATATTCCCATAAACAATTTGCTTTCGAAAACCAAAACCTCTGAGTGGTGAAAAAGCTGATTTTTTAGATACATTCAGCATATAGGTATTGTTTCTAAGTAGAGGAGTACTCATTTTAGCTCTGGAGTGAGTCGGAATGTGTCATTTTACCAACAAAGTTAAACAAAGTTAACTTTACATTTATAGTATTGATTTACAACAAATTCATGTTCTGGCGGTTCTAGTGTTCGACACGGCTGAATTGTGTTAGTGGAATGGCTTGAGCTTCAAGTGCAAGTCGATGTTGATCCAAGGCGGGTTTTTTCAAAGTAAGTGCAGCTTTCATCAGCTGCATTGATGGAATACCCCTCAGGTACATTTTCCTGCCTCACAATATTTTGAACTCATATGCTTAAAAATGTGTTGGAAAAATGTCTTAATCCTCTAACTCGAGCCTTTTTTAAATTACATTTATGTAGATTCTGAGCAGTGATTAGGTCCCATTTGATCAGTTGATTATTTATATATATATTCAACTGATTCATATATATTCAACTGATTCATTATATATTCAACTGATTCATGTATCCATTTTTTTTATTGTAATGAACAAAATAAAAAGATGACATCTTTTAAAAACAAACAAAAAACAAACAAAGTGGTGGACAACATACAACACATAAGGATTTAAAAGCTACGAGAAACAGGTCCAGTCAGTCCCTTTGACAAGTGTTTTGCTTGAACCTCAGTTCCTATTAAATTCAAAGTATTTGAAGCATCAGCTTAGAGACTAAGCATTGTTGAGTCTTGCTGGCATACTATATTTTTTTAAATTGATGATCCTTAATGATTGCATATAATTAACATTTTCAATCTATGTTTGCGAGATTGTTTTCTTAGCAGACATGAAAGCAGAAAATAACATTTATGTATTGATTTTAAATTGAGGTGAGAGTGGTTTATAAGACGCAAACAAAAAACAACAGACAAGCTTCAAGAAAATATGTTTTATCTACAGAAATGTTAATGTCTCTGAAACACAAAAGAGGATTATCCCTATGGTTTACATAACCCTGAAAGGAGGGCACAGCACATTATACACTTTAACAGTACCAATTTCTAATCCCTTATAAATTGTAATTAGTGTAATTTAATAATGGATAATTGAAAAGCATCAATTAAAATATGGGTGTCTTAATAGAAACTTGTGCTACTTTATCTTTCAATTTTGAAAAAAATAGCCTTTTTAATCATGATAGATATGGACATTGTGTGACACACCTTTGTGAACACCACAAGCTTCTTTGTCTAACCTCTTGGCTGATGAATAATGCAGGGTGGCAAAGCTCTGGAGTACCATGGTTGCTCTCAATGGACTCATTACATTGTCTTGGCTATTTGTTGTCCACAGGGAACTGTATTAGTGCCCTCATTCGTAATTAAAACAATAGATAATCCCTAGGCACAAACAACACTTTGGTAGCACATTTGTTGGTGCAGAGAGTAATTAATTGTGTCATTAGTATCTGTTTTGTATTTCAAACGAGAGTCTCGTTTACAGTGCTCCTAAGGGACTGTGTCCATACTGTGTAAGACCACACCAATACTCTTTTTGTTTTTCGCTGGCAATACAGTTATGACTACTGAGAGGCCATGCCAGCAGCATATCTAATTAGATGTAATTTTGCTTGGGAGCTTATCAAATCCCACTCTGTGCCACAGAGCTCTGTGCTCAGGAACGAATGACATCCGGACATTAAAGAGCTATGCCTGATTGCACTGCTGGATGTTTCACTGACTGTTTGTTTTGCCTTTTGTAGAAAGGTATCCTGACTGTGATAAGTCATATGAGGGTGGTCTGCCTCTGATAATCGTTCTGTTAGACAAACCGTGACCTCCATTGCTTGTGTTTTATCCAGCAGTTTAATGAGTTCCAGCTATCTAGACAGAACAGAGTAACAGCGATTCCAAAGAAGAAGAGCACATGTGACTTGGGGTGAAATTGATGAGAAATGTGTATGATATAATCAGAACCATAGTGTGTTGTATTTATTTTGTTTTTTGTTTTATTTCTTTATTTTATAATAGACTTGCACACCATACACACACACACACACACACACACACACACACACACACACACACACACACACACACACACACACACACACACACACACACACACACACACACACACACACACACACACACACACACACAGATACTACAATTCTATTCCTAATGGTAATTGTGCATAGGTTCACTTGGAGGCTACAAATTAAGAAGCAACTGAGTACAAACAGGACAAAAGTATTACTATCAGCAGTTGGATAATGGTATAATTGTATATAATCAAACCCATTAATTTGTTCAGGGCATTGCGTTTAATCAAATAACTGGCAAATACTGTTGTACTACAGACTCAAGTGAGCACTTCTTCTACCAGCTTATTCTACTAGTGTGTAAAGAGGCCAAATTAACCCTTGAGTTCACTGGTTCTTGTGATGATACCATTAGATCAGGTTGAAAGATTGACCTTTTCATCTCCTATTTTCTACGGTCACTGCCCGCTATTACTCTGACATCCTTTAGATTAGTTGGTCACTGCATCTTCTGACAAAATATTCTACTGTGTCACTGCATATGCATACATGCTGTTATGAAAGCTTCAGTTGGTGAATATTAGGCTCCTGTTTCATTATCATGAGTTTGCTGTTACAGTAAAATATTCAGAATTTGATATAGACAGAGCTTGGAAATTGGATGTTATTTACACTACATTAAACTCATCTTTTGCATTCACTATGTCCTTACACTGTGATTTCTTTTCCTCCTGCATATGAGGGATAACATTACTGTGTTTTAAATTTAGATGACATGCAAAAAACAAGTCTTATGGAGCATATCATCTTGTGAAGATCAGCACAAGGAAAGAGCAACTTGCACCCATTCTATCCATTTAATGTATCCATGATATAGTATCTGGACTTTGACCAGCTCTCTGATTTGGTCCTAGCTAGTTCTCGTAAGATGTTAATGTTTATAGGGTTACTTGAATTGCAAATAAGTTAGATAAATGCATAACAATGTCACTACTGGTCCACACTGAAATGTATAACTAACTGTTGACTGCATTGCAATGAAATTTGGTACAGGTATTCATCATCTCCAGAGGATGAATCCACTTGACTTTAGTGATCACCTACTTTCCCTCCATTGCCAGCAGCAGATTGATATTTTGTGTTATCTCCATAATTTGCCAATTTACCTCCAGTGTTGCCACAAGGTTGTAATGGTTTGCTCAGATTGAAATGTCCCAGCCATTAAATTTGTCAGACATTCATGCTCTCCATTAATTGCTATAAATATGGTTATTCCCTCAGATTTTATTTAGCGCCATCATCAGGTGTAACTTCCAAATAGTACAAAAAATGTGGGTTCAGAGCTAATTAGCAAATGCCAGTGTGCTAACACCCTAAACTGAGATGATGACATTATCTGCTTAAACATCAGCATGTTAACATTTACATCAGTAATATGATCACACTGATGTTAGCAGTAGCTAAGTACAGCTTCATAGAGCCACTAGTGCGGCTGCAGACTCTTGTTCCAAATAGGAAGCAGGATTTCACAAGTCCATCATATTCCTCCATCTAGGAAATTAAAATGATCCTTTCTCCCCATAGAAGGGCAGATTGTTTAATTTAAAATTATGTTTAACATGAACAAAGCACTGCAGTTAAAATGTGCAATTATATACATATATTTAAAGTATATTGTTCTGCATAAGACATTTAAGATAATAATGTAGAAAATTGTGATTTATCTATGGGAGAGGAAAGAGGTTGCTGCTGTGTTATGTAGCCCCCTGTGTAAACTTATAGCAAAATTACCTCTGTGTGGTGTGCCTGCCTGTGGCAAGACACTGTTACACTATCAGCAAGGTCAGCTCTGGACAAATACATTAAATAAGAACCTTCCTCCGGGCCAATAAATATGCTGTATCATTAAGGTTACAGTGTGTGCTTAATTTCCACTTCTTATTGGACATTAAAAGAAAACAGAAAAGGACAAGAAAACCTTTTCAATAAGTAAAACCAATGTCTGTACTTCCCTTTTACTATTTATCATCATCTCTTCAGGGAATGCAGCTGTTTAATTTGCCACCAACTAGAATGCAGTTTATCCACCCTGCTCACCTGCTCACAGTAAACTATCATGCACAAACATTATGATAATAGATTTTATCATTTGCACATTAGAGGGCAAAACCAAACATTTACATCTTTCTATTGAAAAATTCATGAGTTAATCACATATTTTGACATTTTACATTTAATAGGATATTCAGGATATTCACTATGGTGTTGGCATTAAATACAGTCCAAGAACAGAGTCTGTGGACAGATGAGGTTGTATTGCTGTACAGATTGTTAAGATCCCTGAGGCAAATGTGTGATATACATTGATTAGACTGCAAATTGATTAGACTGCAGTTAACACCTAACAATATTTAGAAGAGGCCTTAGCTGCAATAGGCCTGATTTTATAACTTTTATTTCAGTGCTTTTCTCCTCCAACTTCTGACACACATATTAACTTCTGACATTTGCAACAGCTGGCTACCAACTCAGTTAAAATGGAAAGTGAGGTTAAGTTTATCAGGATTTGTTTGCTGAACAGTTGCCGGTTGCTGGTTGGAACCAGGTTGGTAAGATCAGTGAGTCTAAAAGAAAAAAGCAACACAAAGGAACTTAAAAGAGGTTAAAAATCTGCAGAGTTTCGTGTAATTCTAACCTAATGTTGAAAATAGAATGACTTGCAGGGTTGTAATGGGTCAGCCAGTTTTAGAAATTAGATCATAACTAGATGAAGATGAAAAGACATGTTCATCTCACTGATATAGCTATAGTGCCACCTTTTTAAAAAATGATGAAAAACTTCTGATCTTACATCATCTTACATTGGGGTCAACTCGCTCCACTTTGAGCCTGAACTGTGGGATCAGCCGTTAATGAAATACAGCTTATCCTTGCTCATGGCTGACACAGTCTTCTTCTCCTTTTTTTGCCATATGCTAATTTTATGCAGTTATCCATGCATGAACAGTTACTCTTGATGAAGTACAGGGGAGCAACACCAAAAATAACATGGAGCCCAATTTCAGGACTCTTATTTTAGGATTCCTATTAACCTCGAATGAGGGCATGATTTGATATCAATGGAAGTCTGATGCTCTTGACTTTCCTTTTTTTTCTTTTTTGAAATGCATGTCAAAGTTGTAGCTATACCAGATATACTGAGCCAATTAAAATGCTACTGCACTGCTTCACGACAAGTCCAAAATATAACAACATGACACACATCCTAGTGCTCGCTAAGAAGATTTTAGAGAGGAAATAAGAGGAAAATTATCTCTATATGCCCCATTGCCAATAATCCAACCTTGAAATCACTTCTATTCACTCAGTATGAAACAAAGAAAACCTGTGCACTGACATCGACATGAAGCATTAGATCTCTTTAACTCTGCACTTGAACTTGAATATATTGCTTTGAACATCAACAGAGTGTTGGGAAAAACTTGAAAGGCATTAAGTGAGTCCTGCATTGTGTCAGAGTTCTCTACAACAATGACCTATTGTATTTGAGATCTTTCTTTTCAAGCAGATCCATCCACATGATATAAAATCAAACTATTCTACTCATCTTTTCTCTAATATTCCACCCTCTCTTATCCTGAAAATAAACAGTCACTTCACCCCTAGATAAAAAAAAAAAAAAAAAAAAAAGAATGATGGCAATGTGAATGGCAATGTGAGAAGGAGAGATTGAAATCTCTCACTTAATTGAATGGTAGGAAATGGATTAAAGTTTACATCCTAGATGCCTGGTTGACTGGGGGAGTGAAAGCAATTACACAAGGCGCAATCTGATCAATTTTCTGTTCTAAATAGGTGACAAATTAAGGGCAAAGGGCTGTTTTCCAATATCAAGAACAATTCATTCAGTGTTGGTTTCACTTAGTCAAGTAGCCTTTATGGCAAGTGTATTTTTAAGCTGGCAAAATATATAATACAACAAAATAAACAACAAGAAATGTACAATCTGTGTGCTGTCTGTTTTCAAATAGGTGCCAAAAAAACTGAAGTAATCATATATGTTAGGACTTCAAGTCAGGTTAAAATATCTTCTTTAGATAGAATTTGCCATTGTCCTCTGTGTAGTTTTCATTGAAAAGCAACGACTGCATGACTACCAACCCTGAAGCGAGAATCCAATTAATTGGATTTTACTCTCATTTGAAATTAACTAAGGGTCAGAAGCAAGACCTGATCAGTAGCAACATCATCTCTTAGTATCAGTATAATTAGTGTTTTTCCTTTTACTGTACTCAGTTAAACTCTATGTAAAGCCCAATGAAAGGACAAAACTTGAAATATATATATCTTTGCTATCCAGATCATATTCTAAGGGTCTGAAGAGGCCCAATGCTGAATGCCTGTGTGAAATAATACCATAGTTTAAGTAATGCAGTGACCTCAAATATCCTTAATTCTTTGCATAATAAAACTCTTATGAAGAGTGCACAGCATCATTATTCTGATATAAATGCTACATTATTCTGGTGGAAGGGCATATTTCATGAATACTTTCATAACATATTGTATAGACAGGGATGGGATCTTTCTATATAAAGAGATGTGGTGGGCAGTTATAACTTGACAATATCACAAATAAGATCACCTTTGACAAATATATTAACAATAATCGTAATAAAAATGACAAAAGTGAGATAATTCATAGAATCAAGTCATGTCTATTTTATTGTATAGCCCAATATCACAAATCCCAAAGTTCTTGATTAGAGATATATAACAGAAATACAGCGTGGAAAACGGGGTGACAAAATTGATTTATAGTATATGAAGAATGTGATGAAAAGGAAGCCGAGCAACTTCGAAGTGCCGCCAAAAACAGAATACGACTTTAGTAATTTGACCTCCATCACCATGGAGACTTGGGAAGAGGACAGACAACACATGCACACAGGGAAAACTCACATAACACCATTTACACACACAGAGGAGAAGAGACAAGAGACCACACACACACACAAACACACAGGGGAGAGAGAAAGATAAGGACATCATTCACACAGGGGAGAGAGAGGGAGGACATCTTTCACGCAGGGGAGGGAGATACATGAGGTGAGGCTGACACTGCTGTAGGATGAGGAGCCAGATCCAACACCTCTGGAAATGGCACTGACAGCCTGGGAAGCAAAGCGGGTCCCAGGATGGGCGTTGGTCCAGCAAAGAGACGCCTAAGAGAAAAGAGAGGCTGAGGAGGAGAAGATAGGGAGACAGAGAGAGTGAAGAGAAAAAGGAGAAGAGAGAGAAAGGGGACCACACAGCTCAGATGCTCATGTGCTTGTGGACGACAAACAAACAGAAGGTTAGAATAGTTGCAATAATCAATAATCTCGTCGGCAGCACAGGCAAGGTTAATTAGCATATTTCCTTTTGTATTTGTGCACTTCCAAAGATGTTGCCAGACCAAACAAGATGATGATGTCACATTTTATTCAGCAAATGAACCTAACATAACACAGTGCTAATTGAGGATGTAAGAGATGAGAAATAAAACTGACACTGCACTCTTTGTGAACTCTGGCAAAGCATATCATATGCAAGGACAAAAAGTTCTAATTTCATCAAAAGCCTTTAGTGTAAAACTCGCTTTGAATTCTCTTCAACTGATTATAGTTTTATGATTCATAAGAGATTGGGTCATATTCCTTTGAAGTCAGAATAATGTTAAGACCTTATGATGTGGTTAAGACTTTTCCTTCTGTCCATGAAGCACCCTTGATGCCCATTATAGCAAATTATCCTGTTAGATTCCCCACTACCATGGGGGCATTCTTAATATCCCAGTTGTATCCTTTGATTCGGTAGACTTCAATGGTGATGCTAGATGTTATTTGCGACGTCTCTTCTGCAAGTTTGTTTACGTAGCCCATCCTCCTTGAGCATAATATTTTCATCTTCAATGTGCATAATGTATAGCAGTTTGAAGTCTGAAAATGGTTTACATTTAAATATAAGTATAATCTACATCAGATACAGGCTCAGTCTGTTTTAAAATATGTGTAACATAAACACAACTCCTCCACCAGGGTTATGTGTGCTGACTTGCAGTAGAGTTGATCATTTTCCATTAAAAGTAATGGAGCAATACGAGGGAGTCAAGTGTTGTTGTGATAATTATTAACATACTGTATGTGCCTTTAGATAAAATCTGTCTTATTTATATATGTGTGACAGGCTGATATCAACGTCTGCTATCTGGCTCTTGATGCGCATGAAATAAATGAACCAAATTGCTGGAGAGAGGAAAAAACACAATGCTTCAAAACATATGTTGTTTTTGGCAGAGTTAAATTTAGTTTAGCCATGTTGACACAATCCCACTGGAAAAAGTTCCAGGAAGCGAAGATAAAAATAACAGAGCTGCTTTCCAATTCCAATAAACAAAAGTATTGTATTGTTTTAGGAAAGCAATATTACATCATTTGAATAATACTAGTTGGTTACTTACGGAGTATGTCTGTATACTTCAATTGACAGACTAATTATTTTACCAATTGACTGACCCTCATTGGTTAGTAGAGTAGGTTGCAAGGGGGTTAAGTCCTTTTTGCAGAGGTTCAATAGTCCTGCAGCCGGCCTTTCCCGGCTATCTTCTTTAGATATTCTCAAGATATCCAATGACCAGGTAATATCACCAATCACTGCGCTCTGACAGCAGGCTTTTCAGATCTGGATCCGAGCAGATGGAGCTATGACGGCGGGTTTGCAGGTTGAGAGCTTTGGGCAATGGCTGCAGATGTTTGAGAAGATCTGGCTGTGTGAAATTAGTCGTTGAAGTTTAAGTAAACTCTACATGCAGGTAAACAAGTATACATTTATAAAAAATGTTTCCAGCTCCACAGACACAGTGTACGCTCAAAATGAACTGTATTTCTATTGATTTGGTAAATGAAAATTGAACCCTCCCAAAGTAAAACTATCAATGTAAAGGTTCATGATATAAAGAAGAAATATGTCATTTTACTGATATTCACTGATGCCAACTATAGAGGACATATGCTGTTTAGGCTTATTCATATTTACATAGTCTATATTTACTTGATTTATGTATACAATAATATAAATAAATAGCAAACTTAAATATGATGTAGCCCTTTAGGTTGTATCAAATTATCAGCTCAAATTAATGACAGTGTTTACCTCACCATTAATTAAGAAATCCCTCTGTGTTAACATTGAAATAGTCAAGCAGATGCATTGAACATCATTAGTTACATTTCATAACATCTGTGTTTTGTGCATCATTTTTATATTCTATGTAGATATCGTATGTTATAACATTGCTATTTTGTCTGCAGTGACTTTGCACTGTTTGCTTTGTACACTAATTGTCATTCCAACCAGCAAGCCTCTCCCTGACTACCACTGATTCCCTGCAGACAATTGAACTGTTAATGAGATCTGATGGACAGATGGACAGCAACCGTGAGGGCAGCTACCGTGTCCTCTCTGACTCAGCGGGGTAAACGTGGAGGTGCGCCAGATCCATTTCTTCCAAGATATATTTGAATTCCCATACTTTCTGTCAGTTTGTCATTGCAGATTTTTTTTTTTTAAACAGAAAACAGAATATATAGTGATTTCTCAAAGTTATCAATTACTGTATAAAGACCTAAAAATCATTTTTCAATCCTACTGCACCTACGCCTGACTATGTCTTCATGATTCAGCAGTTTGAGTCGTGGCCACCTGACAAATGTGTAATCTTTTTTTTGTTGTTGTGCATTTTCTGTGTGTTTTTTGAGCTGTAATATCATTTTTAAAATAGTATTTATGTGTGTTAAGTGCACTTTTAACAAGTATTCAACAGATTCAACAGTAGAGACAATGACAGATGGAGATTGGAGAGCCACTGGACAGAAGAAGACAAAAATGCACTGAAGAGCCTTCTGATGGAAACTGACTGCCACGAGTCCCAGGGTGACCAGAGAAGGAAAAACATTATATATATATATATCAATCAATCAATCAATCTTTATTTGTATAGCGCCAAATCACAACAAAGTTATCTCAAGGCACTTTACACATAGAGCAGGTTCTAAACCGTACTCTTCAAGTTTTAATTTATAAAGAGACCCAACATTCCCACATGAGCAAGCATTTAGCGACAATGGCAAGAAAAAACTCCCTTTTAACAGGAAGAAACCTCAGGCAGAACCAGGCTCAAAGTGGGCGGCCATCTGCCTCGACCGGTTGGGGTAGAGGGGAGAGAGAGGAAGAATAGGAGAGAGAGAGAGTAGCACATTGAAAATAAACATTGAAGCTAGAAGGTCCGGGACTGGAATCTGTCATCCGGACGTCTACAGGCCCAGATTGCCTGTGAGATGAGAAAGCACAGACAACTCCGGGGAAGAAGTGTAGGTTACTGAATGCATTAATAGTACATGAATGTTATTGGATATAGATGGATGGATAGAGAGAGAGAGAGGAGGAGAGAGGAGCTCAGTGCATCATGGAGGTAGGAGTCCCCGGCAGTCTAAGCCTATAGCAGCATAAACTAGGAGCTTGCTAACTATAAGCTCTATCAAAAAGGAAAGTTTTAAGCCTACTCTTAAAAGTAGAGAGGGTGTCTGCCCTTCGGACCGAATCTGGGAGATGGTTCCACAGGAGAGGAGCCTGAAAACTGAAGGCTCTGCCTCCCATTCTACTTTTAGAGATACTAGGTACCACAAGTAGGCCTGCGTTCTGGGAGCGCAGTGTTCTGGTAGGTACATAAGGTACTATGAGCTCTTTAAGGTATGATGGAGCCTGACCAGTAAGAGCTTTAAAAGTGAGGAGAAGGATTTTAAATTCTATTCTTGATTTTATGGGAAGCCAATGCAGTGAAGCTAAAATAGGAGTAATGTGATCTCTCTTTCTAGTTTTTGTCAGAACGCGTGCAGCTGCATTCTGGACCAGTTGGAGAGTCTTTAGAGACTTGTTAGGGCAGCCTGATAATAATGAATTACAATAATCCAGCCTAGAAGTAACAAATGCATGGATTAGTTTTTCAGCATCATTTTGAGACAGAATATGTCTGATTTTTGAAATGTTACGCAGATGAAAATAGGCAGACCTTGAAATTTGTTTTATGTGGGAATTAAAGGACAGATCCTGGTCAAATATAACTCCTAGGTTCCTTACAGTAGTACTGGAGGCCAAAGTAATGCCATCCAGAGTAGTTATATCATTGGATAATGTGTTTCTAAGGTGTTTAGGGCCAAGCACAATAACTTCAGTTTTTTCTGAGTTTAACAGCAGGAAGTTACAGGTCATCCAGGCCTTTATGTCCTTGATGCATGTTTGTAGTTTAGTTAACTGGTTGATTTCATTAGGCTTTATTGATAGATATAATTGAGTGTCATCTGCATAACAATGAACATTTATTGAGTGTTTCCGAATAATATTTCCTAAAGGAAGCATATATAAGGAGAATAGTATTGGTCCAAGCACTGAACCCTGAGGAACACCGTGTTTTACTTTTGTTTGCATGGAGGATTTATCATTGACATTTACAAACTGAAATCTATCTGACAGATAGGATTTAAACCAATTTAATGCTGTTCCTTTAATACCAATTAAATGTTCAAGTCTCTTTAACAGGATTTGATGATCAATAGTGTCGAAGGCAGCACTAAGATCTAACAGGACGAGGACAGAGAGAAGTCCATTGTCTGATGAAGTTAGGAGGTCATTTGTAACTTTTACCAGTGCAGTTTCTGTACTATGATGAGCTCTGTATATATATATATACATATATATATTAAGGCCACGTTTTACTACATTGAGCACTTGAAATGCTATTGCATGTGCATGAGACAATTCCATCCCACGTTTTGGGAAACAAAATAAGTGTATATACCAGCCTTTCTCCCCAAAGCATGCAGTGCACCAGCTTCAAGCATCGGGTGTCAAGCTGTGGTTGCCTGCTGCTCCTAAATAGTTAGGATGGGTATAGAGTATAACAATATAATTGGATGGGTAAGGATAGGATGCAGAGTATACATTTCTGTACTTGAGGGCAAAGAAATTCTAATTATAATATGATGATGAATTTTTTTTTGTCAAGTGTCACTAAGCCCTAAACAGTCCAGACTGTCTGACTGTATACATTCCCCATCAGGTCAGTAAAATATGACAGGAGAATGCTCTACAGCCAGGATGCTTTTAATTACCTATGCTTTAGATACTGCCAGCTGATAATCAGTCTCTAAACACTGGTACTAGTATATATTATAGCACCAAGTAAAAAGGGAAAAATCAAAGAAAAGTCAAGAATGGAAACTATGTTTTTAAAAAAGAAAAATGGGAAGATGGGATTTTAATTAGAGAATTGCTTCATTGTCTTTATTGGCCAATGGAACCAACCAACCCTGTTATGCAGAAAAGTATGTCACTCCAAAATGGCAGCTCACTAGCAGGATAGCTAGATAGGAATTATCTTACAGTTAAACATAATTTCACAATTTTTTCAAATCTAATTTTAGGAAAGGTGTTCTCCTATTCGGTAACACGGTCATGAACGTGTCATAAACATCATGTCAAGTTGTCATGACAAAGACATTTTCTGGTAATCTCACTTTGATTAATGTCAAATTGTCATAATAAGGACATCTCAAAAAAATGTAATGTCTAGTTGTCATAATAATCAAGACAATCCAAACAATGTCAACTTGTCATTACAAAAACTGAATGACATTTAATGACAACAGTCATAAACGTTTATGACATTGACATAATGTTTATGACGCCTTCATGACTGTGTCATGTAACAGTTATGACAGTGTCATGTCACTCTTATGACGATACCTTCAAGTAAAGTGTTACCGAATAGGCTAATGTTTTTTGCACATTTCATATCCCCCATATCCCACATTTTTTTAAATCCCCCCTGTTTTTCTTCTTCCTTCGGTTGGATGTTTAAGTTTTCTTAAGTTTCATTGTGCAGTATGATGTATGTGCAGAATTTGACACTACAAGATTGTTCACATTTGTCTGCTGAAGAGAGAAAGTTTGTCCGTGCTCGTCTTAAATCTGAAGGGTGTGCCTTCAGATTTAAGATTTGTGATGTCACAACTAGTTTGGAGCCAATCGTTGTCCAGTATGCGACTTAAACAAGTGCAATGTAGAAACCTGGAGCCTCTAGTGCAGATATACTGGCTCATTCACAGTTGTGTGGCTGTAAGCTAACTAACATCCTTGATGTGTTGTCTCTAACTGTTGCACATGGCAAATACACCATATTATGATACGGGTGAGAGATACTAATTCTAAACAAATTCACTTACTGAAAACCTGACACATTTTCAATTGGGATTCCATGGTGAAACACACACATTTGCACACAGGCTAAGACTGTGAAATTAAGCTGTTTTACCAGAGTGTGTCTTCGCCATGGCAGTAAACTCTGGAGACAGATAGTACAGACAGTATGTATAATGGCGGCATGCTCTGTCAGTTCTCCTCCTTGTTCACAAGAGTCCTGGGATTTACATAGTCCGAGTCCATCCTTAATGAGAGCTGTAATCATCCTATGCACTGGACCAGACAATCCAGCTAACGAAGACGACCGTAAGATGAAGAAACCAAACAGACTTCTCATCCACTCCTCTGGGGCTAGTGTTGTAGTCTTAATCACAGAATTTGACAACACATTCCACGCTTGTCATTTCCAGGCTTTGAACTTGATCTAATTTTGCATTTCTCGTAGAGTTTAGTCAGA
Source organism: Scomber scombrus (assembly GCF_963691925.1). Lineage (NCBI taxonomy): Eukaryota > Metazoa > Chordata > Actinopteri > Scombriformes > Scombridae > Scomber > Scomber scombrus. The sequence continues at coordinate 19,212,538 of NC_084984.1, forward strand.
CCAATTATTTTACTGACACAAGCTGTTCCACAATAATTCAACCTATAGAATCTAATAAAGTGTTTTTACACTGGCTGGCAATGCCCACAGCACTTCTATTAAATGCAGCACAGACAATGATTCTGTGGGTAAATATGAGATGACAAGCATCACCAATAAAATTGCTCTTCTAGCACCATACAGTTCACCGACCATGTCTATTACTTATTTGACAGTGTGTATTAGCATCCTGTAATGGATAGATTCTGATGTTTAACAGATTTTAATAGCATTTTCGAGTATAGAGACATTCAGTGGTTACCTTGCCAAACCAACTGATGGGTCGTAAAAGGAATGATTGATAATTTCAACAAGTCTTGGATTGTTTCTGATCAGCAATTAAAAGAGTACTCCACTGATTTAACATTTTCTATAAAATTGTAAAGTAGGATGAAAAAGTAGGCCCACTGGTCCCAGAAGTGTTTTTCTCCAGTCTGTATTCACATTTTATTTTTTTAATTTCAAAAATATCCTCAGTATTAAAACACAGATACTGAGATACTAAACACAGAAATGCGAGTCTCTCTGATTTTTTTAATGAGTTTATGGCTTTATGTTATGACCATCTAATTCAATTATTTAAACTTAATGCCTGTAAATTTGGGATGGTGGATGGCTAAAAATACTACAATACCCATGAGCCTAGGATGCCATTGCAATGGATAAGAAACTAGTCCAAGGAATGAATCAGAGCGGTAATTAATTCAAACATTTCGTTGTTGCAGTGTAGCAGCATGGTTTTATAGCTACTGAAATCGCTCAAAAGGGACACAGAATTAAAATTGACCTGATTTACCCTGCAGATTGAAAAAAATCTGTTTTTATCAACACTGTAATTGTTAACTTCCAACTGCCAGCAATGTTCTTGCCGAAATGCACCTTTTAGAGTTGTAGTTGTAGTTTTTATGTATAGTCTTGTACCTTCAACTTTTTATCACAGAACCAGATATTTTCTAATTAATCTTTTATACTAAAGAAACTTAGCAAAAGTTCAGTCAGGAAGTTTCTCTTTTCATAACAGGTATAGTTGGTGCTAACTCCTCCCCGTATTACTCTCTCTCTTGTGCTTGCTCACTTATTTCCCAGTTGTCAATGTTCAGGGGGGCGTAGTTTGAGTTTCCCTTGTCATCTGTCACTCACGCTATCCAATAGCACAATGCCACACTTTAATTGTTAGCCTATCATCTAGTTGCAGTCTTTTTAAATATGTCTCTCTCTCTCTCTCTCTGCTCTAGTCTGACATACAGCTGCTATATGCGCCCCACCAACTCACCATCTCCGCTCAGACTCTGCAGGATCAACTGTCCCATCTTTTCACTGGGCATCATTCTCATCTGACTCTTCAGCATCACTACCACCAGTGTCTGGACTTCATGGAGAATCTATCTATCTTGCGGCTGTTCTAGGATGATGTCCTCATGGAGTTCAAGCACCAACGACTTTGTCTATCTCATTGTACTTATATAATAAACATCATTCTTTTCTCATTCACTTGTGTCTCCTGATTGACATGATTTAACTAGAGAGTTTCAGAGTTCTGATCCAAGTTGTAGAAGTGCTTAAACTGTGAGTCACCTAGCATTGTCTTTGGAAAAATGCAAGTGGCTTTTACTCCGAAATAGGTTTTCCCATTTCACAGCTTTGTAACTTTGTAACACAATGCAAATTTGCTGACTGTTCAGTTGGAGATTCTGGTTATTCTAGTATGTGGCTATTATAACCTTGAGCCACTAGGAGAGATAAAGATCAGACTACAGAAGTTTGGTTAGCTCACTTCTTTGTGACCCCAAGAGGGATGATGTCACTTGAGGCAATTTATCAGACTTTGCTCCGCTAGCTAGGGAGCCATAAAATACTTTGTTACCCCCCCCCACATATGCAGATTTTAATATGTAAAATCAGTGGACTTTTCCTTTAAAGTCTGGCTATGTTTACTGCTGAACTAATCAGTCAATTAACCAATTAATAAAATATAACTGATATAATAAATATAATATAACTTTATGGAGGTGCAAGAGGGTGGCTGGAGTTTCACAAGGCCTTGTGAAGTTTTTTTGCCCTTTGTGTTCATGTTTTTCTCTGTTTGAATACCTCCTCTGATACATAAAGGGAGTGCACCTGAGGTGAGTTCGCAGGCAATAAAAGAGGGACGGTGGAGTGGGTAGTGAATAGCTCTCTGCCAGAAAAAAAGCTCTTTTGTTACAGCTTGTTGTTGGAGTTTATTTTATTTGGGGTCCGAGATCACTGGTAGTTGTCTTTGTCATGTTCCGTTTTTGAAATTGTTTCCAGATGCTTCTATTAGTTGACATCTGAGGCTGACTTTCTACCATCAGTTTCTAGCTTTTACCGGGACTTAAAACCTCCCCTTTTTATCTGAGTTTAAAGATTCAATTTTGTTTTATGATTAAAGAAAATGTTTTCGATCAGCTTTGTGATTGCGTCTGCTCTCTGCTCGAGCTATTGTTGTTTGTGAAGGCTATGGCAGCTTGTCAGAAAACCTTTAACATAGGTCATTTGAAGCATTTAAAATCAATGCCATCATTTTTTTTCTGGTGAAGACAGTTTCCTCTGCTACATGCTTCAGAGAGCCAGACGTCTTACGAGATCAAACTTTGTGTGTGCATGTTTAAGGATTTGATTTTTCTATATTTTTCGAACTGTCAACAAATTTCAAGTGTGGAGCTGAACTAAAAATGATCTCATCCTACTTACAAGTATTGTACAGTATGTGTGTGTGTGTGTGTGTGTGTGTGTGTGTGTGTGTGTGTGTGTGTGTGTGTGTGTGTGTGTGTGTGTGTGTGTGTGTGTGTGTGTGTGTGTGTGTGTGTGTGTATCCAACAATGTGACATTCAAGAGGTTGTGTTGTGTAGCACATGCATGCACAGTGTAGTCTGCTCTACGGAAACCTATTTCCTGAGGGTTACTAACTTATTGCTGTTATTACTCTTTGGAGCTGCTTCTAAACAAACTACGGTAACCACTCTCTTCAAGGATGAAGGAACATGTCGGCCGGTGCAGCAGTGCGGCACACTGATGAGTTTTTAATAGTTTTTTTTGGACACAGAATTCTTTGGCACAGAGGAGTAGGATATATCAGACTTTGGATACACATTTAATACTTGTAAGCAGGATGAGTTCAGTGTTGGTTTGGATTTGCATGTGGGATTTGTTGAAATGGTAGTAGAATATAGAAGATTGCCAGCCAAATCCTACGTAATGGTGTAGCTTAATGTGTAATTATAAAACATTCATTTAAATAATAATTGATCATGCTTATTTATTTTTTTATTTATCTCCCTATTAAGAGGTTTTTCCAAATTAATTAATTCTTCTTTTTTTTTTTCTTTGCCTTTGCCAAAAAAAGCTTCTGGAGACATAGTGACTTGAATTTCACAATCATCATTACCCCTTATGGGTGAGACAACAACGTTTATGTGTATCTCCATTGTGCGATTGTTGCAGGACCACTGTGAAACTGATTGCACCACAGGACCCTCGTACTGTGCTATTCTCTAATCTGCTCCAACCTGAAAAAAAAAAAAAATCACACTAGTCGAAGAAGGCTGATAGTCGCACAGACACAGAGGGGACGACTGGAGGTGATGTTTCCTCCCTGTCAGAAAGACAAACCACTACAACGGTGGCCTCAGTCGTCTCAGTGTTCCGCCTTTCTTTAATGAGAATGAAAATGCTGCCCCCACAATAGCAACAGATTAAAGAAAGGTTATAAATAACAGCACCTTATCTTTCCTTTTCTCATTTATGACACAGTCTTTTTTTTTTTTTCGTCCCTCACACCAGCTGCAGATCGGTTCCCGCCTTACAGTCTTCATCTTTCCGTCGGTCTCAGCTTCTTGTTTAATTAGCTGGAAAAGTCTGCGTGAGGTGCGGAGCGCGTGAAATACGGCCCCGCTCCTTTCCGCAGAAGGTGGTTTGTTTAAATGATTTAATTCATCCAGATAGCCAGAGCCACCAGTTATTTAAAAAAAAAAAAGTGACTTCAAGAGAAGCATGTCATATAATATAGTGAGCTCACTCAATTTATGAAGTATATCCCTCTATTATTACCTCTCTCTTTATTTAGAGGTGAGAGTACTCATGTTTACAGTACAGATTATCACGACTGCTGAATGTCAGAATCTTATTGTGTACAGTGTCGTACTCATTAAAGTTATTTTTTACAATTGTCTAACATTTCTTTGTTTGCATTTTGTTCTTTTTAAGTTTTGTGTCTATGGATGGAAGCAATAGAATACTACACACTAAGAATTTCATTGCAAAGTGTTAGCCCTTCAGGAATTAATGGCTATGTCTTGCTGCCATTTATTAGTTTTCTGTGTTTTCTCTCTGTTTGATGGAGTAAAGTTTTTACCTTCTACATTTCTTCATGACTGCTTTGGGATTTCATTCTCTGCTCTCCTGTAGTGGTTTGCTGGACACATTATTTTGGATTGAAGGATAGTTTCTTTATCAAAATGAATTACTGTTGTCAGCAGTTGGGGGATACAGTATAACGTAAATAATGCATCTCATGAGGAAGCAACAGATTTCTGTTTCTGTGCACAAGGCAGAGTTTTACTGTTATCAGTCTGAATGCTTTTCCAAAATGTAATAAGTGTATGAGGAGTTGGGGTTGCTATCTGCCTCTCACTTTGTGCTGGTTGTCGACTTTTTTTTTTTCTCCCACTCTGAAGCTTTCTTCTGGCAGCTCAGCTCACTGGACCTTGACAGCATTTCATTAGACGGGAGGTCCTCGGGGTTCTCAAGGAGAAGAAGGCTTTCTTCTTCCATCGATGCACTCACTGCTGCTCTGTTTTAGCCTGCGAAGACATCTGCTAAAATAGTTGTTAATGAGATAAGAAAATATAGCCACCCTCGCAGGTAGGCCTCGCGCTCAGCAGTCAGTCAAAAACCTAGAAGTCTTTTTTATTTTTTTTATTTTTTAGATTTCTTTGAAATCACCAATGTCAAACGCCAGGATAAACAAAAAAAAGGCAAATTCAACACACTTAAGACTTTAAAGCTCCATAAGGCTCTGTCCTTCTGTCCATTTTTTTAATAGGAAATGCACTGGAAACTACTTTTGTAGAATTCTAAAACAGTTCGATATATTTCACTACTTTAGCCTCAAAAGAGAGTCAGTGAGGTCTAGCAGGAAAGGTCAAGTTCAGCTGAAATGGAGTATGATTTTTGCATTTGTTCAAACCAAGTTCTTGGTTCCCCACAGAGCCCCACAAATCAATCCAGGAGGTCTAGAACATTATTACACAAGGGCAAAAGGTATTGAGCTTCCTGCATATTTCTATGAACAGCACATGTACACACTGCACAGTATTATTCTAATTTTGGAAGTGTCAGTTAGTGTTCCCCAACTGAGGTGGTGTTCAACATGACAACTGAGATCCACTGATGCACTCAAAACTATCCATATTGATGAGGAAAAGTGCAAACTTTAGTGAAGGGCACGTAATCATTGGGGTGGTAAAAGCACACAAAACCCAACTTTAACACAGCAAAATACACACCAGTATTTGAAATTACATTACAAGACTACCAGTGTGATTTTATGACATATTGACAGATCACAAGATCTATTGATGCTTTACCCATAAGGCAGTGCAGTGGTGGAGACCAGGCACTCTTGTTTCATCCTGATCCCTCTGAGCAATCAAAGCATTTCTCCACTGATATAATTGACTAATTTTGTCACATGATGTTTGAGATTTGGCCTTTGAAATGTAATGAGTGCCTATGAACCAGAACAGCTAAAAGAAATGAAGAAGACAAAACTGTGCTTTTGTCATTGTTTTAGCTTTGGGCCTTAAAATGTAGTAAGTAAGTAAGGAAGTGAGAGTAGGAACTGTTATTTTACCTGAAGTCAAGAGGAGGATGGATAGTGGGGAAATGTGTAAAGGGCTACCGGAAGTCACTTTTAACTGGTTTGGACATAGTGCTTCACTCAGCAAAATATTGTGCCTCTACAGACATCCATTATGCTGATGAGATCTTTCCCAGACTTCTCTATTGACAGACGTTATGCAAAAAAAATGACAATGAAGAACATTTTATATTGATATGGACAGCAGGACCCATTTTGATGAAATAGTCTGATACTCAGTGTAAGAAAGTATTGTTCCATGTAAAGTTTGAGGATGATTTTGAGGGAGTTTCACATTCAAGACCCATCTCAGAGGTTGGATATTCATTAAAATGAATTTTAACAGTACTAGAATCAATGAAAAGTACTCATTTGACTATCTTACACTGCTCAAATGCAACAATTATTACTGATTTCTTCAGCACGGAAAAGCAGAAAAAAAAGCAAACACAAAGCTTGCTGCTGCATTAGGTACTAATAGGTGAAGGCTCAGTGATGCAGATAATGAACTGAAACATATGATTGAAGAGGCTGGCAGATTGAATCAAATCTTCTGTGTTGGTAATTCAAAACAACGTTTGTCAAAAGGCACAAAGCAGAAAGAAAAAAAATAATTTTAATGAGCGGACAGAAACAGGTAACAGGAAGGCCGGCCGCTAAGGCAGAATGCACAATAGATGATTAATCTGGTGGCGAAAAGGAACGGTATATACAGTTTATAATGAGGAGCCTATTAGTTGATTAGGGGGAACAGGTGCTCAGGCAGGTGTGGGAGTCAGGTGATAGCTGATGACAAGAAACAGTGAGGACTACTGCAGGGCAGGAAGGGAACAGCAGGCTCTGAAATGACAGGAGAAATGAATGGCCAGAAAAGTGACAACAAGGAAAAGTATGCAGGTAATATTACAGCATAAGGTACCATTGTCTTGTAAACAAACAATTTATGAATTCCTCACGTGTCTCACCAAACAAGATGCAGGCCAAACAAACAAGTGGAATGCATGCCCTCCCTCATAAACCATTAGCAAAGCCATATTTTTAAAAATACTATTTATTATGCATTGTTTACATCCACTTTTGTTTTCTTGCAGTGTTTGTCCTCATTGCTTTTTGCACATTGCTACAATTACCACCAACTGTCAATCAGTAAAAGAGCGTGAAATCCTTGGCATCAATGTGAATAGCATCAATATAAACAAATGGGGACCCAATTATAAAAAAAATAACTCCATAGTGCTACCAGGGGTCAACAATTCCATAATAACAGGTCATAGACATGACAGTAAAGAATAACAAAGATAGATACCGAATATGATAAATTATTGACAATGGAGGCATAAACAAAGTACTCCAAAAATACACGTGAATGCAGATAGGAGGCTGAACCGCAAAGACGCACGCGGTTCTGCAGGTGAAAGAAATGCCATCTTAGTGCAAGAGTAACTGCACCTTAAGAGATAATGTATCTACTGTAGCTATGAAGGAAACCTGTGACATTTTAATTCAAAAAGCACGGAATGCAGAAGACAAGGTTTAAAAACAACACTACAAATATCTCCAGTTGTTTGAGGTACATACTGTTCCAAACAAACACTTCAGAGGCTGCCAGTAAATGAGGCAACAGGGGATGGAGCCTGCCAAGAGCACTGCTGGAGTCACAGCTGTTCAAATGGGAAAGAGTGGGAGACAGTGTAGACACTTATTATGATTCTGGGACACTCACTCTGATTACACATTGGTGGCCCCGTAATTGTCATCCTCAACAAAGATGAAGTAGTTGCCTGCTGCACTAAACATAATAAAAGAGGTTGAGCCGGCCAAAACGGGTACAACGACTAAGATTAGTGACAAACTTGAGGGTGGGAAATTGTTTTTATTGTTCGGGTATCCCTTGAAGCTTTACGCATTTTTTTGGGTGGTTTTCTGTCGAGTTATGGTACTTTTTTTCCTTGAGTCTGATACCAGAAAGACAGTTTGACCCAGAAGGGCTTTTGATTGATAAGGGCACTTTAGCCAGGAGGGTCCTGCTGTGTCCACAGTGGGCATGCAAGCATCTTTATCACTTTCCCTTAAACCCAGGAATCACTCTGCAGTGATGAATGATGAAGAGGCAGGGGGGGTTTACTGGAACAGGAGTGACAAAGCCCTGTGTCACGGCAGCACACAGCTGGACAGGGGCAGAGGAATGGGAGTCAGTTGGGCAGGCCTGAGGGAGGAGGGGTCTTATTAATGGCTCTTGCTTTGGGCCAAATACTCAATTAGCTGATCTGACAAAGTGCTCCGTCTCCCCCCGCCTTTGTTTTTTCTGGCTCGGTGCAATGTTTGTCCTCAACTTACAGGTGGAGGGTAAGGAGGATGGGGTGCAGATGTGACCAGACTTTAAGGTCAAATATGTTGTGTTCTCATTCTTTACCACTGATCATCAATTAAATGTAATGAGACTAGACTATATTGAGATTTTAATATTAAAAGATTTTTTTTTTCCATTTTACAGCTTGGGCCTTATTATCAGTATTTTGGCTATGATGGTTTTTTACTTACCAACTTAATTACTGGCATATATGGCTGTAGGGAGTCCAGCTTGTTAAATAAGTCCACTATTGAAATTAATCCCTGAAGGGAAATTCTCTCTTTTTTTAAAATTTTATGGGAGATGGTCAAGGTTTCAAAGTTTTAAAAATCATATCTGTATTCAAGACATACAGCACTGTGGAAATTATTGATAATCTTTGACCTACTGCACATAATAATAACATAATAATTATGTCACTTCTCAGGCTCCATCTTTTACCTATAATGGCCCTTATACTATGCTAAAAATTAGTGTTTTTTGTATATATTGTTATTTAAACCACAAGTGATATTTTTGCAATAATGTTTTGCAACTCAAATAACTTGGTTAAAATTAGGAAATGATTTAAGTTCTGGTCAAATGTTTTAAAAAAAGGGTTAGGATTAGGGTTATGGTTTAGGATTTACGGGTTAGGGTGATGATTTGTAACTAAGTAATATTCATCAAAATACATGATTTATCCATTATTATTATTATTATTATTATTATTATTATTATTATTATTATTATTATTATTATTATTATTATTATTATTATTATTATTATTATTATTATTATTATTATTATTATCTTTAGTTATTTAAAACAAGATGCAGGAGGCAAACCATGGTCTTTATTTCCCTAAATTTAACCCAGGTATTAAATTCTGTGCAATATAAGGATTTTGCACTATAAGGATTGAGGACAAAAATGTTACCAGTGAATCCCAGCAGCAATTACTTTTCCTCCAGAACTTATTAAGCAAAGCAAATTAGCAAAGCAAAATAGAATATAGATGTATTTTGTGGGAGATTGCTGTGCTAACAGAAGGATGTGTATTTCCTGCCATAGAGGACCTGTAGTTGTTTCAGTGTTTGTCATCATAGTTTTAACGGTATGTGGGTGTGCATAAATATGTATGCATATATATTTGTATTTCTATAGGAGGGAGGGGGCTTCATTAGACACCTTCTATCGTCCTGCTGTTCCATTTGCAAAGTGTGATCAGTAATTATCCGCTCTCATTACTGCGACCTCGAGAGCCAAGCCTGAGGAGCTCGCTGGGACCCTTCAGATAACACAGTGACACAGGGAACTGTGGAGAACACCAATACTTAACCACTAACTGCACAACACATAACAGCCCTTATCTGGAGGCTCCAGCCAGCTGACAGAGGCTCACTAAAAACATATTGAGGACCATTCCCTTCAGAGCATGGGGGCTGTAAAAATAAGCTTAGATATATACAAACACTTATAGTCTATATACACACACACACCAGCTTTAACTTTTCTCCTATATATGAACATTTACATGTGGAATGATTGACACATTAGTTACCACATAGAGGATATGTCGATATTCCAAGTATTTTAAGACCCTCAAAATTCTTTATATTTGACTTTTTTGTTAATATTTAATAACCTTTAATAGAATGGTACACACATATAGTATTTTCATTTTAATTGCATTATAATAACTGTATTATAATGTATAACCTAAGACAAAAAGAAGAACATAATACATTGTGTGTGGTCAAAATAATCCATGCTGGGGTATGGTTGGGCATTTTGACTTCTTCCTAAATTTGCCGTCACAATATCCAGTTTATCCTTCCCTCTCAGGAAAAGAGCTTATTCAAACTCTCCTTGGTAAACTGTTCATGTAAGAGAACTGGCAGGAGAATAAAAAGCTGGTTGGTAAAAACCAAGATATGCTTATTGTCCATGACTGTTTTGTTGTTGTTGTTTCTTTGTGATTATAGCTCACTTTTTTAGGTGAGGTCTGTAGTAGAAGGTCTCCACACATAAACATCCACCTCTTGAGGGTTAGTGCACTCCTAATGGCTCCCATACTGCAGTTTCTATTGTAGATTCTAGGAATTCTTATTTTGTTCTTCACTTGAACATTGTATCCTTGTATGAAAACTGTGGCCCTGTTCATACACAGCATCAAAATGTGTCATGGGCGGTCCAGTCACAAGTAGACAGGTCTGCATATATATAAGTACAGGTGTGAATGCACCCGAAATGCATTGATGACGCTTTAAGATCTGATCACTCAGACCACATTTGGTAATAGTGGGCTGTATATGGCCACAGTCAGTATACACAAATGTGTCCTGGGTCATATTGAAGGACTCAGGCAGACTTGGCAGGGGAAGGGCATTACTGCCTCCAAAAACAAGTTGTTTGCTGGTTTTGGTTTAATTTTATTCCAATGACTGATTTGAAGACGAAAACAGGAAAACCATGGATTTTCCGTTTTTTGTTTTTGTGTGTTTGTGTGTGTGTGTGTGTGTGTGTGTGTGTGTGTGTGTGTGTGTGTGTATGTGTGTGTGTGTGTGTGTGTGTGTGTGTGTGTGTGTGTGTGTGTGTGTGTGTGTGTGTGTGTGTGTGTGTTGATATTTCAACCGAATCCATAATCCCTATAATTAACACCATAAAAATAAAAAATAAAAAACCAAACCCACTGTTTCCCTTTCTTAGAAAAATAAATGAATAAATAAATAATCCACACGCTGTCAGATAGGCATTCATTTATATTCTTCAGGTCCTCCTTTGGTCTTTTTTTTGTCTCTACAGCTTTTTATTCTATTCTGGTTGTGTGAATACAATGTCTATACTTTACATCGCTCTAAATCCCTTTTTGCTGCTAAAGTAACCCAATTTACCCATGAGTATTGTACATTTCATTTTATATTACATGAAGTACTCCACTCATGGTTGTGATGATACTACATGTAATTAAAACCCACTTTCTTCACATGCACACACTCATAGCGGGATTATTAAACCCTGTGTTTACTGAGCCAGTTGATAACCAGCTTTGTGATACAATTGTTAAGGATTTTCAAAAGGCTCAGTAAAGCCAGGAAACTCGAAGAGAGACAATATTGAACTTACTTGTGAAGGTTTTTTAATACTCAAACCTTGTATGGATGCACCTGTATTTGATACAGTGTGTTTCTACAGTCATGTATTCAGGTTCTTCTTTGATTTGTCATCTGTAATTCATCTCAAGTTGCTAATGAATTAACCCTTTTAATCATAATAGCATGCCAATAAGGGTTTATTGAAGGGAATTGTAATGTGTGTGTGTATGTGTGTGAGAGAGAGAGAGAAAAAAAGAGAAAGAGAGAGAGAGATATGTAGTTAGTCAGTATGGGGGTGGTACAGTAGCAGGCGTTGTGTTGTAGCCAGCAGTTGCACTCTTTGGGACAAAAAGCCTTTGGCAGTCTCAGCAAGGTTTACAGCTGAAATCCCTGCAAAATGTTTGCTTCTGTTTTTGGATCTACACCATCACCATTATTTAGCTAGCGAGCTTGCCAACACTAACCGCCTAATTAGGCATTCAGCCGTGCTCTCACTCTGACTTTGAGGTCATTTTCACTCTGGCTTACAATACAATGATTTAATTTTGCAGATAGTACATCACCAGCTCATTGTTATGGATAGCAGCTCTTGGAAACTGTTTTAGTTGGGCTCGTTTAATCACAGAAATTCACATTATCTAGACTAGGCTTTTATCTAAATCTAATAGACGTGACCACATTAGACCCTCACCAGCTTTTCCACGGTACACCATGTTGCAAGTACATTTTTAGAACTGATGTCAAGATATTGCTGATCACCTACAGGGCTCGTTCTGAACTATCCTGGCGCTCTGGCCTTTTTATCCCCCGAAATCTCAGCTGGGGATCTTTGGACATGGGTTGTTAGTCTTTTCTGAGACCTGGCTGAAAAGAAGGGTAATTGGGCCTTCTCGGTTTGGGCACCAGCGAAACAACTTCTTTTTTCGGTTTAAGCAGTCACCAAAACATTTATCAACTTACTTTTTGCACACATTCTGCATTCAATGTGTCCTTTTTTGTTGTTGTTTGGAGAAACAATGTTATAGAGAGAAAGGCCACACTGATGAACAACCCAAAAATATCTTGTTCTCATCAACTTAGAGACTTGCAGTAAAGTGCTTTGAGTGTATTTTCTCTTCTTATCTATAATAGTATTTATAGTGCAGTAGCTCAAGCTTCAAGTTCTTATTAATACATACATACAAAGAACAGTCTAATACTGCCAAAACCATGGACACAGATTTTTTTAAAACCTACTTTTGAAGTTAATCATAAAGAATGAAAAGAAAAAGAAAAGACACTATTTATAGGCGCCTCTTTCTCATCTGCTAAGTATAGATTTTTTTCCTTCTTTTTTTGGAATACAAGTTGATCAAAACAGCATGATAAAGTAAACTGCTGAGCTATGGAGAACTCCTAATAAGTGTGAGCCAATCATCTGCTAAATTATCATATGTTTTAGGCGCGGTGCATTCTATTGACATTTTTAAATGTCACAGATGAAAAACAACAACAGCAGCAACAATTATAATGAGACTGGGAGGCAACGCTTCAAGCAGGAGCGTCGTTAGGAACAGGGAGGAGGGAATCATGTCATAAATATTAAATCCATGAAAAAACGGTTGTGACTGGAAAGACAAAAATATATCGTGAAGGCTCCGGAAGGTGTCGTGTTTGTTTTCCCTGTTTTTATTTGTGAAGAGTGTTGTCCTCGCAGCGGCTGTTATACTTGTACACAGGGGTCAGTGGGATATTATAAATATTTATTTATATATTATATATTATCATAACCTCTCACAACAATGCTGCGTCGAGAGCCATTCTACATGATGAAGGGCCTCTGTAGAAGCCGTGGCTCTGTTTCACGTTTAGTCACACCACGGGCCTGAATTTTAATCACACTCTCTTTCCAAGCCATTAAAACTAGAAAGTGACGTTTATTAGACAGCGAAGGAAAATAAACAAGCCCTAATTGGCTCACACCAAGAGCATTGCACTCTCCCCTTGGCCCTTTGTTGGTGAATAAACCTGCCTTGGAGTAAAGTACAAAGCTCAAGAGCAGCCTGACCTTTGGAGACTCACCACTTTCCTCAAGTGGACCTGCAACCCTGATAATGGATAGCCTTTATTTACAAATATGCAGACAATACTGACATCTAAGATCCATAATGGTTGTGAAATGGTCCATGTTATGTAACAAATGAAAATGAGATGGAGCCCCCTTAACAGCTTCCTTTAATTGCCTGACCGACCTTGCAGCCCATAGCCTTGCAATTTTATCAAAATAACATTTCTGATGCTGTCATTCTTCACGAGCCTCGCAATGGAAGCTGTGTAAAACATCATTTATTGATAGAGAACCCTCTTAAGAATCCAATTTGAGGACCCTCTGTTCCTGAGTGTGTTACAATCATCTACACAGTTGTCTTTCATCCTTCCTTTTTTCACACCCTCTGTTCCTGAGTGAGTTACAATCATCTTCACAGTTGTCTTTCATCCTTTTTTCACACTATTAAACACCCACCTTTGTTAAAAAAACACACACACACACAAATGCCTGTGAGAAGGTGGTACACAACATGCCTTCAGGGAACAATACTCCGCCACCAGTTATTGGGACATTAGAGCGGTGTTTGCAAACAGGCAAGATGACACTTTGACTGCATTGGAATAAAGTGCAGCTATCACACATCCAACAACTCTCATACCTGAAAGAAGCTCAGATGGTTGCACGCTGACAAGTACAACTGTTGGATCAGCATCTTCTCAATGTTTTCTCAAGGTGATTGACCTATGGAAATACATCATTCATCATTCTGACAGAAAATGAACTCACTTGGGATTCAGTCTAAGTTGTGTTTATTTGTTGTTGTTGTTTTTTAACCACGGATGTAGTTTGTCAACCAGATAAAGATAACAATTGCTTGCAATAATAGTGTAATTCATAATTGGCATTCATTTATATCAACCTAGAAATGAACCCACTTATTGTGAAATTGATAACTGGGTCTTCCAACGGTCTTATTAAAAAGAAAAAAGCACTAATGCTGCAATTTCAAGCAGCTATGATAAATATTTCATATTACCAAAAGATCACGACTGCTTGAATATGAAAGGTGTCACTCATCATGATGAACCCTAAAACAATCATCCTACTATGTGTTTTTGATTTTTAAATATGCAGCCCATATGTCAGTGGAGAGAGTAGACAGTAGTCCAGGATGTTTTGCGTTGAAAAGGTGTATTTACTTGATCAAGGAGAAGTTAATGAATAATTAGTACACATTCTGTTCTGATGCTCCTTTCACTTCTGAAGTTTCTGTCCTCTGGCGATAGTCTTAAACCACACAGATAATACCACAGGTTGAGCCATGCCCAAATATGGGCAGATCCAACACATTTACAGCATACAGAATTTAGTCTACTGGTCGATAGATAAAAACAGTGCCTAGACGCAACTCAGGGCCTTTGTCCTCCATCCTACAGGGTTCACCATGTTTTACCCAAATTGAGCAGCCTCACTGCCTACTACTATCTCAAGGGGCGACAGTGTCTTCCAGTCAAGATTCGGTGTGACCTCATGATGACCGCAAAGCCTAGTTTGACCCAGTACATGCCAATGATTGACGTAAATGGTGGAAAATTCCCTAACACTATGCATTTATTTCACTTGTTTTCCAAAGAGAGCTTGAAAAAGTAAATCAAAGCCATCTCCTTCGTCTTTGAACAGCCATCACTGACAACATATTCACCTATGCTGTAACAGTTTGAGTTTGGCAGCACGGACAGGCACACAACCGAAAAATGACATTGAAAAGTCAATAAATCATCCAGGACTATGGGCAACCTTCTTCCATCAGTTGAATCAGTATCAAAAGGGCAAAATATATGAATGAAATACAGACATAAATAAATAATCTGTAACTCCTCTCAACCTGTTCACCCCCTCTTCCAGCTGATGCCTTTTAGTAGGCGCTATAAGTCCCTGTCCACCAAATTATCCTTTCTTAAAAGCAGTTTTCTCCCACTGCAATAAGGACTCTGACAGATATACCTTCACTTAAAACTCTTGTGTTAACCTTGTAAATATCTTCTGTGATTTTTACTGTCGTTATAGTCATGTGGTAGATGTGACCCAGACATCTGCCCATCTTTGATGTTACTGACACTGTTGAACTGAGCTTTCCCACCATACTGAACTGAAAGCAAATAACACCGACCTCGTTCGTGTGGTCATTAATAAATGATTGATTGATGATCTGCCAGATTTGTAAATAGCAACGCCATGTGAACTTAATTATGTCAATGTTCTGTTTACAGCTTGTTTCCTCTGAACTGTTCCGTTACTGCAGGTTTAAGTCTGTATTGCTGTATTATAAACATGATAAAAGTAATATAAGTAAAATACAGCTAAGATTTCAAGACTGAAATATGGTGTTATGTCACCCTAAATCAATTAATTCATTGTCACCAATAAATCCATCTTGAATTTAAGGCTTCTTATAAAATAGCAGAGGAGGCCAGAATATTTGTTTTCATCCCTGAGTAGAGGTTTCTTTGATCAGAAATGTTAAGCCTTGAGCTGAAGGGGATGTTCTTATCTGTTTTTTTTTTCCTTTTTCTTTTTATTAAGTCACATTATTTGTTCATTTAGACCACAGCAGGACTTTATTTTTCAAATTTCAACTCTAAGCTGTTCAACCTGGGGAATACAACTGGGATTTTGTAAGATCTCTCTGCTGTTACTGTACACTGCTGTTTTTTTTTTTGTTTTTTTTTTTACCAATCTTTCATATTATACTTTCAAATGTTTGTGTTGGTGATAAGAATTTTATTTTATTCTGTTGTTTGAGTGGTGATTATCTAACATGTACCTTATCACTGTTGGTCCCTTGCACTTTCCCTGCCTACAACTCACACAGTAAAATACCCCTATACCAATACATCATAACAATAGGCAGTCCGGCAGCCATAGCTTTAAGGAATAGCGCTATCATGTCCTTATATCCTCTCGCTCTACTTGAAACTAGACATGATGCATAGAGGGGATTGCCACAGTTGACATAAAATTCAGTTTATCAAATAAGCTCAGTGCGGCGGCCCAGCAGCATGTCTCCAGGTAACAGTACTTCAAACGGGTAGAGATGTATCTTACTGATCCTCTGTAAGGCATGAACAGAGATGAAAGAAGATGATTTCTGTTCAGGTAAGTAAGTAAATGTATCATAACTGCCAAAGAGTCCCACAAGAATAAAGGGAGGCATCACTCCTCCATACTGGAGGACCTTCAGGCTTTTTTTGACATTACTGCTTTCTTTTTTTTATGAGTGTGTGTATATTTGTGTGCATGTTTTGTTTTATCTGCTTTGAATTTGACATCAATGCAGTATTAAATATATTCAGACCAATTTTTTGGTAGGCCTGCCGGCTGTCTGCTGGCGTGTGTTTGCAAATGCATGTCATCAAATCTGTGCTTGTGCTATGATGATCCAATCCTATCCTCATATACCTGGCAGCTTGTCACCTGCTAAAACAAAACAGCCACGTGCAGGATAAAATAAAATCCTAAAACCTCAAACTGGATTCAGGATAAAACATCTTTCAGTTGTAAGACCAGTCAAATCCTGGGCTTGTTGATGTACCTGTGAAGACATTTTCGCTGTCTCAAAGTGACAAAGCTCATGGTACAAGAACAAATATTTAGTTTTTGGCTTTGGAGGGAATACCATTTACTGGTTCTAGGATGAAGGATATGTACATTTGAATCATGTTTCAAGTTAGAGAGAGAGCTTATTGATTATTGGCAGAGGAGAACTATGTGGGCCTTCGAGGTATTCAGTGAATCCTTTAGATCTTTTATAAACTTGGTCTAACTTGTCTTGGCAGACAGTCGTATATGGGTGTATCAACCACTCCCCCTCAGCCAGGACCCTCAATAGCTGTAATAAATACCTGTGAAAGTCGGGTCAAAGTCAACTCCAAACTTTCCGCAATGGCTTTACTTGCCATACGGAAGCAGAAAGTCATTGTTGATTGCTATATGTGCACGAGTTGCTGGTTGTTACCTGGTCTCATTGTTAGCATCATCAAACAGTTTCATTTGCATGGTTAAAACTGTAACTCTGTTGATTATTTGTTCAATTTTGTGTCTTAATATTTGCTGCCGTTGAATTTATGTTGGGTATTGCAGTGTTCAGGCACAGAAGTCAGTATGTAATGGATATATTTGTCAATATTTTTCAGTTCAGACACATTTCATTTGTAAGATACTGTAAACCTGCACCTCCAGAGTTACTGTCATGTGCATGAAATGGCAATACATTGCTTAATTAAGGAAAAATGGCTGAGCATAGCTTTACAAGGGGCTTGTGCCTTTTCTCTTTTCACCTCAGGAGGTGTCGGCTGCTCAGTATGAGACATCTGATGTCTACATTTAACTTGTTTGTATGCTGCCTTTATTTCTGGCAGAGAGATATTAAATCTACATTGAAATTCAAGTATGTCTAAGCTCAAACAAACACAAAAACCGGATTAGCACTGGATCCATCTTTAGTTGCTGAACAGTAGCTAATGATAACTCTAGATATATTACTTTCATTCCAGCTAAACAAATATATGAAATAAGTCAATGTGATTCATTTATCACAGAATAATAAAGGCCTGGTTGTTTACATGTCATATTTAAATTGAGTGATTTCATGATAGCCAGCTTTGTGTGACTGGTTTTCTAGAATGACCTTTATGTGCTGTGAAGCCAGTTAGAGCTAAGAAACCTTCAATATGCTCATAATTAAGGCATGTGTTAGCTGATCATGAAGTCTAGAATATAGCACCCATATCCTCCTCTCTTGCATGACAGCAAACCATGACATTTGCAGAGATGGTACAGCTAATTCTAGTTTAATACAAAAGGAACGGTATGTTATGGCTAAATCAAAGAGAGCTATTGACTTTACTGGAAGAATATAGCTTTTGAAAAAGGTAAAACCATTTTATTGTGGGAATGTCTGTGCATTTTTAATTGAGCTCCTCTATCACTTTATGCCTTTTAATAATAAAAGTTTCAACTGAAAACTACAAAACTTAATGATTCAATTAACCACTGAAGCCAAAAAGATCATGCTACAGCTTCTTGGTACAAAGCAAGAGTTTTCCCACCATCCTACAAATAAAGACCCTGTGAATAACCTACAGATAAAAGTGTTAACCTATGTTTTTTCCCAATTAGTTTGAGGTTCTCAGTCTCCATATTGCACAGCGCCAAAACATAACACCTAGTTTTTGTTTTTGTCTTTATCATTACAGGGATACATTAGGCTCACTGGGGTAACAAGATTAAATTATGCTATATATAAACTACACGTGTGGGAGGAAATCATGGGGAGAACATGCTGGAGGTGGGGAATTTCACACTCATAATGGGAATGATGATACTGACAAAACAGTAGGCTACATAAAAGACTAATATAATAATAGTAGCAATAATAATAATGAAAACACGTCTCACCAATGGCCTTGTTTGAACACATTTTTTTTCTTTCAAATAAAACTCACATGACATCTGACCACTTGTTTCTGTCTTGCTAACTGATTTTCTCTCTCTCTCTCTCTCTCTCTCTCTCTCTCTCTCTCTCTCTCTCTCTCTCTCTCTCTCTCTCTCTCTCTCTCTGTGTTTGTGCTTTGTAAGGACACAAATGACTGCAGGGAAGCGCTGTGGATAAATTCCCCTTGTTTCTTTTTTTAGTTTGGCGGCAACAACAGCAGGAAAACAGACTCAGTGCCGAGAATGGTGCATGAAGAGAGGAGTTAAGACAATTCCCCACATCCAGTGACAGACGAGTGGGTCACTTAACCTTAAGGCATTGTGCTGTGGCTGCCTGGCTCCGAGAATCTCATCTATAGAGAGTTCAGCTTCAACGGTAGCATGAGTTCGAAGAGTAATTAATAACATTATGTTCTGTAATTACCTTCTATGTGTCACACATGGCCCCAGGGAACAGAACTGCAGCTAATGGGAGTAAAACGTCAGGTTTACAGAGCAGCCACAATGACCAAAAGTCTAAGACTGACCCAATTATGTTACTTCTTTGAGACAGAGAGGGGGAACAAAAATAAATAAATAAATGATCCTCTTGGTTATATATATAAAAATAATTTTAGATACATAGAAAACAGGTCTGTACCAAGTATATTGTAGTGTGAACATGTGTGAGTGGTAATTAAAATGTACTACCATAGCTCTCAGCTGTGGATAAAGTTCCTCCGGAGGAAGATGCTTAACCCATTAGTTCCTCTCCCAACCACATTGTCTACCCCTCCATCTTAATAAAAGGGACACAGATATCCATGGGAGTTTGTCTTCCCCAGGCCTCATCATTAGTACACCAGCTCAGCCGATCAGCACAGTATGGAGACCAAAGCACCACCTTCACTTTTTAATTAAATTGATTGTATTGTCATGAAAATAAGTTCTTTATTCATGGTAATAATAATAAAGCATTTGCATTTTTACAGGGATTGAGAGTAATGCATGATGACAACTTCATGAGGCTCTGGGGTCCAGTTTGAGCCGTCGCACCCCTGCAGGTGTCGGAGATGCGTGTGTGAACCGTTTGGTCCAGCAGGGTTAGGGTTAGGGTTAGGGTTAGGGTTAGCACTGTCCCCGGATGACTACAGTCCATTACAGTCATTGTGTCACTGTTTAGAGCAAGTAACAAATTGGATGAACCAAAATTTCCTTCAATTAAATCAGGACAAAACTGAGGTCATTGTTTTTGGCAATAAAGAGAAGAGGATTGCTGTCAGTAAACATCTCGAGTCACTCTCTCTAAAAACTAGCGACCAAGTCCGAAACCTTGGCGTGCTGATAGACTCAGATCTGACCTTCAGCAGTCATATCAAATCAATCACCAAAACAGCCTTCTATCAGCTTAAGAACATATCCAGAGTGAAGGGTTTTATGTCCCAAACAGACCAGGAGAAGTTGATTCATGCTTTCATCTCCAGTAGACTCGACTACTGTAACGGTCTTCTGAGTGGACTCCCACAAAAAAGCATTAAACAACTGCAGCTCATTCAGAACGCTGCAGCTCGAGTTTTAACCAGAACAAAGAGATCAGAGCACATTACTCCAGTTCTAAAGTCTTTACACTGGCTCCCAGTCAGCTATAGAATAGATTTTAAAGTTATGCTACTGGTCTACAAATCACTGAATGGTTTAGGTCCAGAATACATGAATGACATGTTAGTAGAATATAAACCCAGTAGAGCTCTGAGATCTACTGACTCAGGTCAGATAGTGGAGCCCAGAGTTCAGACTAAACATTAGCTGTTATGCTGCACACAACTGGAACAAACTACTGGCAGAACTGAAATCAGCCCCAACTGTCAATATTTTTAAATCCAGGTTAAAAACACTTCTTTTCTCCTGTGCTTATGATTGAGCTCTTTCAAAACACTTTACATTTTAATCTTTCATTTGCACTCTATGTCCTTTTAATGATTTTAAAGCAAATCATTATTTTATGCTGCAATCTTATTTTTAATGCTCTATTATAGTATTTTATTTCTCTCTCTTTCTATGTTTCTGTACTTTGTCTTTATTATTAGTGTGTGTGTGTGTGTGTGTGTGTGTGTGTGTGTGTGTGGGGAGGGGTATGTATGTGTTGGATGATTGGGTTTTATTTTTATTTCTCAAATTCCATGTTTTTTCAATTTTTTCTGTTAAATGTTTCTTTTATGTAAAGCACATTGAGTTGCCACTGTGTATGACATGCGCTATATAAATAAAACTGCCTTGCCTTGCCTTGCCATGTGTGAGGAAACCATTCAGCTGCTGAAAAATGAAAACAATGTTAAGTTTTTTATTCCTTCCTTTTCATTTGTGCCCCTCTTCCCCGCTCTCTAATCATGATGGTGTTTATAGTGTGTCATCATTTGAGATTGTTACCACTTCTAAAAGGTCAAATTAATCAATTTTCCCTATGTTAAATTAATTAGGCATTTGAACTTTTCAGAGAACAATTGCATAATGAGGAGATTTTGTATTTTCTTTTTTAGTAAGGCAGAGAGCATTCAAGGACTAATAACAGAAGTGAAACAACTTGCTCTATACCAAAGTGAAGATAACCATTGACCGAAACTGTATTATGGATGTCACATACAATTAACCCCAAGGAAAGTGCTTGGCTACTGGGATCTTTTTCTCAGATTATAGGAAAGCTGAGACAGGCTCCGGCAGGGATATGGTAAGGGCAAGGGTGGTCTGTCTTTGTTCGAAATGTAATGTATTTAAAACTCTTTGGCTGATATCTTAACTCAAACACTTGAAGGGCCTTTTTTTTAGTTTAATCTGTGAGGAAAGAGCTGTATAAAAACATCTCTGTGTTAAAATGTGTGCATTATGAGGCTGTACTGCAAAAGGTTAATAGTATCTTGAACATAAACTCAAATTAAATAAATGGCTTTCCAACAGGATATTAAGAAGCATTCAGTCCGTATGTCAAGTCATTGCACCAGGTCTGCCTTATACCAAATATGCTGTATAAATAGTGTTCTCAGTTCCATTCATTAGTGTGCTTATGTTCCATTTGATTTACTGCTAATGGCCTAGCAGTGGTAACTACAGCTCTGTATGACATTGCCAGGAATTATAATGATAAAACCTCACTTGATCTTTCCATATTTGTTTGGATGTTTACAGGCGGAGGCGCTGCAGACCACCTGCGCCAACATGAGATGGATGAAAATTGATGATGCCCCTGAACCATAAAGCTACTCAAAGGAAACTAAATAGAGCCTTATGAGTGTTCACAACAAGTACAGCTCAAACAGCATCCATGTGCTCTGCCTCTTTGTTACTGCATGCTGCCCTTGGTGTGGGTTTCTGTTTATGTGAGGACCTGACTGAGGTTATCACCCTCAACAACAACAACCATGAATAAATAAAATCACTGGGACCATCTAATTAAAGGGCAGTTTTAGCATTTTTCCTCTATCCTTGGTTAGGCTGGATCCAATTTAGCTCTTGTTATAGACAATATGTACTGTATTCACTGCAGTAGTTAAGCAAAAGTTATTTGCATAATTTTAAGTCAGTATTACTGCATTTATCCTGTAAAAAAATATCCAGGATACAGGCTACATATGAGGAGGCCTGCAGAAAAATAAAAGAGTGGGAAACGATCAATGCAGATTTGTGCAAGAAGAACTTCAGGGAACAGTAAAGGAAGAAGCTGGAGACAATAACCAACCTGTTGTATGAATACAGGGTGGAAAGGTTTGAAGAAAGAGACCTACAGCTGAATAAAATGACAACAACCTTATCAATGTCCAGAGGGCAACAGGAAATGCAATGCTTAGTCAAGGACATGAGGGACTTGAGGTAGCAATGGAGGAAACGTTCAATAAAGGAGAGGGAGAGAATCAAGTTCATGCAAATGAACCTAAACGAATGCCTGGCAAGACTATGGAGGGCATATAACCTCGGAAGTTGACTGAGGAAGAGGGTAAAAGCATCAGTCTAGGATTTGTTCAGATTTGTGAAAGGTCTGCTCACAAAAGAAACGAGCATAGCATTCCAACTGTCAAAGAGGGAACTTGAAGATCATTTGAAAGCAATATACACAGACAACCAGAGACATGAACAGAGGAACATACCTCCTGACATGCCACCCATTCCCCGACCAGAACACCAGATTGATGACAGCCCTCCTAAATGACGCAAAGTTGAGTGCAAAGTTGTGTGTGAGTTCATAACCAGCTCTATTAGAACACTTCAAATGTCCTGAGGTTAGGTTTATGTGCAGGTTAATGAAAGTGGTATGGAAGAAGAAAAACATCCAAAAAACATGGTGAAGCACAGCCTATTAATTCCCAAACAGAAGAATAGCTCAATTCCAGCAAATAAATCTTCTAAATGCTGAAAGGAAAATTTTCTTCAGCATCATTGCCCAAAGATGGCAAGCTACCTGAAGGATAGCAACTTGATTGATACCTTGGTGTAGAAAGCCAGTATATCAAGTTTCTCAGGATGCTTAGAACATTCAATCATGATATGTTATCAGATTCAGGCTGCAAAAATGTAGGATAAAATCTACATATTGCATTCCTCGACCTGGCAAATGCTTTTGGATCCATCCTTCATACTATCCTCTGGACAGCCTTTGAGTTCTTCTTTGTTCAAGGGATGATCGCCAAACTGGTCAGTAGATCTGCAGTTTTGCCTCAACATCAGAGTACACCATGTCTCGACAACACCTGGAAAAAGGAATACTGTAAAGGCATGATGCACCATCTCCCTACTAGTCTTTACCATAGCCATGGCACTGATCATCATAGAATCCATATGGGTGGTAGGAGGAAAATGCCATTTGCGCCTATATCGATGACATTATAACTCTGACCACCACCATCGTATGTACAATGCCACTCCTGAATAAACTTCATTCAAACATAACATGGGCATGGATGAAGTTCAAGCCAAGCAAGTCCAGGACCATCTACTTTATCAAAGGAAAGCTCAAAGATCAGATATTCCAGTTTGATGGAATGCCCTTGGCAACGATATCAGAGATGCCAGTCAAAAGCTTAGGGCAGTGGTGCGATGCAAGCCTATAATTAAAGAATGTCCAGAATGCAAAGGCTGAATCCTCTGTGTGTGCTTAGTAATAGTAAAAGGCTCTTTCTTATGGACAAGTGGTAATTGTCTCCTCTGGGAACCACTCTTTTAAACAGGAAATTTCAAGAAAATCTGGCCATCATTGTTTGTAAGATACTTTGTCATGGATAGATATAAGAAAGGGTGGCGCTATACTTCTGGGATCTCCAAAATAATGAAGGAATCATAAATCAGGATCCATGTCAAATTTCAAGTAAATCTGGCCAGAGATGTTTTTTTCTCTGTACCTCAAGCAACATGTTCACGCCTCACTGGTGAAGAAAATGATGTTTAAATCATACCTACAGATCTGGTGTGATGCAACATTCACTTAATCCCCATAATCATTCAGAAAACATGCATACAGAAGATCCATTTTAAATGTCAAAAGAATAATGCACTGATTCATACCAATTTTCACTGCACCATCATACCACTGCAGGGCCAACGGAAAGGTGGTATTATTCACCAGCTATTAGTGGTGCAGGTAACAGGGTGAGGAAGCAGATGTTTCAGTGATTTCACTGCTTCACACCCACTCAACACCAAACACAACTTTCGCCACCTACAGTACTCATATCTTTTTTAACCTTACCTAGCATGCATGCTAACCTTTTTCCCTGCTTGTGGAGTACATTTCTGCATATTCCTCTGCTGATCTCTCTGTGTGTACACCAACACTGTATATCAGGGCACACCAAGAGACACATACATGCATTGTATTATCTATTTTAAGTATACAGCAGAAGGGAGACTAGACATGAAGAAAAATCATCATCGTGGGCAACTGGTAACAGGTGCATCCATTTTGTCTCATCAGCCTGATGGAGGTAAATGCTTGGCAGTGGACTGTTTCACACAGTAAGCTTAAATTTTGCCCTGAAAATATATCAGATCAGTGGTACTGTACTGTGGTAAATTTGAGGCTTATTCAGTTGACAGAAAACTGATCCATTAGGTATCACCAGGTATCTATCTGGATTATTTTCTGATCAAAACCTATTTCATTCAAATGTATTTTAATACTGAAGCACAACAAAGACAATTTGAATGTATAAGTGAAATCAACATTGTCGAGGTGATACATTTGAGCCAGAATTTAAAAAAGTGTTTTTATGATCTGTATGAATGTAGTATGGCTTCAAATGTTTGATATTCACTCATTCAACATCCAGTGAATTTTCATAGGAATTTTCAGAGCTAGAATGTACAATGCACATTTTGTGCTCTTTGCTACAAATTCCAAAGTTGTACCTACAATTGTGCTTTTGTAGGACATGAAGTTTCTCTTTTACATTAAGCAGATGCACAATTCACAGTATTCTATTATAATGTAGGCAAAATATCAAGTGTCACAAAAAGCACACCACTTTTTAGTTAAATAGACAGATACTATGATAGTCTGCTGTATTGCAGAATAATTCTTACCATTTTGCTAATGAAGTTACTTAAGTATCACACACAAACCAAAAACATGCAATGTTTTATTTTTTTTCTCTTTTATTTGAATAAATATATAGAATATAGAATAAAAAAAGTGTAATTCAACAAACTGCCTTAACTTGTTGTAAATTGCTTGTTTCAGCCTGATGAATACCACATGCTGATGAGTAGATGAGATGTGGTCATTAGCGTACTCCACACCCCTAAAACTACCACATAAGGCTATATGTTTGCGGGCCAGTTTCATTCACTAAAAAGTTCCCAAAGAAACAACTGTGCAACTTCATGTCCTGCTTTCAGAAGTCAGAAGTCAAACACAAACATTTAGGAGTGACATCATTAGACTTGAAACAACTGGAAAATGTAAAACCAGCTAACAATTCAATTGAACAGTTCTGCACTGTGGCAGAAATAAAGAGGGAATGTTTGACATGAAGTTCAATGCTAAGAAACATCTTTCTAAAGCAAAGTGCTCTGTCATCAGAGATATTACAGGAGAATATTATAGTCTACAGGTGTTTTTACACTGTCAACTGCAACACAACAGAGAGCTGCAGAGACACAGGCAGCTGTCAGAGTGAGATAACTTTCTGGGTAACTACTGAAATGTAGAAGTTGGTGCACCAAAATATTGGCCAAAAAAATCATAAAATCTAAGAAACCTTTGAAATAAATTGGCAGCCATGATTTGAAAAAAAATATGGTAAAGACAATATTATAATTTACATTAAATGTGTTCATTTTAGCATATTTAAACTTCAAATTAATTCAGATTAGGGCAATTAGTAATTGTTAATTGTAAATTGAACAAGTGTTTCTGCCCAGAGGGGAAAGGCAGAGATGATCTTTCTATGACATGTATGAAAGGTCTGGAACACTCACATTTGCACCTAAGATAAAATTCTAACTACAATGAAACTGATGAATGTCACAACGTTCTTTAACTGAGTGCTTCTGGCAAGAGTCCCAATGAGTTATTTATCCAATGAATCAACACAGTGACAGATATAAACTCTCCATGAATGGAGATGAACATATCTGATGTTGAACAATAATTGCTAATCGTTTTGCAACCATTCAAATAATGAATCAGAATGTCCATTTATATGAAGTTGTTTCTGATAATAACAAATCTGGGTTCATAGTCGTGCAATTATTGTATTGATGCCTTTCCTTGAACAGAAGGTTAAGAACATTCACACAGAGGGCAACTGGCTCGTGTAGAGAATACATGTTTAGAATCATCTACTGTATAGGGCCTTGATAAAGAAACTTTAAGCACAGGAGGTGGCCATGGGTCAGGGTGAGCTACAGAACAGCTACCTTGTTTAGAGTCTCAATAAAAATATATACTGTGTGTGTGTGTGTGTGTGTGCGTGTGTGTGTGTGTGTGTGTGTGTGTGTATATGTATATATGTGCTGATTTTAAACGTGTTGCTTACCTGACCAGATTGACTCTCATAATATGTTTTCCTTATATTGTGCAAGATAACATTCAATCTCAATGTATGAACCTCAGTGAGTGTGATGGACTGGCCTTGACACATTTTTGCAGGGATAGAAAGATTATTTTGCCACTTCTGCTCAAATTTGTCCCTATAACACTTGCTGACTGATAAATGACTGCAGAGGAGCTATCAGACCTGGAAAATACAGGCTGTGCTGAGTTGTTGGGTGTACATTAATGAGAATGCATCATTACAGCAGCGACTACAGTCTCTGATCCTTTTAGTAATGTTTTCTTTTCAACACAACACACACCTGCATTTTTAACCAAAAAATCATTGTCAAAACATACAACATGATGCTGCGCTTACCAATTTACTGCTCTTAGCTTGAATGTTCATCAGGAAAAGGATAGGTGCCAGTGCAAAATGGTATTATATCAGCAAGCAAGCGCCACTCATCACATCTGGGAGAAGTAAAAATTCTGTGAACCTGAACCATTCCTCTCATTGCTGCCAGCATCCTTTGTAAGGGTGTGGCCGTGACTTTTTCATGTGCCAAGACTAAATTGTTCATGACCTTGTTGCTTATCTCCAATAATATCCACTACAGCATATTTCTGACTTTTGTTGCTCTCACTATTGTGTCCTAGAGTGCTGTACTTCCTTATGTTGTCTTTGCTTAGCATTAAGTCAAATCAACATTACATGTAAGGATTAACTGAACTGTGCTAATAATCCTTGATAATACTTGAATCAGCACAACTATGACAAACAATGAAGAACTTTTGGATGTTTTAAAACAGGCAGTAAAGACAGTGAGCACCAGGGAATATTACAAACATGAACAACATTAACAATACAACCACCAAGGGATCATTTTACCCCCATGGCATTTCCAAATACATATTACTCTGTTAAAATAAAACCCCTGAATCTCTCAATTCATGACTTCTCAAAATTGGTTAATAATAGGGGTGTGGTATGAACTGAACCTCTAACAGCCAAGGGGTCATTTGTATACCTCATAGAAACCACTTTATAATTATGTGCTTAATATAAATTGCTTAGCAACGCCCATTGTTTAGACATATGATAAGCAGACTGTTATATCACAAGCTAGAGCTAGCTAGATTTGATAATCAGACAGATATAAAATTGGAAACATAAACGGGAACAGACGAAGAATAAATGCCCAAGAAGTTCTGGCAATGCTCTACGACATGAGTGAGGAACATAATGTAAATACTGATTATGGACACAGATCCGACCTGGCTAGTGTTCATCCTGGAGCTCTGCAATCAGTTACACAATGAGCACATCATTAGGCCAGCACAAACACTGACTGGGCTATTCTTGCTGTCCACGTCCTAAGGGAAGGAGAGGAATTTCGGTGTGCACAAAAAACAAAACAATAAAAATATGCCAATGTGCAGAGTGTGAACAGTGCACCGGAAAGTCTTCAGTGTGTCCATATTATGAGTAGTGTGTACTGCATCTTTCTTGTTGAAATGGTGCAAGTACCCAGTAGCGTAACTAAAATAACATCACAAGCTATCATCTTTTACAATAATTAAATTATTGAAATGTTAATTATTTTGTTTGTTGTAGCCTGCAGTTTATTGACACATTTGAAAATGTATTTAACCTTTTCAATCTGTGAAAAAGCCTAAAGCAATATTACAATTAATACACCACATAATTTGAATAGTTGTTTTGTCAAATCTTATTACTTAAAAATGAAAATGAAAAACTTCACTCACTGCTTCAAGAAATTACATTTTTGCAATTGCTGACGCTGTTGTGGCAGGGGGGTAAAAATGACCCCCCCGGTGGTTCTAGGGGGTATTGGAATGTTTTCAGTTCTAGTGTTAAAATGGACGCTTATTGAATCTGAACTGTTCAATAGCACTATAAGATTAAAGGTCTCATAAATTCCCTTTACTGTATTTCTGTCTTTTCATACCTAAGGCAGTATCAGGACCAAACACCTGCAGCCGTAAAAAAATAAAAATAAAAAAGCAGCAAAAATGAGAAAGGGTCTGCAACTTCAAAAGGGGCGAGGGATTTGTGTCAAGGATTCTAATCAGAAACCTTATCCTTGCTCCAGGCGCATATCTGTGAACTTGCTTATCAAGAACCCAGCCCACAGCTTGGGGAAAAAAAAAAAAAAAACAGGCTGAGGATTCTAACGGGCAATAAGTGAAACTCAATAAAAATCATTTACAAACAGTTAAAATACACAGCAGATGAATTTCATTGATAATTTCTGGTCTCTATTATTGTTTTATCATGTTTCTTGATCTGAAAAAGGAAAAAAAAATGAATATAATGATATAGCAATGGGTTATTCGTAATTTTCCTGTTTAAATTCTTCATTTTACCTTTTTTCTTTTCAATTGAGGGTCATACATTTTTGCTGACTTTATTGATACCTCACTGGCTAATTAGTATATTTTATACAACATTTAACTATGGAAGTTCCAATTTTGGTTGAGCTGTTAAAGCTGCAGTTGGTAACTTTAAGGAGAGAGAGGACTTAGCATCAAATTTGAAGTACAACTTTTAGATCCCTCCCCTTCCCTCTCCGCTGCACTCCTGCCCTGCCTCCAAAGTCCCTCCCCCAGAGGAGGCTGACGTGTACGCGACAGCACGCGACCGTGAATGCTGTTGTTGGTAACGGAGGTATCGGTAGTTTTGTCCTCGCTGATGGTTGTTGCTGCGCCATTACTTTCTCTACGCTCCTGAAGCCCCTCTCGGAGATATGAGCTTGACCAAGAGGAGGAGTAAGGGGGAGGGGCTATGTGCGTGAGCAGTGATTGACAGCTGTCAGACACTCCATCAGACACCATCCTGACTCTGATTGGTTCTTTTTGTCTGGTCGCGGTAGATTCTGGCAATTTGCCAATTTGCATTAGGAGCAGTAGGTGGGGCTAAATGAGCCTGTTTTTTTTTTTTTTTTTTTTTACAGATTACTAGTTTCATGTAATGCTGTCTTTACATAATGACAGTCTTAGCAAATATGACAAAAAAGTTACTTTTATAAGACTTACCAACTGCAGCTTTAAGGCTAGCTTGTGCCCAGTGTACCCTGTGCATTTTGTCCTATCTGCAAATGCTACAATAGGTACATCCATTCTTTTTGTTTTTATTTTTTTTAACAAGAGCGGACTGTGATGTGTTTTTTTGTACTGCACTGTGGGGATTATGAATAAAGCAAATAACATCAAAACTGTGCACACACATCAGGGGATGGAAGTTGTACCATGTCAAGTTGACCCAGAAAAGATGAATTGTGTGGTGTGTTGTTTTTGGACTGTGTAACAGTGAGAGATTTTTTTCCATCTATCTTTTCAACCATATAATAAAACCTGAATTGCCTATTTCAAGTAAAGAGCAAATTGGTCAAAGTCAGAAAAGTCTCTCCAGCCAGATGGCTATGAACTCCACAAGCCGTGCACCACATTGATATCACATTGGTGTCCAGTCCGATACGACTATGGCTGAGTCGAAAACTGTTCCCCCATAGACCAAGGAAACTGAGTACACAAAGGTCCAACAGAAAATCACCTCATGGTATCACTCTTTTTGTCATGCACATACTGTACCATTTTGAATGAATTTCTAAGCTTAAGAGAGCTTGGAGTATAATTGAAGGCATGTGACAGAATTGTGTGCCACTTGAAATGAATACTTAGTGCCTGGACAGTGTGGCTGACAAGTACACCTCCACTTCCTGTAAGAGGGACTCATTAATCCAAGCACTCAATGGTGATAGCTCAGTGCAAAAAAAAAAAAAAAAAAAAAATACAGAGAATATTCTTTGGCACATGGCAAAGTGCAGACGTATGTGACTGTCTTCATGGGCTTGTTAACACTGACATGCATGACTCTCACCATACAGTGTGTGTCTCATTACTGGTGTTGAAATGCTGTCCCACCAAAGATGCTCCCTGCCCAGAGGTGAGGATACTGATGGAAAAACAAAGCGCCTTGTCCTGGTGAAAACAGACAAACCAACATCAGATGGAGGTACGAGTTCTGCCTTGGGGCCCTGCTGGTCTGAACAGCTGTCCGTCGAGCCGAGGACAGAGCGAGGGAAGCCCCGGGTTTCCAAACAAAGACACAAACAAACAAGCAATCAGCTAGTGTACTTTTAAACTTAGCAGATGGAAATTCTGTAAAAACACCCGTTATGTTTACATTCAAATAATACTTGTTTAAGCTATAAGCATACACACTTATCTATATGTATACAACCTTGTGAATGCAGCAATTCCTGCAGACAGCATATGGCTAGAACTCACTTTTAGAACAATGCCAAATTGATTTTTGTAATCTTTAGTGTGCCTTATTTCTAAGGCTTCCTTTGGATGAAAGAACCTAACTCTCAGTGATACAGATGACCACGCCCTTCTGTCAGGACAAGCTCTATAAATCCACTTGTACTGGCTATTCACACAATCAAGACAAGGCAATGGTTTTTTTGGGGGGGGATTGGATATATTCAGAACATTTAATGTTTTTCTTTCATCCAGTCTCCCACAGTTCAATTCAATATGCTTCACTGGCATGAATGTAACAAGGACAATATTGCCAAAGTGTCAAGTAATAATGAGATTAAAAAGAAAAAAAAAGGTTAATTTCATAAAATCAAGAAAATAGCAGAATATTTGATCTGTGTGCGTGTGTGTGTGTGTGAGTGTGTGTGTGTGTGTGTGTGTGTGTGTGTGTGTGTGTGTGTGTGTGTGTGTGTGTGTGTGTGTGTGTGTGTGTGAGTACCTGGACAGTAGAGGTGGTGGTTGGTTGTGTATTTAGCTCCTACATTAGAAACCTCCATCACACAGTATCGGTATCAATTGTTTTAAGAGCATCTCATTATTCAAATTAATGAATTAATTTTAGTTATAGTTTTTGCAGGGTTAATAATAAATTAAAAAAATATAGCAACATAATATAATATGTACATCAGGTTATAATAGAAAAATGTAATCATAACATTTAGGAATCAAATCATGTATATTAGTCAGAATTTAATAAACCACATACATTATAGGCCTAGTCAACCAGGTTGACTAATACTTACAAATAAATAAATAAAACGTATGACTTATTTTAAATCAAAATAAGTCAATACAGTGTTGTGTTAGTCAGATACCACTGGCTGTCCTTTACCCAAGCAAATATGGGACTTTTTCTATGTCTGTTATGTTTTCATGACATATTTTTTAATATATTGGGGAAAAAATGTTGATTTCTCAGAGCCTGATATATGAGGCATGAAGTGAGGAAGCTTAGCTCTGACTTTATTTATTGTCTCTTACACTGAGAGCAGAGTCTCTCCTCCTTTGGCAGCCAGCTCTGTCTATACTGACCCTTCTCGACAGCTATGCTCAATGAGTCTGTACATAGACAAGGCTTTTTCTTATTTTAAGATTTTTTTTACTATAGCTTATTAGGACTTTTAAGATCAGATGACATTTTAATTCACTGCGTGTTCAGTTGTTCCCTTCCAATACTTGATAGAGTTTTCTATTTGTTGGATGATGATTTGGATTGATGTGATTGGGTTGGTGTTGTGGTCCTGAGGCTGCCCAGGGCATGACAGGTTGTCTGGACTGAGCCTCAGGACCAGCTGGCTGATGGGACTCTTCTCTGGCTTTAGCTCTTGGCAGATTGAAGCTGTGTGATTGTATGTCTGGGGGGCATTAATTGTTCCTTTTTACAAATCAAATTTTCAAGATGAGGGGATATTTGCTGAGATCTGCTCTACAGGCATTGTTAGTCTTTTGCTGAACATGCAGGACGTTCTTACAGACCTCTTTGTGGAAAGATTCTATTCTTTTATTTCCGTATCTCCTGAGTTGGTTTGAGTTTAGCCATATCAGTAATATGGAGAGGATGTAGTATAGAATTTTAGGCGTTCTGCCCATTCTCTCTCTTAGGGAGCTGCTACTAGGCCAAGCAGTGGGCACATTTCTCAATCGTTATGATTCTAACAGGTTTTTTTTTGCTTGTGTTTTTTTATTTTTTTTTATTCCAGTGATTCAGCAAATAAATGGAAGCCCACGTTATATATCATAATAAACATGATAAATCAAATGTATTTTTTACTTAACTGTGTATGTAATATATTTTCAGCAATGCTAATTACTCACAAGACTAAAAGTAACACAGCACAGCTGCTTTCCAGACAGAGCATGTGTGCTCCCCTCCAGCAATCCAGTAGGACGCAGGTTGAAACACGTTTTCTATACTTACAATTTGCATTTTTCTTTAATTTATCCTAGAAGTCTTTTCGGGTCATTTGTCAGAGCCTTGAACATTATTGTTCCTGATCTGCTGCCCATATGGTCAGGTAAGGTATTGTTAGGTTTAGTCAGCTGAAACACTTAGTTGAGGTAAGGAAAATGTCAGAGTTAAGATTGATGTCACTACTTCCTGCTTTGGCATTGAGCAGGAAATTCATAGACTACCAATGTTATCATCAGGGAAGATTTGCCCCAAAATGAGCCATAATAAATACATACAGTAAACAAAAGGACATGACATGCAACCAAGGTCTGAGATCAGTGATGTTGCATTTACACTGTGGTGGCCACAGCACATATCAACACTAAAGTTTAGTAGTTTTCTTTAACTCTGTTGCATACAAACATTACAGAAATGACAGCACACATAGGGCCTGATTTACTAAAGGTCTGCACGTGTAGAAACGTGCAACAAAAAATGTGCAAGCTGATCTACTAACGCAGCTGATCGACTAACGCAGCGCACTGAGGTTTGCGTCTTTCAACTGTGCAAGATAGTACGCGCTGTCCATTTAGTACCTTTACCTTAATGAATATGTAATATGACGCGTTTCAACCCCAGTGCACAAAATACAGGGAGGAAAAAATGCAAATATGTTATTTAGCACGCGCATTGTGATTTACCAAACCTGAAGGTATTATTTCTGACGCTAACTGCGTCTATAAATAATACCTTTGAAGGGCAGGTATTAACCGGCTGCGCACTGGGCACAGATGACTTTTGTCACTGTGGAGAGGAGGAGACGGAGGCACAATGACAGAATATGCACAGGACGGAGTTTTTCCACCTGTGTTAATAATTTTGGAGTGGAACATTTTTGGTTTTACTAACAGCATTGACTTTGTCACAAATACTCTCCCATATGTCGGTTTTCCTGGTAATATTTGTTTTTATTATAACTCAATATATATGTTAACCTCTTCCACTATAACCTGATCACATTTCATTTTGCGCTTGCAGGCTTTCTGCTCGTCCAAACTCTCCATTCAGGCACGCAAAACCCTCATTAGTTGTGATATAGAATGAATTGGTTTTTTTTACTGTCCCTTTGTCTATATAAACCCCCCTATTGTGCCATTTCTCAGGTCTGTTTTGTTGGGTTCAGTTTAGGTTGCTGTTTGTTTAGTTGATGTCAGTTATGATCTAAAGGGCCCTAGTTATTTATTTTATTTTATTTATTTTGTTTACTGCTTGGTCCCTCACAGACACTTGCATGCACTTGGGAAACTGAGCTCCCAGGATGAAACTGCATCCATGTTGCATGTTGCTGATCAACTTCAGAATAAGACACCCAGTCACACCACTGTCAAGTTAATTGTTCGTCTTGTATCTGCCACCTGCTGTGTTCTTGTTATGTGGGAATAAAGGTAGTGATGGGAAAGATTTATATGTCACGATTTGAGTGTATTCACATCATCAGGCAACGTAAAATAATTGAGCGATTCATTAGGTTGAACATTCATGATCAATGCGACGATATAACCATTAAAACTGCATAAAAATAGACAGAGGCTGATGTGAGCATTCCTGTCTGTTTTCTGTAAGCGCTTCCTATGCAGGATAAACTGAGCTTATAGAAACATCTGAGCTTCCCATTCATGATCGTGACTTGCATATTTATGTGAATGTTTTTTTACAAAATAGACTTTTAATTATGGTACCTCACACATGACATGTACACAGCATTAACTATAATATCTTCATCAAAAGAGAATAAAACCTTAGCTCTGCATGAATGTGACAGGCTGTCTGTGGATTGACCAGTGTGTTTTCTGTGCACTGTTGCCCACCAGAGACCAAATGAGAGAAAAACTGCTTCAGCTGTGATTTCCCACATTGAAATGTTCTGCTGTGTTGAATGTCAGACTGCCTGCTTTGATTGATTATGTTGCCTTTTACTAGACTGTCCCAGTGCCCCATCGCTACCCGGAGGAAGACATGAATGGAAATACGACGAGCTGGGTGGTCTATGACATCCAGGGATTGTAACTGGCTGTTTGGCTCTGTTGTTTCTGTCCTCATTTCCATACAACTAGTCTTAGCATAATGAAGGTTTGAATTTGCTCTATTCCCTCCTCCCTTCCTGCCTCCCCTGCAGACAGACACATGTTTATACAAGGTCTACCTGCTGGGATCAGACAAGCTGAACAGTGCACGGAGAATCCCCCTAAAGACCTCCATTCCCCACCCTTAGGAAAACACCTAGGATGTCTCTGAACTTTTCAGCGGTACACTCACACTCAAGCTGTGGAGTGTGATGAGTCAGTCCTTGTCTACTCACCTCTCTATCGGAGTCAACCTCAGGAGGCTACGCTGCCCTTATAGTCACCCAGCAACGATGTTACCCCTCCAGAGGGGTACTCTGAGGACCTGAGTAGTGCCATACATACTCAGATTACTTTTTTGATGTAATGAGTAATGTAACGTGTTAGTCAGTTATGTTTTCAAATAAGCAGTTCATTACCATTAAAATATTAATGTATTACTGTATTTATTTTGCTGCAACAAAAAATAAAAAATATAAAATCCCTGATGCATTCACACTGTTTCTTTTCTGGTTATGCACCTATTTCTACTTCTTGGCGGATAGCTGCATACTAGTCCTGCAGTTGTGTCAGTTTGTGTGTGTGTGTGTGTGGCTCAGCTATGTTGTGGCTTTTCATTTTTGGTAAGGCAAAAGTACTCCAACTAATTAGCTACTTTTGAGGTAACGTTACTGATATAAACCACTTCGATTTCGCAAGTCAATACTCCAGTCTGATTTTTGGCAACCTATCAGACACGACATAACATAATGAGTTACTTTTTTAATGGCTGTAATGATGGAATGTAACAAATTATTTTTAAAGGTAACATTACCTTACATTGCTCAGCAGGTAGTGCAAAGAGGGCAACCCTATCCCTGAATCGGATTTGTTTAGAGATAGAAATTTGCTCAAGGTGGGAAGCCCAAGGGTTTATCTCCACCACCTGAGATCATTCTTTGCCCGTGTCAAAGCCAGCAGCCAGCACACTACATTAAACTCTGCAATAGAAATGTCCCACTAATGCCTATGGTGGTATTTTTTCTTATTTTACATCCTAATATAAAATCTTGTGCAAGTCAATAAATCATAATATTTATTGAAATGGTGTCATAAATGTAATGTTTTTTTCCAAAATTTCACCAACTTAACACACAAAAATATGAATCCAAAACAATTCTGAATGTAGAAAATTAGCAACACTACTTAACACTCTAAGTCATTTGAACTATGTATTTTTTTTTCTAATTTTAAGATATCCTCATGTTTATGTGCTGATAAAAAAACCATTCATGTGCTGTATGGTCACTTATGGTAGTCGTAATGGCTGTTTCTGTCATCGATGCCACACATGTGAACTCAGCAAGCCTGGCGAATGACACTTTACACTTTTATTACTTTAAATTTCTACATGAACTATTGACCTGCCTCTCTGTTCCTCTGGTACGATTTCACCATGCCACCATGCATTGCTGCCACGCTTTGTACCGCATGTAACGCAATAATGTCAACTTGCGACAAAAAGAATGGATGTTCCTGCTATCATGGTTTTTATTGTAGATTCAATTAAGCAGGATTATGCAACAACCTCTTGCGGCCAGTTTGGGCCTGGCTGTAGGAGGTCCGTTTTCATGGCTTTAATTACATACAAATATATATGTATATGTATATGATGGACTGCTAATTCCAGTGCTTCTCCACAGCTACATCAATTGCTCCCATTGATTGTGCTGCAGCCCATGAATAATTCTACATGTTTGCCAGGAGTGTTGTTGTTTGCTCAATAATTTACAGAGGACAACACTGAAAGAGTATGAGAAAATGCACAATGGTAAAGTACACCATGGGTAGCTAATTATAGGCCCAAGGCAGACAGTTAAGTGTACTTACAGTCTCAACAACACAGCAGAGCAAATCATTATACACTGGCTGAACTAGTTGCCTCATCTACGGCAACAATTTGATCAGTAGATGAAAAATAAAACCTCATTTTAACTTACCTTACCTTTAGGTATCCCTAAGGCTTATTAATTTAGTGAATTATTAGTACATTAGTGATTAATTAAGGAGGGTCTAAACACATTTTCTCATGCTAGATTAAAATTCATAGAGATAACAGTTCATGAGCCAAAGCACAATCAAAATATAACCTTGCTGGCATTCCACAAAAGTTATTGCTGCACCAAACAATGTACTAAGGCTTCTATCTTTGAGGAGACTATGAAAGTGCACTTCAATAAGGAGAAGTCAGTGTGTACAATATTGAGATTAGCTACTTAATATTGAGGTGTTGTAGCTACTCATTAGTATGGAAGTTTCTTGAGGAGAACAATTGTGTCCTCTAAATAGTGAGGCAGCGTGACCAAATGCTGTACTTTGTTTTCTTTTCTTGTGCTCTACTTTGTCGAATTACTCCTCCTACTGCAGATGCACTAAAAGCCAATAAATAGACAATATATAGCCAAGCCATATACTGATTTGAAGAACCACATAACCTAATGCGCATAGACCCTTCAATTAACTTATTAATTAGGCTGATGTTTATAAGTAATTTATTGCCTCGTTGGAGTGTGTGTGTGTGTGTGTGTGTGTGTGAGAGAGAGAGAGAGAGAACGAGAGAGAGAGAGAGATAGAGAGAGAGAGAGAGAGAAACTTGACAATTTAATTTAATTTTATGCCATCTGTACTCGGCTCTGACAACCACATTATTTTAATGTGTATCATCTTGTTATAGATGTCACCACCAATGTATAAGTGGATTTGTTTTTCTATATTACCTATAGACTATTTTTTTCCTTCTTTTTAATGTATAGTAGTTTCCCTGTCAATCTACTTTTTTCTGAAAAGCTTAGCAACACTTGAAGAAAGGTTAAGTGTTACTGTAGTTTACCTCCTAGCTTGTAGCCACTGTAGCCCTGTATCTACAGTTTTAAAACAGCACTGCCTGAAAGTGATGGTGGTAATGGGAAGGGTATATAATAGTAGACTTGAAAGACAGAATGATATGACTTTTAACTATAATTAAACAACAGCATCCAAAGATAGAGTGGCTTAAGGAATCCAGGCAGAAAGGTCACATCCAATATATTGATGTCACAATTTGTGAATGAAAGAGACTTTGACAATGTGGGAAAGTGGAAGTGATAGAAAATAAGAGGCAATGTGTTGAACTCATTGAACTGGCTTCATTAAAGGTACTTTTTTTATGATCCAGTCCCCATTGTGTTGGCATCTGGTGCTCAACGAGCACATGTTTGCACATATATGTACGACAACACTTTCCTGATGATGCCTTTATCTTCTCCCGCTGATTGACAGCAGCAGAACAGCAAAGACTATGAAAGTGATGTAAACTTAGATGTAAACAATGCAGATTAAAGAAATATTTAACAAATCAAGTGTGCAGTCATTTAATGAGGAAGGACATGCATTACGGGCATACGTAACTGTGTTGTTTACAATAAAACTCCACAGGGTAACTTACAGTTTTTCTTACCCTCAGATAATTCACATAAACAAAATTGTAGTTTGTCACTAACTAGAAATATGTGAGATAGTTTGATTTAATGCCTGTCTTTTCTATTCCGCCATTTCTTGTGAATAATTTAATCATCCCTCTATTGAAACTAATGGTCTTTTTATTATGCATGTATATTTATTCAATTATTAATATTTTACTGCCTGAGGCAACTGTGTAGGTCCTGGAGGGATGCTTCCCACAATTTCACCTGATGGAGACTGTTCTGTCTGTCATGCCATGTTTCAGAGCGTCCAATTTAATTCAGACCTACTTTAGCATCAGCGAGCCTCTATCTTGCAGAGCTGTCCTCCAGAGAGGAAGGTAATGGTTTGGGTCAGGCTCTATCTAAGCATGCATACAGAGTGCACATATAAGCAACCTCAGCACAATGGCTCCTTTTTGTCTGGCAATTATGTCTTCTGGGATCATATACGTCATTGTAAATGACAATACTTTTGGGGAAAGTAAATCAGGAAAAAAAAAAAAAAGAAATCTGAAATATCTGCTGCCATTTCCACAAGCACAGCAAAGCTCTCAGAGGAAATCAAATGGGGGCCACAAGTTATTGAAATATTGTTGAGAGTTACTCCGCCAGTGTGATGCGGTGGAGTAACATAGCAATATATAACATGCAATGCAGCTTGCTAATAAGTTCAGGTTCCACACAATATCACAAGGGCGGCAATGCATGTGTACTTTTGCATACCGAGCTTCTCTTTAACCAAAGTTCAGATCATTATGCAGGAATACAAAAAGATATAATGTGTCTCTCAAGTCAACCACGCTTTAACCTGGAGCGCTATAGGCCTGAGACACTAATTTTTGCACATCCACTTACTCAGAATGTGCATATTTGTACAACAGTGTATACACAAGCTGTGCCCTCTACTGGACTCTATGGGTAACACTCATCTCAATGCACATGAATGCAATCACTCACCGAAATTTGCATGTATGAAGCCAACAGTACGATCCTACTGATTGCATGTGTCCCTTGCACTATATAAGGCAGCACTTTACTGCAGCTCTCATCCCTCTCACTGCTGTGATGGTGAATCTGCTCACTGATCTTACCTCTTCACAGATGGTGCCACAACTCCAGCAAGTTTATTTCTGCCCGTCGTGCCCTAGCTAGCCTATTCCGGACATCTCTTCTGCTTCAAAGCTTCGGTTGGGACCACAGCATGGGGGCATGATGCAACCACCGTCCTACATTCACTACTGAGGACTTCCTCCAATTCCATGTGTGACGTCTCGCTACGCTGTGATGGAGTGACCTGGCGCTCAAGAAAGATCTTCACATCAATGATGAGTGCCTCACTTTGCCTGGTGCCCCACTACCGCTGGATGCCTCAGCTGAGACTGGCTTTGCTGATGGACG
Source organism: Scomber scombrus (assembly GCF_963691925.1). Lineage (NCBI taxonomy): Eukaryota > Metazoa > Chordata > Actinopteri > Scombriformes > Scombridae > Scomber > Scomber scombrus. Next base: position 19,252,644 of record NC_084984.1, read on the forward strand.
ATGATGATGATTTCTTGTCTGTGTCCACAACATCGCTAACCTTCGAAAATCTACCTCCAACTTCAGTTCACCATGATTTCAATTAAGTAGAGGACTCTGCCTTTGCTTATAGATTTGGGGTTACAATGTCATAACCGTTGTTATTCATGTAATTTGTGAATGTAACAGTGTAGTCTTGTCCTACAGTATCTCTGCCTTGTTTGTGCTTATTTGGAACATTTCAATGACAGTGAAAGAAAAAACAAAGTGAAATACATTTTTTCAGTGTTTAAGTTTTGCTTCATGCTCGAGAAGACAACAAATATATGCTGGATGCAGATGGTGGACCTAAAAACAAAAACAGCATGTTTTCTTTCAACACAGCAATTGGTAAAATGATATACATAAACACTACCAGCAAACGTTTAACACAAAGTAAACAACACCTGTTACTGTGCCGTCCTGTTGGATGGGAAACCAATCAAGCCATTCTTGCATCAACCATCTGGTTGCAGTTGCTCATAGCACTGCACAGCCTTCGGTACCTTTTGGAAAAGGCAATATTACTGACCTGACTTGTTGCCTTATATCTGATGCTTTTTAAAGAGATTCATGTCTGAAGTCTTCTTTTTGGGGCCGATTTGAGAAAGAACGCAATAATTGTGGTTTAAGAGACACAGTGAATGTTTTACTGTGTCTTTTCAGTGTAGTTGATTCTAGAAGCTTTCATCATGTAGAGACTACTAGTTAACTAGGTAAACTGTTGCTGAGCCAACTGCAAACACAATACACAGACTAGTGGACTAGCGATAATCACATTCTCTGCTAACTGTCAATTAGCAAGCCAGTTGGCTTGGTTGCTAATGGGACAGTTAATTTACACAGATTATTCAAAAGACTTATTAGTACTATCTGTACTATTGAATACTCGTAACTATCTACAAATGTCTCCTCTATTGGGGAACAGTTTATACGTCAACAGAAAAGGTTGGGTTTGGTGCAACACAGCTATGATAGCTTTATCTAATTAGAATTTGAATGGGATTAATGTTCAGAAATGCCATGACTGCTTGCTATTGGTCAACAGAATAAATCTGGATATAAAAATGAATCACAGTTCAACTCAATGCAAATAATATTTGCAAATTTACATTAGCCTCACACATGAATCAGTTTAATTAATTGTTTTTGCCGCAGAAATATCACATGTTGGGGAGGCCATTACTCTCACTGAGTTGTTTCCTTGGGATTTATGTTCTGGCAGTTGCAGTAACTGAAATAGTTAGAAATGTATTAGTATTCCACATCATATTTAAAATAACCATTTTATAACATGTTTTATTTTTTGTAGGCTGTGAAGAAGAAGTATGTCAGTAAGCACTAAAATAGAAACCACAACAAGGAGTTGTAACCATTTGGTTCCTGTAAATGATAACATTATTCAGTTCAATCCAGTTCTACACACTTATATTTCATTTTTGAGATCTACTGATTTTTGGTTCACTGTCAGTCCCCTTACCTGCAATGTCAGAAAACATGCTGGATAAATAACAGACACAATCAACTGGGTTGTTCTTCAGACCCTAAGGTGAAACATCCACAGGGTTCCAACGTTGTGCCTGTTTGAGAATGCAGCTGTTATCTGAAGGGGTACAAGGATTAGACAGTTTTAGTTTGTCATTGTAAACAACTTTCACCTTTGACCCCCCCCCACCAACCCCACCCCCTTTTCTGTGTGCCTTCCATCAGGTCACACAATGTGCAGACAGGAATAATAAATGATAACTTACAGAGGATGGTACATACATTTGTATTAAAATCTATGTATTTGGTAAAAAGATGGGTAGTAATCACAAAAAACATCAAAACAAACAAATAATTTAGACTGCATAACTCAAATATAAATATTCTGTTAAACAATAGGGATTCAAAAACAAATCAATTTGCCAAGTTTATGATAATGGTGTTTATGTGTGATTATTTCTACCAGCATGGAATAACATTATAAATGCACAAGTTTATAAAAAGGAAGCTGAGGAAAGCAGGAGGGAGTTCTCAAAATGGTGATGCGTGGAAAACTGCGTGACAGATGATTTGCCCTATATGTCTCTGGCAATGGAGTTATTATCACCGATACTAGCGAGAAAGTAGAGGGTACGGTGAGAAAACAGAGTTAGAGGGAGGGATTGAAGGAAGCTGACAGTGCAGCCTGCGGCAAGGAGGATGTCAAGCTGGGTCAGCAGCTCCACTTGGTGATACAAACTGCTGAATGGAGCAGACAGGAAGCTCCTGGTGTTCACACGAAGGAGGGCAATCCTTTTCCTGCAAGGCCTGATACTTGTTTCCCGACTGGAGAACCCACCTGGAGAACCGCTGGAGCTGGGATATGGGTTGGGTGCTTTTGTCTAGTGTTCAAATGAAGGTACGGGCTCAATCTGAGAGGCAGACACAGACTCTGGAGCAGGGACTTCACTTAAAAGAACCTGACTGCTGGGAAACTGGGGAGCTGGACAGCCTCGGGTACAGCCAGGGGAATGGTTTGGGCTCGGGCTAAAACAGAGAGACAGGTTAATTCTTAAGCTCAAGCGGAGACACGCGAAGGGTCAATCTCAGGTAGAAAGAAAGCTTCAGCTTTCGATAGAAAGACAGGATCAGAGTAGGATCAAACAGGGAGACAGGTTCAGGCTCAGATATAAAGGAAAGGGTCAAACAGAGGAGTAGAAAAGATACAGAGAGGCTGAGAGTCTGTAACAGTACAAAGCCCTAATAATGACTTTAATGTGCATCAGTTAGTGTAATGCACAGATACTTCCATGCCTTTTTATTTCAGATTATGGTCTTTGTTTTTGTGGATTTAACTAATTTATATAATTGTGCTGTTTGACCTCTTTATAATTACAAGGAAACCATCCCTTAAAAATAAAGACTGCAGAAGATCATATATCTTACTACTGACGTATGATGGCTACAGGTATAATCAGCTGAAAGGAATGGACCTTATTCACTGTACAAGCAGGCATATTATCAGTATTAATGACCTTTCTAAGCAGATACTCTGACTCAAATTATTTTGATGCATGTCTTTGCTAGATTAAAAAAACAACAACAAACAAAAAAACCCAAAAATGGTTTTACACAAATAGCAGCAGTAGTATTAGCAGCTGCATTGATAGTAGTGATGGTAGTTGTGATCTCTTTCTTCTTTCTCTCTCTGTCTCTCTTCTTCCCTGTAGCAGCTGGATATGGCCGCTGTTGATAATTAATCAAGACAAGTTCTGGCATGGGCACAGGAGTCTGTTCTGTTAGGGGTGCAGTGTGTAGTGACCCATCGACTAATAAGGTCCCTTGAGGTGAAACTGCATCAGAGCGTTAGCCGACCTGAAATTTGAAATCCCACACTCGTCTCCACCCTCCCCTGAGAGGAAGTAAAAGGATCCAAAGACTAAAGACTTGCATGTCCATGATTTTACATAATTTAATTATTTTATTTAAACTGGATAACAGTTTGCCTTTGTATGTGGGTATGTATCTCTCTGTGTCATGGTATCTGACAGTCACTAAGTGCCACTAAGGGATGTGAGAGCATGTAGGATAACCACTTGAGGTTCCCTGAATACTAACAGCAACACTGTAACATTACAGTACAATGTCTAAAAAAAAATGCAGATGTTGATATCTTTTTGATTTGACACTGCTTGCCTTTTTAGTAGCAAACTACTATCAAGCACTTCATTATTTTTCCCTCTGCAAGGTATTTCATCAGGGTTCCATCATCTAAGGATGAAACCCAGATCTTGTCTTTGTTGCATAGCATGCCAGAAAACAATAGTTGCATTTTGCATCCCAACCAACAGTTGTAAAGACATTGTTCCCCAAGAAAAAATGACAACATCAACTGTTGCAGCAATCCAAAAAATACTGTTTAAAATCACTTTACATTGAAATGACCTCTAGCGGCTGCAGGACTTATGACTGTTGTCTGTCCGGAGCAACAGAGCGAGTTTTCTTTTGAGTTTCTTTTAAAGTGCTACATGCCCATATAATCTCTCTGTGTCTCTGGTCTTATTACAGATACATGACCATGTTCTTAAGCTGTCAATTAATCAATCATTACTACTTTTATTTACTTATCTAACCTGTATTTAATAAGGCAAGCTATTAAAAACAAATGCTTATTTACAATGGTGGACTTGAAGAAAGAGGGTGGGGGCTAAAAAGAAAAGCCAAAAGTATAAAACAGCAGCACATATCCAAACATTTCTAACACACCAACTATTTACATAGAATGCAAACAAGCATTAAATAAAGGACATGCAATCTAGCTAAAAAACTACTCATGAGGCTTGCTTGGCAGAAAATATCCCTCAGAGACAGATGTTTCTCTGAGTCGTCTTTATTCTCCTTGGATAAAAAAGTATGAATGGTCGGTTAACATTTTCAACATCCTGAAATGGAGATAAATATTGGTCCTGTATTCTCTCAAGATTGTGAACTAAGGTATTTTGCAAAAGAACTGGTGTGGGCCCAATGATACCCTCCCCAAACAAACTACCAGATTACCAAATGAATCAGTTACTAACTAATAATCAGGTATCCGTTTGGATTGCAGAGGACGTGCGGCCTCAGTAAACTGACGTCAGTGTCATAAATCGTAATCCTCTGCGTCTGGTTCGAAGTGTCACGCCGATTCAGGAACCCATTTTGATTTCTACTCCAGCAGCAGAGAATAAATCAATATTTACACTCATACTTATCGTATAAAAAGGGCATCGGTTGCTGGTTAATAAATCTGCCACAGCTTTGCATTATTTTCCCACCGTTGGCAGGGTAAGTTCAGGATAAAGGAACGGATCCTTGCACTTCTTAAACATTTCTCACTCTTGCGCTGCTGGCTCTTTGATGTGTGAGGAGCAGCTGTTTACCAAGGCAATTGTACAAGACTACAAACCCCCGAACGGCATCCACTGACACAGCAGACTTTGATTTAATTTTTGCTCTCTTTCTTCCCTGTCACATGGTTGACTCTGTCACAGCTAATTTATGTCTTAAAATAGGTCTTTGAAGATCTGAACAGGAAAACACTAACACGGAAACCTGATGAACGGATGGAGTGACGGATGATTTATGCACGGTTTTGATCTTTAATATGGATGACACAGGTTGACTCTGAAACAAAGCCTGCAAGGAGAAAGAGGTTCTTTTCATGTGTTTCCATGTATGTAATCCAGTATCTAAAAGCGTGAAGTCATATTTGACATTAATATCTATATTTTAACTGCAATAATTTCAGATAAACCGATTTTCTGACCTTCAAAAGATGGCATAGGAAAAGTTTTAGGGCAGTCATTAAAACAACAAGGCTCCTCAAGAGAGTATGGACAAGGAGAGACTATCCACAGTACAGATTAGATCGTGCCTCGCTGATTTTATATGGGGGATGAACCGCAGACACAAATCTTAGCATATGTTAGCTTGCGGACACAAGGGAACAGCAAACTCCTGCCTTTATCCTAGGAGAGGCAGGAAAGAGAAGTCACCTTGATTAAATTAGTTGTATATGAAAATGGGGTTATGCCTATTGGGAGTCCGTGACAAGGGCTTATAAACCTCGCCTTTCACAACCCTGTGAGAATGACTTTTTAATTTCCTCCTTTTATGTTGCAAGTTATATTTCTCCCTTTTGTCTTTTGTCCCGTAAGGCTTTGTGTGTCAGGATCAATGTAGAATTCTCATTCGGTTACTGTCCATTCCACTCATTCACATTGTAAAATTCTATTAGCATCCTCCAAAACAGATCTACCCTGGATTTTTCATCCTCTTTTCTTTCCCTCCCTCAGCCTTTCTCAGTGCATCTATAGCCTCCTCTCTCACACAATTTTTGCTTTTTTGTCCCCCTGCTATTGTATGATATTTCATCAGTCCATTGAAGCCACATAGAAGTGCTGCATTCGCCAAAACCTTATTCAAATCTGAAATAGATCAATCCGTTCTAGTCAGATGTCATGTTCATGTACCCCAACCTAAGTGATTTCTTCATTTTGCTAACAAATGGAAATGATTACAGATGGCAAATTCTTAAGTGTGACCAAATTATACCCTGACAGTATAACAAGATGAATTGCAGCGACGGTTAACAGGGGAAAGGCTTTTTCTGTCATCTCTGCTCAAACTGCTGATTAGTGCACTCACATCCCAGCTGTAGCATATTCCTAACTATTTTGTTGTTCTGTTTGCAAACTGAATTAGAGATGTATTTACTAAGCTCGTTGGAAAATTAATGTCAGGGGCGCGAACATTTTGCCTCACCGTAATTTTCCAAATCAGGGTATTTATTAATGTTTCTGTAGCTAAATGGGCCCAGCCCCTATTCATCTGATTTGCTGTTAAAATGATCTGATGCCAGCCTGTTTTGACACATGTTGCGCATGTCTTGAAACCACTGAAAATAAAGTGTTTTCTGTAGCTGAATCTGAAATATTAGTTGGAGGAGATGTATGATATATGGTGAAATATAAACTGGCCCACTGTTGTCAGCTCGACAAAACATCAGTGATTGAATGAAAAATCACTGTGGGAGAGTTTTTGATTAAACTTTTAAACTCCTTTTGACTAGTTTCTTTTCTGCAAACAGATAAAAAATAAACAAAAGAATAAAATAACATTGCAGCCTACCTGCTGTCTCAGTCGTATCTAATTGGACTGGACCTGCTATGAGCCAAGACAAATCTGGGAAAAAGGTTAGTTGTGTAAAAAAAAGCCTTGCTGTTTCAACCCTGCTCTCCAACTCAGGTTTACCACCTGCTTTTCCCATACATTAAATTTTGAATGCAGTTTTCCAGGAGCAGCAGTCTGCAGTGATCACATTTGTATTTTACATGAATCTTGAATACAATTTATTAATATTCTTTCCTCCATTTTAAAATACAAATTGCATGAAACTAAATATGGTGCCACTATTTTCTGCCATTCTTCCAGTGGAAAACCTCAGTGCGGTCTTTTGGTAAACATGGAAAAATGCTATTTGACTCTTTAGCACATAAATAAAGGGCAAATTATATTAATGTTTAGAATATTCTCCCAGACACAATGAAAAGTGAATGGATAGATGCATTATAAGGTAAATCCAATTGATGGTTATTGACAGAATAAATGAATTTATGAGTTAAGGTTGTCAAAAATTAGGGGGCACACGCTCTAAAAACAGTATATATATATGTATTTAACTCTGAGACAGAAGCATGGTAGTTTTCCTACTGTTTCTGTGGTGATGGGCGAACTTCCCGGAAGCACTAAGCAAGGCAAAGCAGGCTCGGTTATCTTCAGGTCGCCAGAGTGACAGCCAGATGAGAACCATTGCAGAGGGTTCAGTGAAAGAGATTTGTTCACTGCTTCTCAGGAGGATGAATCCTGTCTCAGACAAGCAGAGGCCATGCAGTGGACACGCACAGCAGGGAGGTGTCCACTGCATTCATTCAGTGTCAGGCTGCAGAGATGTGTGGAGCTCCAAACTAATCAGAATAGTCTTTGGAAAAGTCTTTAAAGTGTCGTACTACACAATAAAAATAGGAGATTACAGAAATAACAGATTATTAAAATTGAACCTTGCATGGTTTGCCAGGTTCAGGGATAGGAGACATCGCAGCAGTGGTTTGCAAGCAAGCAAAAATAGACAACCTAAAAAATCCAAAACCAAGCTAGGCAAAAGGTTGTACATTTTCTCATCTAGGGAGATGTTTTGTAAGAAAAAGGATCCTTGGCACTGTTTTGAAGTGAATGCCTCACTTACTAATGAATTTCTTTGTATAATGGCTTATACTACACCTGAAAATTACACGTTGGCAAATTGGATACTCACTCATTCTGTTGTCAATGTTGATACATCAAGAGAACCAGTGAGAAAACACTTAGAGGTTGCAATATTGATTAATCACATACAATACAGAACACAATCAATAAACCCTAATTTCCTAATTTGTAATTAAACCTATTAAGAAAGCATTATCCTGGCAATCGAACCATAGCTAAATAACACACTTACACTGATTAATATCAAATAAATCAAGTTCAAAAATATATGTGACTTATAATTGGAAAATCTTTTGAAGCAGTGTTTTGAATTTCCATAATAAAAGTAAAAGTTAACATAATAGTAAAAGTTACACAAGTCTATACATATACATAAACATTTAGTAGACCAATTCAAACACTTATTGTGCATTCAAAAAAGAGAGCAGGAGAGGGAGTGACTCAAAGAAATGTGGCTTTCTAAAATGTACGACTTCAGAGATAATGAGGAGGACAACAGGAGGAGGACAGTTCTATTTGTATCTGAAAAGACAAACAAAGTCATTAATTCCAATTGTCAATTCTCCTCCCATGGCTGGTGGAGGAAGGCACAGCTCCTTAGGCCCGTCCATGTCTCCTTGACATCCTTATGCCTTCAGGTCAGAGGTCATTGTATGTGTGTGTGTGTGTGTGTGCACCTACACCTCCACAGACTGTTAGACCAAAATACATCTTCATGTATCTGAAAGAACTCCACTTACCTTATATGTTCCTGGGTTTGTTCTCCTGCAGTATCAATCTCCATTTTAAAGCAGGAGCTGGCGTTTCATTGTCTGTCCTGTTGGCATCTTGGAAACACAGAGAATCTGCTGGACCCCTTGTTTGCTTCACCAAGCCAAGTTGTTGTTGCTTGCACTATGGTAAATGCACATTATAAGTAGATGCCTGGCTCAGTTCAATACTTTATGTGTTTTTCATATTTTCTGGTAATATAAGCTTCTTTTTTTTTAAATAGTGAGATACAGTTCATTACACGCTGAATTTGTTGCACTGGTTTAGAGGTAATGGTCTAATCACCCTGCCATATTTATCTTTGTCAGTTATCTGCATTGTTGAGGCTGAGCTGATTTTTCAGTTGGCTGTTGTGCACATGTAGTATGATGCTGCCGATCTGTTCCACTTGAGTTGGCTCAATGCCTGAGCAAGCTTGCATTTTGAGTGGATGGTTATATACATATAGATTTGGCAGAAAACGCTGTGCTCTGTGAGGGATCTCTAAAAGAATCTCACCAGCGATGAGGATTTTGCTGAGAAAGCTAATCTCCCAAAATAAACATACATGAACATAAACCTCAGTTACACAATACAAGATACCACAGGATGAAGAGGAGGAGGAGGAGGTTGGGGTGGTAGTGGGAGCAGCGGCAGCAAACAGTGTTATGGCATGGATATAATCAGCAGAGTAACAGTGACAGGTTATAATGGGATATAACCTGACATATATGGGTTATAGGTTATATATATGGTGAGGTCAGGTGATAATGTTCACACTGTACATCTGCATGAATATGAGTGGATGTTACTGCTCACATAGCTGTGAACAAAGCATTATTCACAAAGTAATAAAGTAACCACATAAACTACATTTTTAATATATGTTCAATCTTCCCAGGCCTGTTTGGTGACTTTTACTTTGTGTTTTCATGAAAACAAATTGTGTGTTATAGATGTAAAAAAGGAAATAAAAAAAAAAGGAAATCAAAAATTGGGGAGCTTGTTTGTAGTCAGTCTGGCTTTTCTTCTCAGCATTGTGTTTGCATCCTCCGCACTCCTATTTTCTCAGCAGGATTGATAAGTGATAGGAGGGGCAGGTCATTCTTGGTTGACCTGATGCACTAAAACGTTATTGGGTTTTGCCCTCTAAGTTTAAACAACCCCTTTAGAGGGTAAACATGTGTGTAATAGTCTATCATTATACCTGTAATTTGAATTTTACTTGCAGAGCATTTTTTTTAAATGATCCTGCCACTACTTGCTGGTCACATTCAGTACATGCAAATAGAGGGTTCTCCAGGCCAGTATATAACTAGGCCTTGTCACAGCTGGAAACCACTCAGGATATCAAATATCTAAGTCTAACTTACTTCTAAATCACACCATTTTGGATATTATGAATATGACATTTTAAGTAGAACGTACTGGATAAACTCAAACTGTCCAAACCAACCTATGCAGTCTCTGTCAATAATATCACATTATTATTACTTGGACGTTGCTGTAACATGCAGGCAGATTTCTTTGGTGGTTAGTGTAGGTGGAATTTATTTACTCTGTATTTTGCAAATTCAAAGTTTATTTTACTCTTAGGTTGTGTCCCTTTGTGAATGTTTGGGCCTTAAACAAACAAATACCACAACAGGGAAAATACATATTTTCATTGTTCTCATTTATTGCAGTTTAATGCAAAAAGTAATAGAAAAAAACCCCATTCAAACCAATCTGTCAAATGCCAGTTACAGTTTTAAAATCAGCTGCATTATGAAGGATGTGTGTATGTTATGCTTAAAACTAATAGAACTAGTCTTACTATTGTCACTGTATTGGGTATTTCATGTTTACATGAACTCAATATGCAATGCTGCATTCTCCCACAAGAGAATAATAAGCAATGAAGACAAGTACAAGTGTGTTTTCTACTCCACTGTAGACTCAGCTCACCACTGATACTGAACCCTGGGGGAATCTTCATTTTCCCTCTCTGAATTGAGACATTCAGGATTCTCTTTCTCCAGAGTTGGAAAAGAATTGTAGTTCTTAAACTTGAAATGTCTATCTTATGTCACCATTTTTACTCTTCTTTGTTTTCTTTTCTCCACTTCCTTGTTTCTTCTTCTTCACCTTCTACTATTTTTCGTCTTTGGCCGAATTCCAGTTTCTACATATACGCGCTCACAGACTTTGACAGGTGCAGGCTCAAAGTCTACAAGGGCTAAGGACTGTTCCACTGAGAAATCAACTGTCTGGTTGACGTTTAGAATCATTTATGTGCACTTGTTTTTCTTACCTCTCTCACCTCCTCCTTTCTCTTCCTTCACCTGTGTTTCTTCTTCTCCTTCAGTTCATTTGACCTTTTTTTTTTTGTTTTTTTGTTCTAGGTCCAGGCCATGAAAAAAGAGCTGCTACAAGTTTGATCTGGAAGTACTCTGATTAAACAAGGGAATGCATACAAGAGTAGGCTAGGCTGAGATTGAAAGGAATTTGACGTGAAAAACTTCACTCGCCTATTATATCACCCAAAGCTGGATGCCCCTTCCCACCCCCCACCCCACCCCACTTCAAAACTCATTCCGGCACCGCTGCCAGCTATAGTGCTCTAATTTACTTGAGTGAATGGTGGTGGAAATACAGAGAGACTTAGATAAAGCTTTGTTTTTCTCCTCTCCTCCTCCTCCTCTGGGGAAGCTAGGAGGTGTTCTCTGTGTTGCTGTGCATTGTGTTGCAGTGTTTTGTTCAGTTCTCCTTCCTCTCTTGAAAAGTGGGCTGAAGTGCGGATAAATTTACACCCAGAAAAATGCACTTTTCAACCCAGACTGGTCATGACACTGTTCTTCTGCACATTGTCGGACAAAAACCAAGAAACCCAGAGTCAGTTTGTCTTTCACTATAGTCAAAAACAACCAGCGCAAATGGAGCATCCAAATAATTAGTGGTAAATCTTTCCATAGATTTTTCTTGTCGAATGAATACAAATTGTGGATTAATACACTTAACATTTAGTGTGTTTGTGCTGCACTGGGATAATGCACTTGGCCAAGTATATGAAATACAAATACAGTGGTAGAATTGAACATTTTCCTCACAGCAAAATGTAATTTATTAGCACAAGAGTCAAGATCAACAGTCAAGTTGACCTTTATTATATCTTAGAGAGGGAAACGAAGCCAGTATCAGGAAAGTGAGGTTTAGAAGGTCAGAATATGCATTTTTTTCAAAAAGAACTAATCAAAGGCTGAGCAGGACCTAAAAGAAACTGTTAGTAATTCAAATTGTATGAACATGTCAAACTGTCAAATATAATTGACATGAAAATGACTAAGGACACAATAGCGGTGGATAGATAAGGTGTTAAATAAGGCTTTTTTTCTTTCTTTTTTTTGCATTCCTTTTTCATTCAGTGGGTCTCACTCGCTGCAGCCTATCCATGAACTCTGGCAAATGTGATTCTCTGGGCCTTTTAAAATCTCCTGATAGGTGCAGGCATTAACACAAACTGAGAACACAAAGGCCACAGCCTCCTGTATTATCTCCCTCTCACAGAGTGGGGACACAGGACATTAATCATTGCAAAGTCACACCTCAACACACAAATGCAGGAATGCCCACTCATACTTTATAGCGAGGACTGATTCAGTCAAACATATATGTCCACTGTCTTGGTCACTATTAGCATTTGTTGAATTGATTTGACCTTCTTGACAGGGCATTATAACAGAAGGCCCTAATGGCTGCTGGTTAAATATACCAAATTAATATTTCAGTGGCTGCGTAATTACTAATGAAACAAGGACAAAGGGCGAGTGCAAAGTCATCAACTCCAGAGGGGGAACCTCTCACACATGCATTTTGGTTTCCATTTTTCAGAACTCTTTTATTCCCAATTGGTAAATACCACAAATGTCTTACACTGATATGTGTCTGCTCTTTTCAAGATAAAGACAGACGCTTGTTGCATTGACAGGTGTACAAATGCATGGATTTTGGTAGCCATGCAGAATTCAAAGCATATTTTACATAGAAGATATATGCACATTTCATAATTTATTACAATTTTACATAATGACACTGTTTCATGTTTAATGCAATGGAAACAGTTTTTCTTCTCCCCCTGTTATTCTCAGCAACCATCCTTCTTCAGTCACAGATCAACCGAGTAATCCTTATTGTGCAAAATAATTCAACAATGCAAAGCGGGCACAGGTTTCCTTGAGATGTATTCACTAAAACCCGGTGTAATTATACAGGCAGACTGCTGACTTGAGGTAAAATGATGAGAAATGAGCTTCTGATGAAGACCTTGCCTGGAGCGGCTCGGTGAATTTATGTCCTCTTCCAGTCCCCAACCTCCCCTTGTCAAGGGGGGGGGAGGTAAAACAGGAAGGGAAGGAGAGATGAGGGGACAGAGAAAAAGGACAAACGCACTAGATTTTAATAAGGAGTTGTCATAGCAGATAGGCTGGCCCTACATCAACCATGCAGAAGCTTTGGGAGATCTGCCAACTGGCCTGCACACAGCCCTGCTCCACTGGGGCTCCCACAGGAACCACAGCCACAAAATAAAACTTCACAGCTGGAGTGTACTGTCCTGTACAGCCAGGAAAGCACTTAATCTCCGAGCTGACCCTGTCCACCGTAACCGTCATAATGCTACATGACCTCTGATCCCTGACCTTCACTCCCCAAACAAAACCCCCCGACCCTTGCTTTTATTGTCAATTTTGCAAATCCTAAGAAATCTCTCATATTTGACATTTGATAACAAGAGCACATAATTTTCCAGACTTCAAACTAAACCTCACTTTTTTTTTTGTACATTTTTTTTACATAATTTAATAACATTTTATATTTCCTAATGGTTTGATTTATGTCTATATGTAACAGGCACAGCTTCCTTAGGTGTAATCCATCAGATATGATTAAGTCTGGTGTCATTAAAAACATACCAATATGAAAATTCTGTCTCAGCCCTTCTTCTCTCAGAATGGTCCATCAAATGTTTTAATTTTGTATCAGAACAATGTCTAATTAAACAAGTCTCATTCCAGCTTCCACGCAGCAATCCATCAGCTGCCAAAAAAAAAAATTTGTTAACTTACACAATGTCAACATGTACACACATGTACACTAATCCATACATAGCAAATAAGCAAATCACATTAATAGCTTGATTAAAGCTGCTGCAGAAGATTTGTGCTAATTAAACATGGATTTTAAAGTGTGTACACACAAAACACACACCGAAACACCCACATTGCATGTCTTTGTTAATCACATGGTTTCCTCTCTGCAGTATATTGTGGATTGTCTGGGGAAATCACTGTCTGCAGATGCGGGGTACAGAGACCCCTTCATGAAAAATAAAGTCATTGTTAGATTCTGAGAGGGCGGAGCTGATTGATGTGCGCTGTGTGATTTCAGTCCCACAGAGCCTCAGTACCACCAATGAAACCTCCATATGGATTTGTTTGTGCTGAATGTGATACATTGTGTTTGACTATACCCGAACATATTGTGGGGAGATGTTAAGTGATGTCAACTCATTTGCATGTTGATGATATATCTGCAAAACGTCATTTTAAAATACTTTAATTCAATGAAGTATTACATGTTTGAGAAATAATCGAACATTTCATGTTGGCTGTCATTTAGAGGTTGATTGTAAGTCAGCGTTTTGCAGTAGAGGACTGTGATGCTGTCAATAGCTCTGCAATTTCTATTCCACTCTGCTGCTCTCCATAGGTGATGAATAGAAGTTCCCTGTTTTTTTTAAATTCACTATTCAGCATGTCATATGCTTTAAAGGTAGTTTGCCTCTGCTGTTGCTTGGTGCCTTGCTTGGTGGAAGATTTCTTGCAGCCATGTCTCAGGAATAAAAACTGTGACATATTGCAGCAGAAAGTCTTAAGACTTGGTCACACCAGTATTTATAACATTTTGGATCAAAACTAGTTAATTTCAAATGACTTACTAGGAACAATGGATTGACTCTCCATAAACACATTTCCACATGTGATAGAAGACTAATTTGCAGTTGACCTTTGAAAGAAAAGAGGGTGGGGGGGGGGGTTGGAAACTGGAGAGTTCAGTATGGAGGAAGGTATCCTATTAACTATGAAACAGGAGTCTCTATAAATAAAAAGTGACAGCCCAAGATGGTACAGATATGTTTCCTTTTATTAGCTTGCAAGTAGTAACTACAGTACACACCATCAAGCTTCTAGCACCACCTTTGTGAGTGAATATTTGTTGGCACTTACAGATATTATGGGCTCTGTGTCTAGTAATGATGTGACTGACACTAGACAACATGTTTCATGTTTCGTTTCCTACAACATTGGTCATTTCTTTAAAGGTAGGGTTGGTAATGTTGGAAAGCTAGCAAGAGAGCTAGCAAGATTTGAAAATAGCACCTCCTCCTGCCTCTTCTAAGTTCCACCCCGCTGCTCCCCCTCCTGTCAGTGAGTCCGTCCAAGCCACGCCCCCACAAACCGGCAACAGCGACAGGTGAAGACTGTGCATGTGCAAAGTAGGCAGGGAGAGAGGGGGGCGGATGCAGAACTAGACATGAAGGCACCTGATTGGTTTTTGCTTTTCGGTGCGAAGAGCATGGATTGGTCGGAGTTTTATCAGTCCTGTGGCTGTCACAGAGGTCTCATTGTTTCCGTTCCTTTTTCTAAAGACATAGGGCCTGATTTACTAAAGGTTAGCGTGTGTAGAAACGTGTGCAAACTTGACATCACCCGCAAAAACTGTGCAAGCTGATCTACTAACGCAGCGCACTGAGGTTTGCGTCTTTCAACTGTGCAAGATACTACGCGCTGTCCATTTAGTACGTTTGCCTTAATGAATATGTAATATGGGGCGTTTCAACCCCAGTGCGCAAAATACAGGGAGGAGAAAATGCAAATATGTTATTTAGCACGCGCATTGTGATTTACCAAACCTGAAGGTATTATTTCTGCATCTATAAATAATACCTTTGAAGGACAGGTATTAACCGGCTGCGCACTGGGCACAGATGACTTTTGTCACTGTGGAGAGGAGGAGACGGAGGCACAATGACAGAATACGCACAGTTTTTCCACCTGTGTTAATAATTTTGGAGTGGAATATTTTTGGTTTTACTAACAGCATTGACTTCGTCACAAATACTTTCCCATATGTCGGTTTTTCTGGTAATACTTGTTTTTGTTTAACTCAATATATAATATTTTTAACCTCTTCCACTAGAACCTGATCACATTTCACGCAAAACCCTCATTTAAATACTGCTGTCTCCAGCCCGTTGCACCTGTTTTCATTTACGCACATATTCTTAGTAGATCACCCGCAAAACGCACGCAAACGGCACGCGCAATCTATTGCACCGTGCACGCAATTTAGTACCTGCTACTTGGGATCTTAGTAAATCAGGCCCATAATGTATTGACACCTTTGATAATAGAAAGACCATTTCACCCAGTATAACAAAAAGTGCTTCTGATCAGGATTATCAACCCTACCTTTAATCAATGTATCTGGTAGGGGATATTGCATACACAGTAACGTTTTCTCTTGCTTAAATTTGGCAGCTGTGACTCAGCAGGTTGAATGGGTCTTCCACTAATAGCAGGTTCGATCCAGTCTCCTCCTGTCTGTGTGTCAAAATGTCCTTGAGTAAGATATAGAACCTCTAATTGCTCCTGATGATTAGGCCAGTGCCAGTGTAGCTTGCACACACTCCAGATCACACGTACACCTGTCTTATAAATCTCTTTGATTGAAAGTGCTATATAAATGTCCATCTGAACTTTAAACATACCTTAACCACAGAGATGGCAGCTCAGCAAATACCCACAAGTCATTTTCTGAGTTTTATTATGAGTAAAGGTCTTCTCTAACCTAAAAAATTATTTGCAATAAGCAATTAAGTGACTGTGTCTATGTTTTCTGTGATTATATAGTAGATAAAAGTGCACACTTTAAACTTGGGGGCACTGCACATTTCCTTTTTCAGCCCTTAAAAATAACTGCAGGCTGTACTGACATCTTATGATGCCGTGACTCTGAATTGTCAGAGGAATTGCAGTATAAAGGACAAACTGGATAAATGCTGTATCTTTGTGTTTATCCCCAACAAGGAAGCTACAACATCTGCAATAGGACTGTGTGCAACACCATTACTCAAACAACACTGAACAAGCCTCGGTAAATGATTAGCTTCATTGAGCAAATGACCATGATACACAAAACAAGGAACTGTGTTATGTTGCTCAGCAAATAGACACATTATTGACACTGATAGGCACTGATACTAGTATATAATAAAGTCAGGCTAGTTTATAGTGAAATGAAACTCAGCGAAATTCCAGTCAGGAAGACAATCGTTTGCATACTAGGCATAGTTTGTTACTCATTCAGCCCTGTCATACTCTTCTCTCACACATGCTTAGTTATCAGTGGTCAGGAGGCATAGTCTATGTTTCAGTTGTCACCTGCTGATCACGTTTATCCAAAAACACAATGACACACTTGCATTATTAGCCTATCATCTGTTCACTGTCTTTTTAAATATGTATCTCTCTCCCTGCTCTAGTCTTCCATGCAGCTGTTATATACGCCCCACCACCTCCACATTTCCTCCCAGCAGGATCAGCAGTCCCATTACTTCATCGGCCGTCGTTTTCATCCAAAGTCATCAGCCATCACCGCCACAAGTGTCTGGACTCTATGGGGGGGATCTATCTCGCAGCTACTGTGGAATGATGTCCTAGTGGAGTCCAAACACCAAAGACATTATAACTATCATTTCTATCCATATGATAAACATTCTCTCACCTGTCTCTCCTGATTGAAATGATACTGGTTTGGACACGGTGGTGTTAAATGTGTGAAAACAGGAGAACATGTAATCCAAGATTGCCTTAAGAGGGTATTCAAGGGCAAAATCTGAATGTTGCTGTACTGTAAATGTTTAGTCTATACCAAAAGATAGATGAGAGATAATATAATTTCCCATTCACTGTGTGCTGACCAAACTCCTGCAGTGCTCTCATCTCCCTGAAACTACTCTTTTCCCATATAATCTCTACTATTAGCCCCACGTGATATATAAAAGTAATGCATATTATATGTAGCCTCTATTACAATATGCTGGTATAATGAACAGTTAAAATAATCTGGCAATTTGACTTTTTTTTGTTAATGGAACCATTCCAATCAAGAACAGTGCTTCCAATTCAAGTATCTCTGGCACAACATTGAACTCCCTCTGCTTACATATTGCAAATCGCTTGGTGTAATATTGTTGCGTAACATGCAGGAAGATAGAGAATAAAGTGAACTGAGAAGTTATTTAGAAAAGGGCAGAGGCAAAATCAACCAGCTATTCCCTAAACAATGTCTACTGTGCTACTTGTCATATTCTCTTAACATCTTTTAGATGACTCTGGATAGCTGAAAGTGTATCTGCTGCATAAGAGCTAGGCGCACAGTGGGCAAGTGGGACATCAATTAGTGTTGGAATTTTAAGACTGGTGGCTTAGGGAATTACGAAGTCAGGTTTGCTCAGTATCTTCTCTTAGTCAAATCTATCCTTTTAATAAAATAGATGGAGAAAAACAATGCATATTTGAAAGGTTTAGCTGTCTTTTTCTTCTTTGGATATCAGTTGTAATACATGTAGGGTTGTGGTGTTGTTCTTTTTTTTCTTGTCTTGGTTTATGTAATTTAATGTTTTTTGTGTGGTATAATAAACCAACAGACTTTGTTTATGATATGGGATTTTGCAATAGCTACATCACTCATAGAAAGTGACTGTACCTTGGAGTGCCATCAGTGTCCCCTTGCATCATAGATCTTTGTTAAGTTCACTGTGAGTTATTATTTTAAAGCTTATGTTTTCAGCAGGGGCTTAGGCCTAGTGCTGGATGCTGCTATAAATCAGAAAGCCTGGAAGGCAATGGAAAAAAGGAAAAAGTTGCATATTGTTAAAATTTAGGTGCATTATTTATGATGTAGAATTCTTCAGTGATACACTATGTGTTAATAAACCACAGGGTACGATCATTTCAACCCCAGTTATTTCCCTCCTCAGAAACCACAGTGCCGTACAAGAGGCATTCTGTGTACACCATCTATCAAAGTGAATGCATTAAAATATAACCTTTCCAATTACACTGCTTGTCTTAGCATTAGCCTGCCCCAGCCTAAATACAAAGCTTGCATGTGTCGCATATACATCATCTTAAGGGATATTTGTCTATTTGGTAGCTACTTTGCACTATGTGCTGAAAATGTCTAATGATATGTTAGTTCTGTTTTCCACAAGTAGCTGAAAGTGCTCTCCAGAACAGAATACAAGTGAACCAGCTGGAACTATGGCCTCACTGACTTAAATATTACTGTTTTCCTTCTGTTTCTTTCTCTGCTACAGAGGAACAAAGTCTGGGCCAGTATTACAGCATCATGGTATATTATGGGGTAGGGGAATTGGGACTTGATAATATGGTGCACTCATTTTCACAGTTAGCCATTCAGCTATAGTTTCACAGCCATAGCTCAACAAGAAGCACAAATCATCCATTACTATAACTGATAAATGATCACAATCAGTTGTACCATGGCTATCACAAAATGCATTAAACCTGTTGCAATCAAGAACTAACCATTACATCAGATTGAGTATTGGCTCAATTATGATTTTAGATTACAATCTTTAATTTGACATCTCATTCCATCATAATAGATTGAGATATAATGACAAGTGCCTATTTGTATGCTTGGTGGAAATTAAGCTGTTGAATAATTAAAGGAAACCAAATAGCAACATAAAAATGTCATTTTGTATCTGAAAAATCTGTGACTGGACTGCACCATCCTCTGTCATTGTGTGTCAAATAATGTTAAAATAATTTCTGCATCACATTTTATATCAAATTGCACTTTTCTCCCACTAATGCCAAGTGTCAAATGCTAACACCATTCTATAACATATATTAGAATAATATAAACGTATGGTGTTGCAGCAACAAACCATGTCAATAGTCAAAGTGCTTTGGCATACAACATATCTTCAGCCAATATGGTTCCTTAAAATTAAATTAAATACACACACACATACCTTAAACTTAAGAATGTGTCATTGTAATTGGCTACAGTGGCAGTTCAATAAACTATTTAACAGATAATATGTTCACAATATTGCTGTAACCTTGGCAAAGGCACAATAGGTGAATGCAAAGGGCAGCGTCTATCCATAAGGGCAAATGAGGGCAGAAAAAAAAATCTGAATTTTAAACTTTTAGGCTTTTTTTTTACTAATAATTTTGTATTGCTATTATTTCAAAATATTTCAAAAATAAAAAGGAAAAAACAAAAATCCAACAACAGCATAATTGTTTAGCATAACATATTAAATGGACCCTGTTCTAGTGTGCTGCTGCTTGAACCACCCACTGCCTCAACAAAGCAAGCATATATTATTATTTACATCTTAATCCAGTTAGCCAACATTAGCCCTGCTTGTTATAGTTATTAAAATGCTTTTCTTTTTCCATCCAACTTTTGTCATTATTGGCTATAGGCCTTTGCATTTGATTTATTAATTAGTGTATCATATGTATAGTAAACAGCACGCATTGTAGAGGTGCTAATTGAATACATGTTTTGAGCATGAATGCTAAGTGTAGGGGAGACCGGGCACAGTTGTAACATTTTTTAGTTTTCTTATCATTACTTAATAACTTTTGATCTTTTTGGATACAATTTGTATCTGTGTTCTACTTGTTAACAGTCTTCACATTCAACAAGCAATGTTAGAGATGTCAGTCACATCTGCTCCCACCTTCATATAAATACAAAGTATCACAACAAACTCCCAAAAATAAGAGGTAGGTAAAACAATTTATTGTGTATTAAACAATTAATTCTTGTACATATATAAAAAACAAGTTCAAATTAATGAACAACATCACACATATGTGTGCACACATACATACATACATGGGTCAATGACGTATAAGGATTTAGAACAACTCAATTGTAGAATAATAAAAACAAGCATATCTAATGCAGTAGTTCAAACATTCAGAATGTTGTGTACCTGAAGATCCATATTATACATTTGAAATTAAGTGATTTTAATGGGTTTTTTCAAGAATAATTGGCACTGGCCATAAAAAAAGTCATGTAGTGCGACCACGATTCATCTTGAAATAAATTAATTTACTTAACACGCTTCAAATCTTTTTTTACAAGTTTTCAGTAATATAAAGTGTTTGGAAAAAAAGTATTTGCATTTTTTTTTAAAAATCTTTGTAAATGATGGTCTTTTATTTATATAAGACATTTCAAGATGAATCATGGTCGCACCAAATGACTTTTTTTTAAGGCCAGTGCCAATTAATCTTGAAAAACCACCATTAAAATCACTTTCAAATTGTAATATGAATTTGTCAGGTACACAACATTCTGAATGTTTGAACTACTGCATTAGATATGCTTGTTTTTATTATTTAAAATTGAGTTGTTGAAAATCCTTATACGTCATTGACCCACATACATACATACATACATACATACATACATACATACATACATACATACATACATACACATATACAGAGACACACACACACAACCAAGATTTCCCTTCATCATCATTTAGATATAGCTAGAGACATCAGTTGGTCCTTTGGCAGGCAGAGAGGGATCATCACAGATCATTTGTATAATGAGTTTTGTGGTTCTGTCTCATTTGTGATTGGTGCAATTTTTGTGGGAGGGGGGCTTGATGCTATTATTGGCTGAGTTTCACCGTCAGCAGCTCTTTTATTAATATAATGTAATACCCAATGGTCACATATACTCCTCTTCTTTCTTCAGATGCACTTTTGATTATTTGAATCCCATTCCTACCAGTCTTGGGCCATTTAGAGACATCTTTCCCACCTCTTAAATAAAGATATTCTAAAAGATTTAAAGCTATGCAGTTTTTATGTGACTGTTGTGGAATTGACTGTGATCCAAGGGGCACCTGCTAAGATCTTGCCTAGGGCACCAAATTGATCAGGGCCGACTGCAGACAAGTGTGGGTCCACTGTGTTTAATTTAAACTATTTTAAGGGAAAGGAAGGAAGTCATTTGAATAGCAAAACACATTTCTGGTGCATATTTTAGTCTCCCTGGTTTTCCAAATGATTTAATTACCTGTTCAACACATCAAAAGTTGAATGAGTTTGTAAAGCTTAATGAGTCTGATTAACTCCATCATCACCAATGCTTTCCCAGTTTTCTGCAGATTCAAACCTTCTTCTAACAATCTTGGGATCATTTCTGACCCAGATTTTTAGAAGTGACCGACATTATAATTTTTAAGTTATTTTTGCACTCCTCCCATTGATAACAATTTCCAAAATCAAGTCCTTTCTCCTTTTTCCAGCTTGAATAAAGCTTATACCCCCTAGGAAGTAGTCTCCTCTCTGTTCAGTCTGCAACCAAAACCGCAAGAACCAAATAGACCATGTCTCCTCCTGTGGTGGCCTTTGCTAGATATAATTGATTTTAAAGCCTCACTGTGTGCTTTAAGAAACTCATGTCTTAGATCTTTCAACCTCACACGTTTCCACTATATCCTCTTAGGACATCTAACCTTAAGCAGCTGGCTGCTCTGCGGTCTACGCTAGAGGAGATCATGCTTTTAGTACTGTGGCCTCCATACTGTGGAATTGCCTGCTTAATTCTGCAGTGTGGGATTTTTTTATGTATACACATCTTTACCAAATGAGTTCACATAATGATAATTAAGTCCATCACCACCAGATAAATCTCTCTGTATTTCACTGTATACAGAGTTTTTAAATGTGTTATTGCTTCACAGGCTGGATAGATACATACTTCCACCGGCTGAGCACCTATCGTCCAGTAAGCCCTCTTCTAACTTGAATGGGGCTAAAATAATTGAATTGTGTGACTTTTATAGACTTTCTTAATGTTATCAGACCAAATTGGTCAAAATCTGTTAATGATGTTAGAACGTGTCAACACTGTTTTTATAATTATATATATATAATTCCTGCACTCCTGCTTTAATATCAGGTGAGCCCTAATATTGACACTTGCAAACCAGGTTGCCATATTAAATGGGTCTGCATGAGAACCTTCATGCCCTTGTGACAGTGTGTATATTGGTACTGTCTATTATTTGTTCCACATGTGGTTTCATAAGCCCCCTCAAAAACAAACTGTCCACCCCATTGGACAGCGTCCAAATAATTGAATCAACACCTTTCTGACACAATATCAACAAAAATGAATATGATAGGCCTCATGAAGGTAGGATTTATTACAAAGCTGTTGTATTGGATATAGCTCAGTGCATCTATTAAACTGGCAACTCAGTGCCCAGTTTACGCTACATAAACCATTTAGAGTGAAGATTCGGGAGCTGTTCAACTAAGGGATAAAATTCTTCTCCCTCACACCTCCTGTCATTTAAAACCTGAAGGCATAAGCTAATGCTAGCAGCAGTATCATGGGTCTGAGGTGAGTATTTATGTGGTTGTCAGTTTACAGCAACATTGTTCACATTTTAGCAACATTCCACAAAATGCTCAAACATATACAGGCTATATAACCTGACTCCCGAAATGTATATATATATATATATATATATATATATATATATATATATATATATATATATATATATATATATATATATATATATATATATATATATATATATATATATATATATATATATATAAAATAGCTAAATATTGGTTTTGTGGTAGATATGAAAATAAATACTGTGATAAATTACCAAACAAATGATGATACATGAAGTGCAGGTGATGTTAGCCTGTTGGAGAAGCTAACATTTATGTAAGCCCTATAAAGCCATGAAAAACTAATTTGTAGCTGAAGCCAAAACAATGCTACAGTAGTACTGTGATAATGATAATAACTTTTCTTTTTTTTAAGTTGTTGGCTGGGCTGCAACAACAGCATCAACAATACACATATGGTTGTCTGTGAGTGACTGAGTGAGTGATGAAGTTTCACTATTGGTTACTGGCCAAGTGTTTCCCCATTGGCTGTCGCTCTTTCAAAATGAATCAGAGTTAACAGTTTTATATTATGTCATCAGGAGGTGTTCCACTCAAAGCTCTATTTGGAAGGGACTAGTATTACCTGGGGACCTCATGTAATTTAGAAATAACTAATCCACCCCCACTTCCCAACATCTGTGATTCATGCGGCACATTCACACGGGATAAACAAAGTCTGTATTTTACTCAGATTTACTGACTTTATCCCCCTGGATATGCGTGACAACATGACAGACTGCAAACTTTTACATTTTTGTCTCTAAATGACCTAAAAACATAACTGTGATGGAAACAGTGGGACGCAGAGCGACTGCGTTTCCTGCTCCAAGCTCTCAGTTCTGGTGTTACATGCAGTGAAGTCGCCTAAACTCCTGTTTAAACAGACACATACCAGCGTCTCTGCCGTCTCCTCCTCCACCGTCCAGTGTGATCAACTGTACAGCTGGCAGCGCTGTCATCAGCCAGCAGGAGAGACGCTCCGAACTAATACCAGCAGGCAAGCTTTTTATTTCTTTTGACATTTTCACATGATGAATAACTACATTAAAATAGAAGCCTTGCAGGTAAAACATGAAACTCACGTGGGTTGTTTTATCTTTTTAGTGCAGGTGTGCTTGCTGTAACTGCGGTAACTGGGAAGAGATGAGCTTCCTGAATTTGCACCCAATGCTGTCAAAACTTTCATTCATAATTTCACAGCCTTCAGATGAACATTTAATATCCAGGAATTCAGATTATAGACACTGCCACTGATTATTCCTGTAACAAACTGGTGATGAATGATAAAATAAAACATTATAGTCCATGAAGTTAAAAAAAAAAATCTCCATTTAATATCATGGGACCTTTAAAGACCTACCATCAAATTAATCACAAATGCTTCAAGCTTTTTCATAACATCAAATAAATGATGAACCTTATTTACATACAAATCATTATTTTTCATTTCATCATATGCATACACGCACTCCTATACACACAGTCACTTCTACACACACACACACACACACACACACACACACACACACACACACACACACACACACACACACACACACACACACACACACACACACACACACACACACTGTCCTTCATTTTCCATTCTGCTGGGTCACCCTCTGCTTGCTATTATTGGTTTTTGTTTCTTGTTATCAATTCATTGCCTTGCACACTGTTGATTTTCTTTACCTGGATGCTTTTGCCTTGTCCAGAATAATGATTGTGCACAAAGGAATGATGCCTCTACATGCATGGTGGTTCCAATGACGAGGTTGACAGACCAGCTGAATTGAATTCATGTGTCTGATCTCCTTTCTGCAGTTCTCCTGATTTGTTTCACTCTTGACTTTTTGTCTCCTGCTGTCCCTGTATATTCTGTTCTGTCTCACACCAGAGGAGTTGAGATTTAAATGAAAATATTAATGAATAAAATGAGCTGATTATAAGGGAGATAATTAGAACTTTAGACTATTAACTTTTAGAATAATCATTTCAAATGAACCAATGTCTGTGAAGACTGCTGTCTTGTACAATTTAAAAATACTTAAAACCATCTTAGTGTATGCATTCACAAGTGTGATTTTTTATGGCCTCTGTAACCACCTTACTATGGGTTAGTACTGCCCAAATGGCTGACATTTTAGACATCGTATGTATGTATGTGCATATATATGTTCCAACATAATTAGGAAATTCTATATATATTGTTTAAGAAGTGAGCACATAATAGAGACAGCAATAATGAATGTTGAGAAATGTCAAGTAGGTATGCAGTCTCTGATTTGTGAGAAGCTGCATATATTCCAATAATGAATAGTTGTTGATGGGGTTATAACTCAAAAGAACAGAATAAGTAAAGAAGCTTAATCCACAGCGTTCTTCCAAAAAAAAGTTGATTTTTTTTCATACAATATATGGTACTGTTTGAAACTACTATGTGTTCCCTGAGGAATGCCCATAGCTAATGTGTTGGAGCATTGTAAGTATTTAAGCCCACAGAATAAAGATTTTTCTCATGTGTCTTTGATTTTGTTTTCCTCTGAGCTGCAATTAGGCCATACACTGGATAAGAGGCATTCCAATGCTTCCAATTGACATTATATTTAAAGTTCAGAACATCCTCAGTGAAGGGAAAGCACAGAAAAATCTGTGAACTACTATGCCGTTCAGGAAGCTCTCAACAGGTCTTAAACTTCTTAGAATTAATCAAGACTGTTTTCACGAGAAAGAGGGAGAGAGAAAGAGAGAGAGAGGAGAGAGAGAGAGAGAGAGAGAAAGAGAGAGAGAGAGAGAGAGAGAGAGAGAGAGAGAGAGAGAGAGAGAGAGAGAGAGAGAGAGAGAGAGAGAGAGAGAGAGAGAGAGAGAGAGAGAGAGAGATAGAGGGAGAGAGCCCAAAGCCCCATGTTCTGTGTTTTATCACTTAATTTGAACCAAACCCTAACAATAGGGCTAGCTGATTTGTTTAAACAAGTCATTGTTTGAACTGTCATTCAGGTTGTTTTTACAGGCAATGTTCTGTTTGTCGTTTATTCCTTGATGATTTGTTGGATTCATCTCACAAGAACAAGCAAAGTCAACACATCCTTAGAAGATGGAGATTTAGATGGAAACTTAGAAGATGGTTTGGGACCTGGGGCTTGGCTTCTATTGTTGGCTTTTGGGGTCCTCTTGGCCTGGTTCCCCCTGAATCCTCTGAATCATGACCCACCTTTCCAATTTTCTTATTATTGTTCCCATTGACAGCTGTTTCCATCAGTTGGAGAAAAAGCAGACCAGTCATGCTTTGTAGGGGAATATTGCTTATGTCAATGTCATCTCCTTGCATTGCTAAATACATCATCACAAATTTTGTCAAAAAAGGGACACATCAGTGATGATGACAAGAGTGGATGAGATTGATGCAGCTGCACAGGTTGATTAAAGTCGATCTGAAATAAAAAGGCAACATAGTTTGATTATTGGGCCAGGTTCCTGGTATGTCTCTGAGTACTTCTAGCTTGTTCAGTTAGGCTACATGACATTCACAGTGTGTCTTTCCAGATGGTCACAGTGTCAGATTAGGTGATCATGGTCCTGCCGTGACTTGGCCAAAAGACCAATCGCACTACACAATGACAATCTTGTAGTCTTTCACGTCCTGCATGATGTGCAAATGTGATGAAGCTGAGGCAGCCAGAGAGAGCCTGTTGGGATCAGAAACCAATGTTGTTTGAAGCATCAGAAAGCACACTGTAGATGTCAAATTAGGGGAGAAAAAGCAAAATATTCTGACATCAGGGGTTTGTAAATTGTAAGGAATCGGTTCTCATCCACTGCAGTGCACTACACAGGATATAATTACTGTCTTGTCTCTGAGAATCATTTTATCTAGTGCCCCTCATCTGTTGGATTGGGCAATTTTCAGGGTGACATTTTAAAGTCTGATCATGGCTTCCCAAAGTCTGGATTGTGATGAGCCTTTGGCCGTATGCATTTATTTTAAGTCTGCAGAAACATATTAGCCTGCCCTCCTCTATCTCTGTCTGCTGACTGGTGTTTGAGTATGAGCCTATTGATGTTCAGACAAATGCCACATATCCAGTTTGTGGGTGCTATCCGAAGCATTAATGTGAATTGTGTATAGGTTTGAGTAAACACAGGTAAAAACGACCTGAGCATAATGTTGGTTCAAGTGAGCTTTGTCAGCTAGAGGAACACCTTAAGGCAATTATGAAGAAGCCGTTAAATCCATTAAGTCACATGTATTGTACCCTTGGTGCTGTACTTAATAGAATTTTGCAAGCATAATTTGCCTGGAACATCCAAGGACGGACATCTGAACTGCACATGTTTTACAAACTTTTTATATTTTTCACATTCTTCATTCATAAAAGCATTTGGAGGACATATCAGAAAGAGTTCTTTACTTTTCTAAGTGCTAACATTTTTTCTTATTCAACTGCATAGACCAATGTGCACCAAGATAATGCATCTAAGATGTTTTTTTGTTGCTGTTTATTGTGTGTTTTCACTTAGAGCAAATAAAAAAAAAGCATTGTCAGGTGTGTGTGCACTGAGCCCATCTTAAGGATAAAGGGTGTAATGTTCAGCCTCAGGCAGCTCAAAGTGGTTGCTGTGCTTGGCACCTGGGACCCCTGTCTCTCCGCAGGAATTGGCGTGGAGCCGGCAGCTTCTCTAAGAGCCAGGTGTTGTTTTATTTATCTGAAAGCACAAGTGACCTTTCTAGAAGAACGCCGCAGAGAGACCTGCCTCCAAGGGCTGTCTGCTTTGCCTCTCTTCCGTTCTGTCACATACCCCCCAGTGAAGGATAAGATCGAGAGCCATCAGCCAGGCCTGTCTCTAGACTGTCAGAGAAACAGACCCAACATGAACTTTCATATTTTGTTTAACTATAAGACTGTCTGGTCCCTTAAGTGTCAACTTAAGTATGAATGCTCCCCCTCAAGACGGTACCATTTGACTCCACAGAAGAGGGCATATTTTCTAGCAGGTGCTCATATTTTTTTCATGTTGCCAGATTTAGATGTTTAAATGTGAGATGTGATTCACTTCAAGATAGGTTGTTGATTCAGCAGATGTCTACTTAGGATTTATGTGCATATTGCAAGACATGATTTACAGCCAATGCTGCAATAATTCTATGAGTAGCATAATGGTTATTTAGCTTGGTGAAAGGTGATTTTGAGGTTGAGGTGTTGGATTGACATGTGATGTGTTCAACAATGACAGACTGGGTGAATTGTGTTTTGTTTCAGACCAACAGTCAATGGTGACTTTAATATAATTAAACACATGTTAGCAAAACAATGCCATTAATCATAATCCAGGGTTTAGATTTGCAGAATTTGTCAGTAGCAGCATTCTGTTTGGTGAGTAGGTTGGTCAGTCAAATGTGCCAGAGGCTGGTTAACACTTACAAACCTCTTAAATGCTTCTTCAGACATTGTTGTTAATATTTGGATTACATAACCAATATTTTTTGGCAATGCCAATAGAGCTAATTATACCGCTGGGATATTTCAACATAATTGACAGCACTTGTTTTGAAATTTGAGCAGAGCAGCATTTTATTCAATTTAAAGGGGGCATATCATGCACATTCCAAGTCTATATTTATTTTCTGGGACTCTCCTGAAATATCCTTACATGTGTTACAGTTACAAAAACAAAACAAAACGCCTTATTTTTTAGCCCACGCTGTGCATATTGACATCTGGCATCATAACAGTGTAAAAATAACAGAAAACCACAAAATTTTGAGTGCTCAAACATACATGTAAGTTATTCTGCAGTTACATTATCAGTTATGTTTTATGGCTTGTTTCATAGTATCCAAACAGATCTTATTGGAATGCAATGTAGGAATAATGTTTGTTGTGTTGTGACATACTGGCTAGAACTCTTTCTACTGTATGCAATATCAAGGCGGTATTGCTGCTTTTACTTTAGCAAAAAATCTAAATACTTCATCCAACTCTGTAAGATAGACTGTATATGCAGTACAGTGCATTCTACCTTGCATAAACTCCATGGCTGAGAGACTTTTTGTAAAAGAATGCATGACTAACCATACATCATAGGAGCATCTAGCTATACATTTTACTGCTGTGAACTATCATGGTGCCATAGTTTGACTGCAGGATCAGTCACTAAATACCCGATCTCAGTAAAAAAAAACTGTCATGTTGGTGTCACAGTCTGCTCCTTTATGGGACTTGTCATGAAATGCCTGCGAGGTTAAAACAAATGAAGATGGCATTCTTTGTGCATAATGTGGTGAGACCTGAACAAAAGCAGTCATGCCTGTCTGGAGTCACTCTAGTTCTAGCCCACCTCCTTCTGCATTATAACAAAGAGACATTAGAGTGAAACAGATGGTTTCTATGGCAACGTTACATAGTCTTGTTTGTGTCTATGGCACTTGGGAGAACAGCTGTTATTAACTATAGGTGAATATTCAGGAAGGATTGATTTAACTCAATCTTTGCAATCAATGTTTTGTACTTTACTGCATCCCAAAGGCTTATTACAAGAGAGTATTAAAAGTCAGAAAAAATGTGCAAACCGTGTTTTATGTTTGTAATTGTAACTAGCACACCAATGAAGAATTATGTATCATATATATACATGCATATCCTCAATTATGAATGTGAATATACAATTTTAATGGGGAGACCTCACCAGGGGGGCTCCAAACACTTTCAGGGGAGGCCCAGTCAATAGAAGTGAAAACATATAAATCCATATTATTAGTTATTACATTAGTTATCAAAAGGAGATCACATAGAATAGCCCCTATGTGTGTGATTTGGTTGAAGATATAGTTCAGAGATACAGCAGTTTTGGAGACTTTTAGAGTTTTTCCCACTTCCCCATAGTCAGAAACAAATAAATGCCTTCAGACAGACATTTTTATGTATTTGGTGTTTTCTGAAGTCAAACAGCTATATTAGGCTATCTTGGCTAAATTGTGGAGTGTCTATGGGATCAAATAGCATAATCATGATCCCACCCAGGAATTGAGCAAAACTAAACAAGCAAATTATAGGGGTGGAATGGGGGATCTCATTTGTGTTATAATGTCTGAGGGGAGGCCCACAGTCTGAGAGTTTGAAAACCCCTAATTTATGGTGTTTGTAGAATTCAGGCAAGATACTATAAAAATATGGAAATAATTATACACTAATATTATAACTTTAATAGCAACATGGAAGCTAATAATGAACCCTAATGGATGAACATTACTAAATAATACAGTGTTATTATACTTCCAATGACAAATATTAACAATTTAAAGGCGTAAGTATCACTAGTGTTCTATTATACAAGAAAAACAACAACATCTAATTGGGTTCAATGGCACAGTTGGCTCATATATTCAAGCTCTCAGCAGCACAGCACTGAACGTACAAATTACAAACTGTGTTGATATGACTTCTTAACCTTTATTATCTGTATTCCACTTGCGAGTTATAAGAATGGCTACACTCACCTGTAATGCAGCTAACTTAATGTGTTTTTTTACTATTCAATTTGTGCATCTCAAGTGAATGGTAGATCAAACTAAAATAAGTAAAGGGAAGCGAATGTGTCAGAGGGACATGATGGATGGGGTCAGAGAATGTCAGTAAATGCCATCAGATCAAAATCATTTTTTCCAACTATGACCCATGGTATTGTATTGTTTAGACCTTCTATTCTATACTCAGTGACTCAGTGACATCATGACATGAAGAAAGATAGAACCAGTGTTAAAATTATCTGATTTTTAAAAAATTTTGCCTTCATCACAGGCAATTTCAAATATTGATATATTTATATTGTTTTTATATATGAAAAAATGAAAAGTATTAATGATCAAATATTACAAACCATTTGCAGTTCTCTCTGTGTTTTCAAAAATGGAGGCATGCCATGCTCAATTTTATATCACAGCCATAATAAAAGATAATCACTTTGTCTCAGCCGTGAATTTGCAAACAAAACAGTGTAAAAATAACAAGCTGAAGAACAAGCCGTAAACACAACATCGGTTCTATCTTAGGTGCATGGCATTCAGCAAACTTTTTCTATCTGGAAAGAAGGATAATGATAACTTCCACTGTTCTAAACGACAGCACTTTCTGTTAATCATTAAAGACTACATGCCTGCTGTCTTCCAACAAGGTCACAATTAGATGTATTACTTCTAGCTTGGATACCACTGCATTACACACCTACGCAACTGTTGTGATGCTAGACTACATACCACCTTTGTCTGGGCCAGAACAAAACGCTACATTTCAAAGTACTGTAGACTAATTGCATTTTATGAAAGAGAAATATTTTTCCGTTTCATCCATTAGCCCTAATGTGGTGAACATGCATTTTTTAGTGTTGTCGTGGAGAGTAAACTTGATTATCCCCACTAAGTGCAAATCAAGTTCACTTAGATAGGCGTTTTATGCTTGAACACTAACTGCCTAGGTAATAAGTATGGCATGCTTGCATTAGGAGGTGTCCAAATGGCTTGAGTTAAAAGCAAGCATTACTAAAGCGCCTGCACAGTTACCTTTCATTTGAAGTGTGTCCTAACCATGTGTCTTTTTTTTAAATAGTTTTTTAATTCATCTACTGTTGTATTAAAGGGTTCACCTCTGTGACTTTGACTTATCAGGCTACCATTTAGAGTGATGTTCCCTCCCATTGATGTGCACACACAAAGGGGAAAGATTGGTCTCACCGTAGTTTTTGTCACAACCTGGCTCAGAGGTAGGACAAAAGATGGAGACCACACATGACTTTAAACTAGAAAACATACATTTATTGAATTAAACTAAAATAACTATGTATGTCAGTTCATCAGTAATGTTTGTAATGTATGGGTGTGTGTGAATGTGTATAAATGTGAAATGAAACAAGAATATAAATAACCAAAGCTCAAAACAAACCCAGCAACTCAAACAGGAGAGAGAGAGTAAATGCCCAGATGCTCGATTTATAAAAGAGGCATCCACACAAATCCAGGTGCTAACCATCTCTCCTGATGAGCCACTCCCCAAATCCCAGACAACCAATCAACCCAGGTCAGAGGCCATGAGGCCGTCACATCCCCCTCCACAAGAACCACACCCCACCTCCGACCCTGCAACGAAAAATCAAAAAATTAAATTTCATATACTGTCCCATCACCTACCAATACGTCCCCCACCCCAAGTCTCATATAGTCTCTGCCTAAACCCATTAACATAGGTAATCAAATTCTGCGAAGGATCAGTCGACTTCCACTGATCATACACCACAGACAAGGGACCACGGACAGTATGAGCAAAACCAAGCTCATTAGGACTAAATCCTGTACTCTCTTGGACGACCTCTCTCGCTGCCAACAAGAGCCATGGCAAACCCTCCTCCCAATCTGCTTTTAGCTCTGTGCAGTAAGCGCGCAGCAAAGATTTCAAATGTTGGTGAAAGCGCTCAAGTGCACATTGGCTCTGAGGGTGGTATGCTGTAGCCTTGTTGCGTTTTATGTGAAGTTGTTCAAGGATTTGCGCAAACAGCCGAGATGTAAAGTTTGACCCCTGATCTCTCTGTACTATTTTGCGAATGCCAAACACAGATATGAACTGAGTCAAGGCCTTAACGACAGACTTTGCAGAGATCGAACGTAGAGGATAAGCAGCTGGATATCTAGTTGACTGACACATTACGGTTAACAAATAAGAACAACCTGACTTAGACCTGGGAAGAGGACCCACACAGTCAACAATCAGGTGCTCAAAAGGTTGACTCACTGCAGGAATAGGACACAAAGGAGCAGGTTTGATCTTTTGGTTAGGTTTGCCTGTAAGTTGACAAGTATGGCATGTCTTTACATATGCAGAAACATCACGCTTCATTAGTGGCCAGAAAAAATGCTTAAGCACCCGATCATACGTTTTCTTTACACCCATATGTCCCGCAACATTATCATGAGCTGTCTGAATTATGGCGTTCCTAAATTTTAAAGGCAACACAATTTGCACAATAGGATCACCACTGAATGTCTCACCATGAGGAGCCCACATTCTAACTAAGACATTGTCCAAAAGGAAATATCCCTGCTTCACCTTTCCTACCTGCATTGTAGGCAAAACCAGATCATACACACCCTTCAAAGATTGGTCCGCTTTTTGTCTTTTCACCAGCTCTGAACGAGAAACACAAAGATCAGGTGGCAATGACAATGCAAATTTCTTTACATCACATTTTTCTCTCCTATCAGTCAGTGCAGCAGTCATTAAACAAGTCAAAGCACAGACTGAAATAACTGCTGGCTCTGATTCACTAAATCCCTTTGTTTCCACAGTACAAACTGCTTGCTCAGTTTCAGGGACTTCTGGAAATGACAAGGATGCAACCCCTATGGTATTTGGTGGGATTGACACATCGGGTAGCTGTAGACTATCAAATTCTACATCGTCTGACCATACCCTACTTCCTGCCAGGTCATTTCCCAGAATGATGTCAACACCTTCCACTGGCAACTCAGGGCGAACACCAACCTCAGCCTCCCCCTGTACCAGATCACATGACAAGAACATTTTATGTACAGGCACAAAAAAAGGTGTCAAGCCCATCCCTCTGACCGGAATACAGCCCCCTGTATCTGTACGTGGACAAAAGGGCAATATTGCTTCCCTCACAAATGTGCGTAAAGCTCCTGAGTCCCTCAGTATTTTGACTGGAACCTTTAAATCACCTCCAATTAGCATGACAAACCCATCAGACATGAACGGGGCATAACCCGCATCAATTTCAAAAGATTCTATATGTTTAACCTCCATTTGAAATGGAGCTACCAGTTTTTGGTCACCTCCAAATTTGGGAGTATGGATAGTCGTAGCCAAACCAGCAGACTTCACATGTGCTGCATTCATTCTCTCTTTTAACAAAGGACATTCATTCTTCCAATGACCTTTTTGATGGCAATAATTACACACATTTGGATCACTTTTCCCACTAGGTGGTTGATCCAATTTTGGGGAAAAATAATCTGTTTTCTGATATTTTTCCTTGCTACCTCGCTCACCAAAGATACGCTTGTGTGTTAATGCGTATTCATCGGCCAGCACTGCAGCCTCCTTAGGACAGGTGACTTTGTGCTCATTAATATAGGTGGCAATGTAATCAGGCACAGATTGTTTAACTTGTTCTAAAACTACTAAATCAGACAATTTCTCAAATGTGTTTACCCCAGATGAAGAGCACCAGCGATTGAAATGCGTGACCAAATCCCGTGCAAACTCCACATGTGTTTGTGTACCAGTCTTTCGCCAGTTCCTGAAGCGCTGACGATAGGCCTCAGGAACCAACTCATAAGCCTTCAAAACAGATGACTTTACTACACTGTAATCTTTACAGTCCTCTGAAGATAGCGCAGCATAGGCTTCTTGAGCGTTACCTGTAAAGACACACTGCAACATTAAGGTTCGTTCCTCATCAGGCCAAGATCTGGAATCAGCAACACGTTCAAACAGACAGAAGAAGGTGTCTACATCATTCTCATTAAATTTTGGCATCAATCTCAAATTACTGGCAACATCAAAATGCGAACCAGTAGTTTGCCCATTTAAAGCAGATGCAGACATTTTTCCTTCCCTAACTAATGCCAATTTTTGTAGTTCCAAATCCAATTTCATCTGTTCCTTTTTATATTTCATTTTTTCCAGTTCTTTTTCATGATCCAATTTCAAAAGCAGCAATTCTTTCTGCTGTTCAAATGTTAAGCCACGTTTAGACATACTTATATCAGTCTCACCCCCTCCGTCCATCATCACACCACCTTCCTGCAAGTTAGCCTTGATGATATTCTTCAGGTTGTCCTTTGTGCGTTTGGGCTCCACTGCAACAGAGAAATGCTGGGCAACCTTAATCAGCTGCTCCTTGGTACACTGCTCCAGCAATTCCTCAGAGGGATACTGAAGAAACTCCTCCACAATGTTAGCCATAACCAACCAGATCTAGAAACCTAGACAATCAAAATGAGGTAAACGCAAACAGAACATGCGACACAACAAATGGCAAACAAGAACTGGTGCCTCCCCATACTAAACTGACTAGTAAAATCCTCTATCTAACTTAAACTCATCCCTAGTCTTCGGACAGGTACCGGTGGCAGGTATTTATTCACTGTAACCCAGTGGCCGTGGAGAGCAACTGCATAAAACAGCGACCCCCCAACAAACCCTGGACGTGATCCTGAGACAACCGCTCTAACCACCTTCCCCGCCACACTACAGACACCATGCAACAGACCCTCTATTAGAGCCTGCTGCTATGCCTAACCGAGGAGAACACCAATTAAAATATTGCCATACCACAACTTGTTCACTTCAAAATGATGAGCCCCAAAAGAAAGAGGAAAAAAAACGGATTAGAATAAAGCTCCCCCAAACCAACAAAACACCACAGCCATGTGCAATACTCCATCCAAAATCAACACAAAATACTACCAAAATCCAATGTGACGAGCCCCCATTTTGTCACAACCTGGCTCAGAGGTAGGACAAAAGATGGAGACCACACATGACTTTAAACTAGAAAACATACATTTATTGAATTAAACTAAAATAACTATGTATGTCAGTTCATCAGTAATGTTTGTAATGTATGGGTGTGTGTGAATGTGTATAAATGTGAAATGAAACAAGAATATAAATAACCAAAGCTCAAAACAAACCCAGCAACTCAAACAGGAGAGAGAGAGTAAATGCCCAGATGCTCGATTTATAAAAGAGGCATCCACACAAATCCAGGTGCTAACCATCTCTCCTGATGAGCCACTCCCCAAATCCCAGACAACCAATCAACCCAGGTCAGAGGCCATGAGGCCGTCACATTTTCATGACAAAAACAAGCAAAACCTTTAAAAAAACACCCAATTGCTGTAAATATTTTAGTGTTTGAATGTGATTACATGAGAATATTTGAGCAGTATGTGCAGCAAAACATTAGCCAAGTCATTATCTGGCATATTTGTTTCAAGGGAAAGGTACCCCGTTGTGGCATTTCAATTGGTGATATTTACAGCAGCTAGCTAATTTTGCTTAATGACTTTTTCTTTATTTAATGACTCTGCCCAGATTACTCAGTCCATATCAATTCAGGGGTAATAGACCACAGTGAAAGTCATTTAAATTCTAAATGCCAGCTAAGCAAGTACCCTAGTCAATAGACAAATAAAGCATTTCATGTTTGAAATATATTATCTTGGGATAAAGTGTCATGCAAACTTAGTATTCTGTCTATCTGGCTCTATCAGTCATTTAGAGGCAGGGGCACACATGCGCGCACACACACACACACATGCACACAGCGTTTTGTTCAAGTTTAAGATAACTGATAGCAGGACATCAGACAGTGTATTGTCAAGGTAAACATTTTCTTCTCTTTTCTGATGAAATAAGGTCAGAATGATCTATCATTTTCTGAAGATAGTCTCTTACAAATAATGTGTTGTTTCCACACAGACTTTTATCGAGTGTGAGAAACTGATTTTAATATGTTTAATATTTATATATGATAATACAATATAAAACAATAACAGCAACCAAGTGTATGTGTGATTGCAGCATTCAAATGGCACTCTGAGAGTACACCATCTTAAACAGGATATGAGATTGTGGTGTAAATGACACTTTTATGAATCTATTGTGATGAACAGCCACACTAGCTGCTCGTACAAGTTGTTATGTTTGTCACACTCCACTATGAAAAGAAAGAAAAAAAGTCATAATCCATAGAGACACGTCACTAGTTGGCCTAAATATATTGAGTTCATCCTGATGGCACTAGAGAAAATGTTATGAGGATGATAAAACCAACTTATCCACTTTAGGAGATGGATTTGGCATGCTGACTATTATGTGTAATACTGACATTTTTGCCACGAGAAGGATCATGCAGTATTTGCAAAAGTTATCTAAATAAAAATATTATTATCATCACTAAAAACAACAGAATTTATACTCTGTGTCGGGCACCTCTTCAGCACATTTAGTGGAAACCTGGCAGTTAGCTTTTAAGTCACATTATAATGAATACGGGGCATTTCGTGAAAAAGTGATCAAAGAAATACCCTGAGAGCTCAATGTACAAGTGAAATACAGAAAACACAACCAACATAGAGACACACTTCCTTCCTTTGTTACAAAATAACCATACAGTACAGTAGAACACATGCTATGACCCATCATGGTCATTTGTTTTTGGTTTTGTGCTAGCTCTATCCTCTCCTCTGTCCTGTGCCTTTAGTGTATGTGTGTTAATAAGTTGCAGGTGGTGCTGCCTGATTGGCCTAGGTGATGGGTTAGCAGCTGGCTGATTGGCTGAGACAGATCATTTAAACGCCAGCTGATGCTGGCTCCCGCCCCTCTCTCTTCTCTCCCATTCCTAACAATGGAGACCCTCCTGCTGAGCTTAGAGTTGAGTGTTAGCTGAGAGTATTTGAGTGGTTTAGTATGTTGTTGTTTTTTTCTGTTGGAGCTGAGACGTAGGCTAAAACTGTTAAACAGCTGTCCTGCCAGCAGATGGTGGCTCATTGTACATTGTAAATAGTTAAAACCAAAGTAGCAGTCACAATCAGTAGGAGTGACAAGCCTTTTTCCTTTAAGTACAGGATTTGTTCTCTGTTTTCCATTTAGGAGTTAAGTTAGAGCTTTGTCTTTTGTTTCAATATCTTTTTGTCAGGGAAGTTTAGTGTTGATTATCGTTTGATATTTTGGGCAATGCTCAACTCTGAAGTTTGCAAAATAAACTGCTACATTGTGAACTCTGGTGACTGGTGACTGTTGGGCTGCCCATTCTTGAGTCAGGGAGGAGCGGGGTCGGGGCTGTTTCAGGCTAAACAATTGTATCCAAAAAGGTCGGACTGCAAAGGTCATCTCACTTATTTATATTATGGGACTATAACCAGCTGTCAGTCGCAAGAATGTGGTGTTCACTGCATAAACACCTAATTTTAAGATAAACATATAAGATATAAGGCCCCTAAAGAAGAACCAAGGTGTAATAGACAGCATTGCTAGTAGGCATGCTTTGTATTTGGGCCTTAAAGAGCTAACTCTCGTATTTGAAGACAAAAAAACCACACCAGACTGTGTGGTGTGTTTGCATGTCACTGTCTTACATGTACAAATGAGAACATGAACGAAAATGTGACAGAGAGACACCGAGAAACGGCGATGATACCGCGCACCAAGTGTCCTGATAGAGAGAGAGCCATGTTGAGGAGCATTAGGTCTGAAGTTAAAGAGAGCACTGACCTGACATATCTTGGTGAGTAACTGTTGTCTGCTGAGCTTGATAAATAATGGAGCAGAATTTGAGCTCCTACAGATAAGGGCAGTGAACTTGCACACACTATCTCTTCCTCTCATGGTTCCTTGAACTGTGTCTTGTCTTTTGTGGATCCTCAGTGTTTCAGACATTATCATTGCATCACATCTTGTGCATTTTTCATTATTGATCGTATTACATTAAAATTCTTTCTCTTGGTTAGCAGACATGGACAGTTATTGGCGCAAGACAGTTGCACCAGAAAACACATTCTACTTCATAGTACCATGTATTCATTAACACGGTAGCCTGCTTTTTTAATTAAACATGAATCTTCCTCTGACTTTAATTGCTGCACCTTTTTATAGTGAAATTTCTTGTTAGCATACCTCAGGTAAAGACAAGCTTTTAATGTACAATGTACAGCAAGTTTTTTTTACTCAATAAATCCCTTCAGATGTGAAAAGTTCAGAATTTAGAGTATCTTAATCATATTGTAAGGACAGGAAAAAGTGCTCCTGTATCATCTTAAATCTTAAAAAATGACTGTAGTTCCTTTCTGCCAACAAAGAGAACATTCATACATCTTGTTGAATTCCACAGAGAGTAAATTCAGCCGTGTGTTGAATTGCTGGTTTCACATAATACATTTTATTTGAGTCCAGTTCTTCAGGAGACAAATGGCCTCTCTTTCCAACTGCTTTGTTTGTATAAAGACAATCTTAACGTTTGCGATGGATGATTTCTATACCGACCTCATTGTAAAATCACTAAAGATACATAGAGAGCCTTTGTAAGAGACTTTTAAAGCCGCCCTCATCCATTCTCACTAAAATTATGTATAATATGCTCATACCGGCTATATGGCTTTTACTTGCCCTGCTGCCGCTGCAACCATCAATTGGAGAGGTGGCAAAATGATTAAAAGACAGACCGAAACATTTGAGTTTTCCAAATACAGATTTTAATTAAATTTCTGATTCTTTTAAACATTGATCAAAGGAGCCGAATTATGATGTTTGCAACAGAAAGTAATGAAATTAAATTTTTAGAGAGCTGGGAACACTGTTATTGGGGACTCTTGTTTATGGGTAATTAAGGAATTTAAAAGGACCTATAGTATTTTGGAACTACAGTAATTTAATTTCACTTTTCTGTAATACCATG
Source organism: Scomber scombrus (assembly GCF_963691925.1). Taxonomy (NCBI): domain Eukaryota; kingdom Metazoa; phylum Chordata; class Actinopteri; order Scombriformes; family Scombridae; genus Scomber; species Scomber scombrus. The sequence goes on from NC_084984.1 coordinate 19,292,243, forward strand.
CCACACAAACAACAACTCTAAGCTGATTCTGACTGATGCAAATTCATTTCTGATTATGTTGCTGTGCTTTACACAATTAATTATAGTTTTCAACTGAATGCATGCGTGGAAATAGAAGGAATTGCTTCACGGTGGTTGACTTTTTGCCTTACTGATGTAATTGTGTCTGTGAAATCATTTAGTCTTTAATTTCTTCACCACCTGCCGAATATGCATGTTATCTGTCAACAACAAAACACATCACCTGAAATCACGATATGTTCACCAATAAAAGCAATATTGAAATGAAAAAATATGAATGAATTCTATTATAATTAAATCATCAACAAAGTGAGCAAACTATTCAAATGAAATGACACTTTTCGAGGGTGCGCTGTACTATGTCATGAATAATTAATAAATCCAAGATCACACTAAGATTTCTTTGATGTAGAAAAATTGTATTTCTTTTGACATATTAAACCCATAAACACTTATAAAAAATAAAATATTCAGTATTTCTTTTAAAAGCCACATTTGTGTTATTGGAAAGAGTCCTGTTATCATTTTTTAATGTGCACCTAATGTTGTGCTCCATCCATGCTGAGGTCATTATATTGGCTTCACACTAGCAGGGATACTGTGCACCTTATCAGCACAGCTAGTTGCTATCTTGGAATATGCTCTGTTTGACAAACTTCACAGGCAAGTATAGTGTTGATCATCTCATTATGTTCCAGAGCCATATGTGGCATCCAAGTGCCCACTTTTAATTAACCAATCTGAGGATTGTTATGTATTCTCATTGTTATGCCATCACTCTTCGAAAATGCAATTACTGAGATGATCATTTGTTTCAACATCAGCTGTCTGTTTCTCACTAAAAACTAACCATGCATTTAAGCGCCTTATGCACTGCAGGTAGGTTTACGCTAAATACTGTATTTTAAAACCTTTTAGCTGGGAGAGAAGACAAATACTCTGTCTCAAATCTCATACTTATATACTTAAACTTGCTACTTTGAGTGCGTTTGTGCATTCACACGGACAATTATGGCATAATACAGTGCACAGATGATGGATTTGTACCAGTGAAAAGGTTGAGTGGGGAATGCTGGACACTTCTCACCCTCAATCTTAGCCGGTTATCTTAGCTGCTAGCAGCCCAATGACACATTGTCATCCTGAGTAGAAAATGATCCAATGAACTGATCTGCAGCTTTTTGGTGATGTACAGCTGGATCTAATGTTGCTGTAACATTTTCATATATGATACAATTCCTAAACTAATGGAAAAACTAAACTAATGGAGCTCTCACAGATAAAATATAACAATTGCTTCTGCCTCATTAGTTTGTCTGCATGTAAAGCGAAGCTTCATGTTTTTAATGCACAGCTCAACAGCACTGCCTCATGGGCTCCATATGTACAGATATCACCACATTTCAATAAACATGAATATATTAAAATAACCAGATCAGCTTACATTAAATTTCACTAGATTTTATTAAATTACATTACAGTTTGTATTTGTATGTTGTATTTGTAATTTACAGACTAAATTACATAATTAACTGCATCTCTGTGTCAACAGGTTATTTTTAATGAAAAAAGTGTTAGTGGAGCTTTGAGTTGAGATTACTTTGTCATAGTACAGTACAGTACAGTACAGTATAGTACAGTAGTGTTGAAGAGTTTACAAGTTTGACTTTGGAGTACCAATTTACGAAGGAGGACGCTGTCAAATGTTGCATTTGTGTAAGTGTGGCCATATTCAATTCACACATACTAATATAAATATCCAAATTGAGACATGTGGATACTCCGTAAAGTTAACAAAACCTGTAGCTAACCCACATACAGCACTATGTTCTAGCTTTGCTGCAGGTTGTGGCTGCCTGTTTCATCTGACAAACATTAATGGGATACCACTGGTTTTGGAAAGACAATCTGATAAATATGCAGACACCTTGAATCTTGCAATCAGTCATCTGCTTACATCATACTTTTACACAATATTTCTTTCAGTAAAGCAAACTGAAATTTTTATTTTTTTTTTAAATCTGTGTCCATGATCAGGTAAAGTAATCCAGTTGTAGAAAGGAGATTTGAACTTCATCAGTCCAGGTCAAGTTCTTTTCAAACTATCATGTGGTCGCATGATGACTCAACAAGCATATGAAGACCTGACAATTTAATTGGATGTAATGCATGAATAATAATATGCTTAGACTACAGCCTATATTGTGTACAATGAATAATAAAAATAGGTTTGCAGTCTCAGAGATAAAATGAGACTAGACTTTAAACTGCATACCATGCAAGAGTAGTTGAATATTACTGATGTGTGAAAGTAGGCTATTGCATATGCATGCATGTTCACATGTTTTGAAACAATGTAATTTAATCTAAAGCACATTTAGGATTACTAAATAAAACATAGTGCTCAATGTTGTAGTATATGACAGTTCTTACATATTAAGTTCAAAGAAAACTGACAAAAAAATTGTCTGTAATATAAATGCACAATTATGGGATTATCTTCATGATTGAAAGTGTGATTTGTTCTCTTGGAGGTATAATAATTACAATTTCACCATAATCTTTTGTTTTTTTGGTTCATTCTAGACATGCATAGTTGTCTTACTCTCATTATAAAACACACCATGGGTGTATTGGTAGAGAAACACAAGGATTACAATGACAACATAAGCCTCTTTCACCAGATGTTCCAATTACAGCAAGTTTTAAACTGGACCCAGGTAAGACGGCTGCCATATGGATCCATCCCAGACTGGCATATTATTACACATTTAGTGATTTTATATCTATGGGTAAAAAAGTCTCTCAGGAACTTAATTTAGACCCTGGTCCCTCCACTGGAAACACAGGTAGAGGAACTGTCATCTTTAAAGAAAGAGAACAGCAATCTGAATGCAACACAAAGAGAGCCCTTAACTCTAACCGATGCTTGTTGTTTTCATTATAGTGTGACCCTGCATCTGTGTAACAGTTAAAGTACTTTTCCATGAGAACATTAATTCATCTAGCCAATAATTTCCATCTTATCTTTCTGCTAGCTGTCGTTTCTTCTGTCCTTCAGCACATCATCTGCATTTTCTTCAGGCAGCCGTTTCCCTTCATTGTTAACTTACAGTAATTGTCTCAGGCAGTCAGGCTCAGCACTTTTAGGAAGCTATCTGACGTAGACTGGAGATGCAAGAGAGTCCAGAGGCTATGTGCTTTTCACTTTGAGTGGAGGAGGGCAGAATTTAGGGATCATCTATGTACCATTACTGCTTTTGCCCACTGGCAAAGAAAATAGCATATTCTTACATTAACAGTAGCTGTGAGTCAGTGACTCGGGGAAATAAAAAGAAATACATAGTGTCAGGAACAGTGTTACCTTAAGGCTGCATTCACACCAAATCAGACATTGCTGGAAGAATGTCAGTACTCCCATTCATTTCAATGGGAGTTGTACGTTAAGGCTGCAGGAGTGGGGACTGCATGGGGATGCCAAAAAAATCACTGTGGCCCTGAACTAGAATCAACTTGTGCAGAAACACAACCCAACGTCATGCTGTGGTGGTCAATCACGTGAGCCGGCGATCAGACTGATCAGAGCTGTACAACCCTTCCATGAGGGAGAAACAACATTACCAGGATGAGGGGAGGGCGTTTCTCTTCTCTTGATAACGTAAAAATAAAGTTAGGCTTTGCTGTCAGCTTCCAGACTAATTTGATTTGTGATTGAGCTGAGAGCACCACTGAGAGAGAGAGAGCAGCGGTGGTCGATCGAGCAAGCTCTCATTCACTAGCTTTGCTCTCGCTAAGCTAGTGAATGAGAGAAAAAAAATTCTTTATTTCTTTACAGTGGTTATGCTCTAAAGCACAAACAAACACGACCACACAACCCTGCGGGAAGGTGCCTCATGCCTGATTTGGTGTGAATGGAGCCTAAGGCGATCAGGTGGCTTACTTACGTCTATAGCTAGAATATCCACAAGGTCTAAATTATGCACATCATCTGTAACAATAGGTAGTTTGGATTCAAAATGCACAAATTCTTGCTTTTACATTTGAAATGCTTCAAGCAAGACCACCTTGAAACACACCAAAGAAATATTTCATTTACAGATCAAGCAAAAATAATAAAGCCTGTCTCACAGTCTGTCACAGGCTGTGCATTCAGACACAGTCTCAGCGTGGTGCAGCAGTAACCCTGCCTTACAACCACAATAACATACATTCACAAACAAATCAGCCTGAGCTTATTTTTTCTTTTTTTTAAAAATTAATTTGCGTTTACATTATACATTCAACAGCATGGATGATTAGGGTTTCCCTGAACCAATTACAGATGAATCTATTTCCTGTTTCCCTTCACCAAAACATTACAGCGTGATCACACCTTTAAATGATATTGTTTTATGCATTATCACAGTGAACATACGATACACTAGTAACTTGTTTGAATTGCTGTTGTGAAAATAAATAATGCGTTGTGTAATGTGTGACTTTGCTTAACCACTGGTGACAATTGATACTGCTATTTATCAAGGATTAATGCTGAATGCATGGATGTCAGTTGTATCATTTGTGTTGTATTTGTTTATGGTGGTGTGTCGCCAGCTGATACTGACAGCACATATGCCCCTTGTTTAACTGTGCGTTCGCGTTTGCAGATGGCTGAGTTTTGGAACAAAATCCAAGAAATGCAAAGAAGAAAACAGGCTCGACATCATATTATCCTTTGTGCGGTAATTGTGCAGATATACAGTATACAGTTAGGTCAGTGTCTGGTTTGTTGTGCTGTTTCTGTGAAGTGAGACATTTCTGCAGAGCCGTAAATAGTCTTGTTAGTCTTGCCTTGGCAGTAGTGTTTGTTCTTTTTCCGCCGTGTGTTCTTCAGTAATTCATTTTTGAACTAACCGTCCGTCTCTGTGGAGCGTCTGCACAACTTACAGCAAGACTCATGAATCATGAGAACTCAGCTGAGACTGACCTGGTTTCTGGCCTTTCAGTTTCAGGTATCCACCACTGGTGAGCGCCAGGTGTAATTGAACTCCCTCGAGGAGGGATTATCAACGTTTAGAGGGACACAGGAGAACAAACTGACAAGTTGGAGGGCAAGCAATGCCAGAGTTGAGACAACTGTCCGGCAGCTCTCTAACAACATCCATTGCCAGCCCCATCAGAGAAGCAATTAAGTTCTGTCCTCTCCGTCCAGAAGTTCAAAGTAAGGTACAGAGGCAAGGTGTAGCATAAGTGAGTTCTGAGCTTTACTGCACCGTCAAATTCAGGTCACACCACTGACAGCTCTCAACTCATTGAATAATGTCACATTTCAAACTAATGTGACAAGGCTTAAAATTAGAGTGGTGCACGACGCTGGAAGTAGCTGTGCTTCAAGGTTTGAAGTCTCTGCTCTCTCCTCATGGAAAACAACGGCTCAACAGTGGCCAGATCAAAGCAGTTCTGCTCCTGAGCATGTTTAAACTAGCACAACCAGGCCCAGCAGCTCTCCAAACAAGGTACCAATCCTCACTGCTTACACAACCACTGTTTCCTCGGCCCCCTTCTACAACAACTCCTGTTCCAGCATTCTGCTGTTTGCTTGCATTGATATTTGGTTTCTCCTCTTCCCTGGGTGTTTGACCCAAGCCTTTTTGAACCAGTGAGGTGTTTGTGTAACCCAGAGACCCGCTGAGCCTGCCACGTCTACCAGCCTTACAGAATTGCGAATAAGAAAAGCATTAACAGCCTTTACCATGATCTTTTCATCTGCGCAGCCCTGGAATAGTGTGACTTCTTTTGAACACATCAAATGCAGTATTTGATATCCTTGTGGGCTGTGTTAGTACAAGAAACCAAAAGCATCTATTCTTCCAATACAGTGCTCTCTTAACAAATACTTTTATAATTGTTAGGGATTGGAGTCTCTTTGTGAACTTTAAGATTTAATTTCATTTTGATTCTTGAGGTCGCTGTTTTGAAATGTTATCTTTGTATGATGAAATGTTACCATTTATTTCGGAGCTGTCTCGCAGCACTGAGATAAATTATTGAATATGACTGCCAGTGATATGTTTCAAATTATTGCAGTTATCTGAACTTTTTCAAATAAAATAAAAAATTGCATACTCCCACTTTTGCCACTGTCTCATTCATTTGTCAGTGACCAGTTAGATTAGCTGCCAGCTATGTTTCACACTAGACTAAAAGCATAAGTAAATCCCTCTCATATTAGATGAAATAAGACCCTGAAAACAGGTGTCATCTCAAGCTTCCTCTTCAGTGGAGGATAATTGAATCTGAACTGCTTCCAAATGCTTGCCATTATTAAAGAGCTTTCTTTTAAGCATTTTCAGCTCCTAACTGCACTATTCTGTCTCTTTGATTTCATTTCCATTGCATATATAGTGAGAGTAATCTTAGAGTCATTAACATATAAGAATCAATATTTGAATTTTCCTAACTGGTACATACAAGATAGTTTCTGATTCTTGTGTAAAACGGTGCCTGTATTGTCAGTCAGTGGATATTTTTCATCTCCCTCAGCCCTTGGCCTGGGCCAAAACTCTGTGTGAGCATATCAGTCTTTTTAAGTCTTTCCTGCAGAGCTCTGTTAGGTGTTTGATCAGCCGGTGAAAAAACAAGAGACTGTATTTACTGCGCAATATAAAAGGTGGCATTATCAAATTGCAGATGCTCAATGTGAATCGTGGCTGGAACACTGCTTCTTCACTTCCTTTCTTATGACCTAACCAACCAGTCTATCCTTTGGAGGAGAAATAAAGGATGAGCCGCTCTCACAAGGACAACAGGAGGACCTGGCGAGGATAACCAAATTGGCCATCTGAGGTGATAATTGCATTTGAGGGTGTTTGAGGGAGCGCAAAGTTTGGGCAGCCTCCAGCATCTGTCCTTGTCCCACACTCTTGTTTTCCTCCATACTTTCAGCCAGTGCAGGTTAAGGAGTTGATGAAGACTGCAGGGACCCTCCTCTTAAAGTAAGAATGTATCGACCAGATAAAAGAAGCTTGCTGCCTTTAACTGCATCCCACCTGAAGTGTATGGTGAAACATAAGAGACAGGACTGACCTGTTTAATGGAACTTTCCTTTTAACAGTTCAATCCAATCTCACCAATCTCTCACACACGTCCACAGTCCACTGGTCTTTTGTTGACTGTTGTTACAGAGCTGCTTCTTTTTTGCCTCCTATTTATTCAGCATCCTTTCTGCACATAGAGGGGTATAAGAAGAACACATTATTTAAAAAGAAATTATATTCAATATAACTTTATTCTAGAGTTTATATTCAGGACTGCCTGACTTCTATAGTCATTATCCATAACCAGGCTCTCCTTTGATTTGTCTCTAATCATACAGTTGTATCCCTTTAACAGTTTCTGTCAGAGTTTAGAATTGCATTCAAAGAATACTATTAAATATTTAAACTACAAAATATGGATTCATGTTTAGCTAACATATACATTATGTTTCACATTAATGATATCTTTACAATTATAATAAAGACTCTTTGTTCATATCTTACAGTATAAAGATATATAATTCCACTCAGTTTGAGTACTACCACCACTGTTACTGTTACTACTCTTTTTGCCCTCTTTAGTGGTGTCGATAAGATAACAAAGTCATATCAATGAGTGCTGCTCTCTCCTTGTGGGCTTAATGAAGATTTCCCTGCCTCTTTAAATCCTTCTTCCAGGGGTTCACTCTCCCCTCTGTCTCATAATTAAGTCAGTATATGAGCCGTAAAGGCTGAACTCTCCTGAAATAAACCCTAAGAATTCTACACCATCTGCTCCTCTCCTCTCCGTCTCCACTGTGGCCTCCCACCATCACAGCTATGGCCATCCCTGCTAGACTCCCTCCCACATGTTTACAGGACGAAGAACAGTATTCACGGTCAGAAAAAAATTGTTGATGAGAAGCATGCCTGGGGGAAAAAAAAAGAAAATAAGAAGAAGAGAAAAAAAGAACATCTTTCTGCATCTGTCATAGCCAACCTGTTTGTTTTTCCTTTTTCATTAAAATCCCAACTCGTATAATACACTTTCTCTCTCTGGCTCTCATACATCTTCATATCTGTTACGTTCACTTCAGGCAACAAAGGTAAAAAGAAAGCAAAGCTGACAAAAAAGGGCTGTCCACTTAATAGTCTGTGTTCATTAATTAATCATATTGTTCATTTCCAACCAGTGAGTACATTCAAATAAAATACAGACAGTGTCAGGGGGACTGCCCTGAGGTGGACTATTTTATTTAAACGCTTGAATTTTAATGCCATCTTCAGAATTTATATGGATCCCAGCAGCTACCAGGGTTAAAACTTAATTAATTTCTTTCCCTAAATGAATAACTCATGTCCACAAAATGCTAAATTGAGCCCTCAAATCAGCTTGTGATCAGCACCTAAATTTGTTTTGTTCAATCCATTAAAGTAATAACTTGTGCGCACAAATGGACAGACGCAATCCCATAAACTACATTCAAGTAACGTCCATGTTAGCATAACATTGTTTGTAATCTACAAAGCCTCATATCTGAAGGCAAAAACTGTCACTGTGTTACACTGAAGTCTAACTACAAGCAAGCAAATCAACTCAACATTCCCTCCTCCATTTCTCACACGTCGGTATGGGCGCGTTGACCCAGGCTGACAAGGATGTGGAGATAATTTCGTCACCATGTCATCCAGGAAAGGCCACTGCGTGTATTTCCGGTTAATATTTGAGTTATGGTTCTAGCCTGTTAGCATTTCTGAGCAACTTATCGCTTTCTCCAACAATTTGTGCTACTTTGTGCCAAGCTGCATGTCTTTTGTCCTTGTCCTTGAAAACTGGTAGACTCACTTAAAATGTGAATTCACGAAACATCTATTAGCACCTACGTGGACATCTTCCAATAGCTTGCTGGTCCACCACCAACCTAATTTGTCAGCTTCAATGCATCTCTTCCTGGTGAATTGCATTCTCATTTGTATAAAAATAATATTTTTGAACTTTTGACCCCTACATAGGTCAGTTCTGCCTCATCTGTAATCCCAAAGTACCTCTTGAGGCAATTTGCTATAAAGAGTGAATGTGGAGCCATTACACAGCAACATGTGCAAGTGGTTTTCCAACACCATCAGAATCAAAATGACATTAATTGGCCAAGTTAACACATAGAATGAATTTTACAAGGATCAGAAGGAGAGTATAATTAGGCAACTGTCAGTTGATGCAGCCAGTAGCTGGCAATTACTACTCTGGGTGTTTATTCCCAAATGATTGGACCAGCTGTAATAACTTAAAACATTAACTGATTGTTGGGTGCATATGATGTATACAAATTTGACTTCTAATACCTGCTGTGCTAGTATATATTTAATCAGTCAGTTTTGTGTTAAGTCAGGTGAAAAGTATGTACTCTGTCATCCAGTTCTCCAATAGGCTGGTCAGTCTGAGAGGACTACAGGTGACAGATTAGTCCAAAAGTATTGTTTTTTTTATATGATTGCCATTCATCATAAGTAAAGCTGTCCACTTGTTGACAGTATTCTGGCCTCAATATAAGGAACACTCTTACTGAAATCACATCTTTCACAACAGCTTCTTCATTCTCTTATTTTCAAACACACCGGCGTGAGTCACATTTACCAAAAAAAACAACATAATTTCGGAGTGAACAAATTGAGTTTGCAAGCTGTCACTTGTAACTATATGTGACACAAATCCAGATAGCTGCACAGCAGACAGAGACAATAAAATTAGATATTTCCCCGTAAATGGTTGTTTAACTGAAATTTACTGAGTTTGTTATCACATTGAACTGAAAAATGGCATTTTTGAGGGCATGTTTTGAGTCATCCATGGTTTAATTTATTAAGTCAGACAGGTCTCGAATGAAAACAATGTTGCTTGGTTTAGATCCTCTTCCATGTGTGAAAATAAGATTTAAAAAATACTAAGAATATGCCCAATCTGTATTTTAGAGCCACACAGGTAATACTTATCTCCTAGGATCTTAAGTGTTGTGGTCCGTAAAGCCACAGTAACATACTATTGCTGTGTGCCTCCCTCTGGTGCAGCTCTCAGTGAAGCATCTCACGTCAGTTGTGCCCAGGTGAAATATATCAATATCTGTGGGCTGATAACCGTTTAAGCCAGTTCGATCCTGCAGCGTCAGAGAGCCAATCCCTCACCTTTATTCATCTGGCTGGCCTTCGTCTGCTCCTGACTGACCCAAGCCATTAATTATCCCGCAGCTGGATCCAAACACTGGTGACAACACATGGCCAGCAAGCCACAGTAATAGAAACTGATGAGGACTCGCTGGCTGCACTTCTTCGCTGGGTTCTCCCAGGCTTGGCTGTCATGATTTTTATTTTTCGTCATACATCTGAGGTGATGCCTATCTAGCATCCCCGCACTGCCTGGCCCTTGCTTGAATATGTTTTGTCAGGAGAAATAGGTTCATACTTCCTTGACATTGTAACCACGGATGCGCCGTGGCATATTGTGTTTGTGAATGCAACACAAACAATGACAAAACCTTTATCTCTCTTGCTGGAAGAATCCAAGCAGAGTGTACCATTGTATGTCTCTGCTGCTTCTACAAATTTCTTCAAAGCCACTTTTGTAAAAGATTTAAATTACCCACTGAGACCGGTGTTTTGATGATAACTTTGCAGAAAATGAAACTTTTAAGGAGCCAGCGTGGTGACTCAAAAATGTATCATATTGTCCCTGGTGGAGACATTCTTTATTTCAGACTGTAAACAATAGTTTTTGAGATATGTGCGATATCACAAGGATTTTGAAGCTTTAAACATAGTTGGTCAACATATCTGCAACTCCCTGCCTTTTAATAAAACATAACATGACACATCATTTGTCAAACTTAATAAATACTTCAGAATAAACTCACCTGAACTGCAGATGTCTGAGAGAGCTTGCAACCATTGGTTAAAAATGTGGTGAAGAAAACTGTTAAATTGAATGAATATCCATGATTTGACTTCAGTGAAAATTTGCTGTATGCATAAAGGCTCTCTTTATGAAAGCCCAAATCATATTTTGCACATGATGACACAGGGTCTGTTTAAACTAGTTATGAACGGATTTCCTGAGTAATTAAGGGGATTGATAAAGATTATTGGGGAAGTCAAAGATCAATATCATCCCCAGCTCATTTCCAGCAATGCAATTATTCCTTAAAGTAAAGCTCTGAATAATTTATCTTAATTGTAAATTGACCTATTGTAGGAGAAAGGAATAGAGCTTTGTGATGACAGGAAATCTGTGGTAATTTGGGGTTTTGGAAAACTCACAATTTCTCAGTTACTGACTTATATAGTATTGCTTGGTTTCATTTCTCTCTTATGCCAATTGGCTATAAACAGCTTTCCGCTAGACGATTCTATTCAAAGCTTTATTGCCATGTATGCATAGCGTACAATTACATTTTTAGCTTGCTCATCTGAGAAATATAAGTATTTGTTTTGGATGTGTACAGATGAATAGACTTGGCACTTTATTACACTCCTGCAAAGGGTGAAGTCAAAGCAAAAGAGAGAGAAAAAAGTTGCATTGTTAGAAATGTTGTTCATAACATGATTCAGATTAATGAATGCACATCCATACAAGTTATAACAGTATTAAAAATGCAATCCAGGTATGAAAAGCTATTCTGGGAGTAACACAGTTCATTACAATACAGAGTTAAGAGGCAGCGTGAAAAAGAGTGCTTCTTTTATCTTTTGTTCTGGTGTCTTTACTTTCCAATTTATCACTGGTAAACTTGCGAACTAGGGTGTGTTATTGTGCAGGAGAAATTACATTTTTCGTGTTACCATTAAGTGACACTGAAGAAAGAAATAAGAGATAATACTTGGGGTGGCAGTGCATGCCGCTGACTATGTTTCACATTTAGAATATATGGATCTGCAATCATTGAAGCACAGTTCAGTGAAATGAAGAGCCTTTCACTTACTTAGCATTCTGTCAAAGAGCTCCAACATGACAGGCTTTGATTTACAGTTATGCAGAAAATAACGAAGGAAAGGAGTGCTGACAGCAACCCATAAATATGGATAGGGCACTCAAACTGCAATCAAAGGATTCACAAATCATAGATTTTTATTTTGCTGCTATCAATACATATGTGCACTGTATATTTGTGAGACCTCTCATGGACTTTTAGTTATCTACATTCTCCAGACAGAGCCCAGCTGAAATGTGCTGTGCTTTAATCTGGAGCTTTTTATCTGCAGTTTAAATAGAGTGTGTTTTCAGTTACAAACAATATGTACAGTAAATAGGCCACACAACAAAGTCTACACACTCCTCATGAGCACTTTCCTGCGTGTCTGAACTAGTTTAACCTTCCCAAGGGTCTAGACTTCTGTTTCATTTTTTCACAGAATAAGCTGTTATATCATCACCCAAACACACAGTCAAAGACACAGTGCAGGCACAGAAACACGTACATATGCATTCATAGAAATCAATATGTGTACATATCCGCTGTCTTAAATGCACAAACACACGCACATACACATAAAGGTGAGTAAGCAGCCACCTGTCTTCTCCTCCTCCTGTTTCCCCACAGCTCTCAGGTAGCAGTCAGCTTGGCGGACCACACCAGATGGAAGCTAAGGCTTCCACAGGCTCAGTCCAACTGGGTTTATGAAAGCACCATGGATCAAAAGCAAAAGTCTGGGCATACCAATGCAATAACATACAGAGAAAGTAAAGTATTTTAAAAAACTGACATTAGAACGAGTATAGGCAAATTCAGATCCATAAGAAGAAACAAAGCCCCTAGCACCCATGATTTAATTTGGGTATCTCAAATTTAAGTTTCAGGATATGAACCACAAAGTCTTCATGAGGTATGCTGTGTAAGTTTGAGAGTTGGAAAACAATAGGCAAAACTTATTGTAATGCAGTGACAAAGAATAGTATGATTTTGGCTTCTTAAAAAAGTTACCATTCAGCAGCCAATCCTCAAGGCTTAGAAACCAGATGTTCCTAAAGCAAATGAAAGCACTGCAGCAAACTAGCAATGTCAGCTACACAGTCACATAGCAGCTTGCAGCTTGCTTTTCTAATCAAATGAACAGCAGTAACATGAAAAAGCAGGCAACAATATGTGTGATCTTTGAACATGGCTATAAAAGATGCATGAGTAAAGAGGAGAAAACAATGAATTCACCTGTCTGTAACCTCAGAGCTTTGCAGCATTGAAGTATGGAGGGTTCAGAGTAAACAAGCAGAGGGCTAAATACCTAAGCAAAATGTGTTTAAACAATTTATTTAAAAGAAAAAAGAAAATGTCTGGTGTCTGAGGCTTGAAATTTGCTTGACGTCTGAATCACAGTAGCACCAGGACATGACGAAGGCTCAAAAACCTCCATAAGAGAAACCTCCATTGAGATCTGGATGGATGAGCATTGATATGCTTGGAAGGATCAAAGGCCCATGAGGTGTACTAAGTGTTCAAATATGCCATTGCAGAAGGCTGATGTGGCAGCTCCAATCCTGAAATCATGTCTGGAGTAATGAATGGGAAAAATGCCAGATGGTTCCTGGTTCCTCCAGCATTTCCACAACATACTCTCCAGTACGTTGTTGAAGTGCTGGAGGAACCAGAAACAGGATACAGAGATGAAGAGAGGATTTTTCAATGATACGCTCTGGGATTTCATGAATTGCTAGTCGCTTGCAAGCAGCTTGCAATGGTCAAAGATTGGACTTTACTGAAGTAAAAACGTGTATTGACTGACTGGATTGATTGGCTTTAGTTCACTTCTAGTATAATACCATGGTGTCGTCTGAGAAGTAAGATACATTTGAAAATGCAGACGTAGTAGATTCGGCTTAAGTGAAGAGTTGACGCCGTGAATTTGGAGCATCTCAGAAATCAAAGAATGCAACCAAGAACCAAGGCTTCTAAGGTTTGAACAACACAAGAAACACTGTAAGTCTGCAGTAAGAGGAAGGAGGCAAGGGGGTTTGAGCTGGCTCTTGGTGTAGAAGTCCTCTAAGGAGTGGAGTTATCTATGGTTGGCTGGAGGCCATGGTGACAAATCGTCATGGTGACAAGATTGAATGACAGGAAGGTTATGTTGTACTGGTCGTGAAAACAACGGCGACTCATGAACAGCTGGAGATGACTGAAAAATTCTCTGCATGCAAGAACTGCATGATTATGGTTGACCATTTAGCAGAAAACCATACTCCAACATAGAAACCCCCAAAAGCAACAGGAGGAACAGCGTCCTTAATGTTGTCTGAGTCTGTGTCTGCTGTGGTTGCTGGAAGGGGTCAGCAGGGGCGCTGGCATCCTGGTACCAGATGCCCCTATGAAACCAAACTGCTGCAGTTTCTGGAGCTGGATTGTGAGGGGTGAAGTGACATCAGTGAGAATAGCCAAGTGGGTAACTGGCAACACTGTGTCTATAGTGGAAACAGCAGGATGTTTCTAATGTGTGGCAGGAATAGCTGAATGTGTGACTTGCAATTCAGTGCCAATTGGAAATGAAGGAGGAGGCTGAGAGGTCTGACACAAAGAGGGAGTGTGCACGGGTGGATATACAACCTGCCCCCCCCACCAGAAGGGGTTGATGATGCAGGCTGTGGGTGTTGAGGCGGCAGAGGCTCTGTGATGTCACAAATGATGACTCATAGTTGGCTCTGGTGAGGAAACTGGAAACGTGGGAGGCTTGTTGATTGTTGTTGCAGCTGAGTGGAGATGAAACAGTCTGGCTTTTTTGTCACTGTGGTTGAGGGGAATGCCTTCCCTTTCAGGAATAGTTGGAGTCAGGAGATGATTCAGTCTTTGATGTTGGGCTCTTTTGTGGATGTGGACAGCTGGATCAAAGTGGAGGGATCGCTGTAGAGGGGCAGATGAGTAAGGAGTGAGTTGAAGCCGCCTGCTCCCACAGCTATGCTGAAGCTAGTGTCCGCTGTTTTCAGTGGAGCGCATTGGCTCCACTGCAACGCTTGACTGTGGTCTGACTGCTGAGTTGTGACTGGAAGAGAACTGGTTTCAAACAAATTTTCACCTGAATTGGACAGGTTGATCTGCAGTTCATGATACCTGGTGAATTGACTCTTATTGTAATCAAGATTTTGACATATGTCCATGTTTTACATACAGTAATACAATCATGCGATTAGGTATCAAGCATGGTCTGATGAAGAATCTGAGACAAAACAGCTAATATATGTTGATAGCTTGTTGCTGGAATGAGAAACTAGACTAGAGAATGAGTGCAGAACACAAGAGCAAAAGGGGAGGAGCAGGTTCAGTGGGTATTTATGGGAAATCTGAAGTGAAACAGTTGAGGTTTGGTCCTGCTCCATAACTTTGCTAGATAAGCGAGGTATAAGGTAGCATTGATTGCCTTTCAGCAGCCTGAGATACTAACCCAATCCAGTGGCTCTGATCAGACTGATTTTGTAGCGACCCTGTTTGAGTCCATAATTTACTGTTACATTGTGATGTCAGTGGAAGTATTTAAGAATTTAGGTTAGATTTGGGGTTATATCCCGAATATTGTCTGCTGGGAGCAAAAAAACAAACAAACAAACAAACAAACAAAAAAACTTTACATTTTAGTAAAGCCAACCAACATATGACGCACCGCATGTACTGTTGGAATTTGTTGAAATAAGACTGGTTTTATTCTACAATATTGTCTACAAATCCCAAACAAACAGTGTGTTAGTCAGTCTCTTAATACTGACATCAAAGTAATTTGCTCCCACTGAAGATCTAAATCCTGACCTCTGATTGTAATAATGAAGGGACATGTCATCCAGTGAAACAATATGGCTCAATGATATGTTTTAATAGTTGTTGGACAACAATGGAGGTCTGCGGCACAGATGAAAAAGCTAAATCAGGTTTTGGCTACACAGAAAAATACTTGTTAGTGGGATCAGTTTCATTTAGTCTTTTCAAGGGATTTGTTGACAATAAGATAAATAAAGAATATCACCAGACAAAATCTAAGATGGCTTAATATATGCCATCATACTTGCTGAGGAAGCATACATTCCAATCTCATAAAAAACATAAATATCCATCATGGAAAAGATTTGAAATCTGGACATCATAACATAATTACCATCTGCTGTGGTCCATCTTGAAGAGGCATGTTTTTCTTTCTTTTTCATTCCCCAGATGCTTTTTTTCTTCTTCTTCTAAGAACCCATCTTCCTTTCTTCTTCAACATGGGTTATGTCACATGACAGGCACAGATGAAAAATGAATATGCAGGGTTAAGGCTGGTCCTGCATCAGCCCTCACATTAAAAAGAACTCATCGACCCTGCTGACAGGGTTGAGCTGGGTTGTGTTGTTGTGGACGGAGGGTGAGCGGTTTCTCTGTAGACAGAGAGGGTGTCAGGCGAGCACAGACAGGTCATTTCCCATCCATGTAGGGGGCCAAAGCTGCGGATTCAGCAGTCCTGGATTCAGATGAT